>NC_087515.1:119230698-119534059 GCF_963921805.1 Phalacrocorax carbo
AAACACATGAGCATGTGAATGGTCTCACATAAAGCAATGGTCCCAGAGCTTCTGAGCATACATAGACTTTGCTTATACAAACAGCCCCCTTGCAAACACTGAGCTTAAAGCAGCTCGCATGCATAAAAATTTTGCTAGATCAGGGTGGAATAGAGTAAGTACATACAAGGGCCACTTTAACTGAGGCATAGGTTAAAAAAAAAAAAAAGAATTTATGTTGTAAAAGCTTGGGTTAGTGCTTTATAAGGTCAGATCTTCCTGAGTATTTTGCATGACTTCCCTGGTTATGTTTTTACTGCTACATAAAGCAGGACCCGTGAGTGTCCTTCAGTGCTGGACTACTGATTGTCCAGACTGGTTAAGGGTTAACCTGTTTTGGGCCCATGAACACTCTTGTGAGCAATCCTGGGCACAGTTCAGAGTACAGGCTTGCACCAGAAGCCATGCTCAGTAGGCAGGATGGACAAGACTGAGCCAAATGTGGGGTTCCTCACCTCGCATAGTCTTCCAAAGCTGTCCTAGCAGGCTTCGTACTTTCAATGACCACATACTCTCATGCTGCATGCAACCTAGGTTATATGAAATGGAGAATTCCCAGTGGAGGTCTGCAATACAGTCTTCATATTTTTCAGGCACTTACAAATAAAGAAACCCTACACAATATAACAGTTCAGCCTAATGGCCACAGTGGTACCAGCTGGGTCCAAAAGGAGACTTGGACCAAGTACTAAGAAGTGTACATGTGGCCAGACTGTGGCCCCTTGTCTCTTAAGGATCCCTGGTGCTATTTCATGTAACTGCAGGGACATGGCCTCTGACAAGGCCCGAGTATGAACATTTTATATAGCCAGGTACCAGGAAGGACTTGAGAAATGTTGGTGTTGAAACAAACAAGTCTAGAATATTTTTGCTGGCAACAAACGAGAGGCACAATGGCATTCCAACGGGTCTGAGAAGTTAGTTGGTAGTATCTCCAAGCACCAAATAAATCTGCAGGAGATAGGTTCTTCTGGCCAGGGCCCTGGAGGCCATCTGCTGCGTACTTGTTTAGTAATGTAAATAACACAATAATTGCTATGACCTATATATTTAAGGCTATTTTCATAGTTTAGTTTAAAATACTTAATCCAAAGAAAGCACAATTAATGTCCAATCAAAATATAAAATACCCTTTACATGTCAACAGTTATACGATAGCAAATCCAGTCGAGGAACAGATGGTAGTGTCTTTGTTAATCTTGCCCCACAGATGAGTGGAAATTAGTTTTCAAGCAGCAGAGACAGAAAAAAAGAGCATACATGTGGAAAGTAACATACATAATTATTTGGAACTGCATAAATAAATGAAAAAAAGTTGCTGGTAAAACTTCCTGAAGAGACATTTGGTTCTTGCAAGTACCCACTAGTGTAAAATGTATTTGTCGTTAGCTGTTAATGCAGCTGTGTGTACTGGAACAACTCACAGAGCAACTGCCTCATATTTAATAGCTGCAAACTGTAATATGAAATAAAACATTGAATTTCATGAAAGTAAATTCCATTTGTAAGTACATTTGAGAAATAGTCAAATAATTTTTTTTTCCCTTGCCTTCCCCCGTTGCTATCTAAAAATGACCATGGGAACTATAAGTCATAAACCACACTAGGGTTTGGCCAAGAGTCTTCATCAGAGATTTTCTGGTGTTTCAGAGGGTGCAGGTTTCAGCTCAGGTATAGAATTTAGCCTGTTGCAAAAAGTCAGCTGTAGCCCTAACCATTGCCTAAGCCCCATGAATCACTTTTCTGCTTAGCCTTTGCAGAATAGTGAATTTTATTCAGAACTGTTATTTATGATTACCTGTGCGTGGTCTCCCACTAAGCAGTCATAGACCCTTATGCAGAGTTAAATAGAGACAGTGAAATCTAAACCACTAGAAAGTGGTGAACTTTCCAAACACCTTTCTACGCTTTTTCATTCTTGTTATTGATGCGAGCAACTACTTGTCCCTTGAGGACAATATGCAGCAAAGACCTGCTGTGGTAATGTTTTGGTTTTAGTCCCTCAGCAGATAGTAAATTAAAATTCTTTCTGCTTCAGCCATTTTAAATATATTAAATTGTTCTCTTTTACAACAGCTTTTGCACAAGTTTAGCTACATTAAATTCCCTAAAAAGCTATATATGTTGCATCTGTATCTTTGATAATAATGCAATATTCTTCATATTCTAAAACTGTATTCTGTTGGTGAAATACAATCTAATGCTGTGACCACTGCCTTTTAATTTA
Organism: Phalacrocorax carbo; assembly: GCF_963921805.1. NCBI lineage: Eukaryota > Metazoa > Chordata > Aves > Suliformes > Phalacrocoracidae > Phalacrocorax > Phalacrocorax carbo. The sequence goes on from NC_087515.1 coordinate 119,232,965, forward strand.
GTGATGCCTTACAGTTTTCACTTAATGTACGTCGGTGTTACATGAAAGAAAGTTTTAACATTTTCAAATCCTCTTTCTCCTTTCCGTGCCACCATTATACTGGTGCAGGACTTTATAGGGTGGAGTAAGTTACTTTGATTTTCTGTTTCCTTGTGTCATTTTGGAAAGAGATGTAGTTCCAAAACAAACACAAAGTTTAGATGGCAAAAGAAAGACAGGTCACCCTGTCTGCTCCTGAGCCTTGCACAAATGGTGAATAGCGTACATGGACAAGTGTAGGTAGGTAGATATAATTCTACTCTTAAAGTAAAGCATGGGACAGACAAAACAAAATTTGTATTTTTCACCTTTCTCATCTGCACTTTTAAGCTACACTTACAAATTCACAGACTCACAGGGTGGATGATGGTGGAAGGGACCTCTGAAGATTGTATGGACCAAGCCCCTGCTCAAAGCAGGGTCATCTGCAGCAGGCTGCTCAGGGCTTTGTGACCAGCTGGGTTTTGAATCTCTCCAACAATGGAGACTCCACAGCTTTTCTGGGCAGCCTCTTCCAGTGTTTGACCAGCCTCACTGTAAAAAAGTTAGTTTGGGTTTTTTAAATTACATTTTCTGTATTTCTGTTTGTGCCTATTTCCTCGTCAGGTCACTGGGCACCACTGGGAAGAACCTGGCTCCATCTTCTTTACTCCCCCACATCAGACAGTTACACCGGTTGATAAGATCCCCCTGAGATTTCTTTTCTCCAGGCTGAAGAGTCCCAGCTTTCTCAGCCTTTCCTTGTAGGTCAGATGCTTCTATCCCTCAGTCATCTTTGTGGGCCTTTGCTGGACTTGCCCAAGTAAGTCCATGTCTCTCTTGCACGGGGGAGCCCATCACTGGACGCAGCGCTCCGGATGTGGCCTCACTGCTGCTGAGTAGAAGAGAAGGATCACCTCTCTCAACGTGCTGGCGATGCTTTTCTTAACACTGTTGGCCTTCCTTGCTACAAGGGCATGTTGCGGGCTTACGTTCAACTTCTAGACCACCAGGACAACCGGGTCCTTCTTTGCAAAGCTGCTTTCCAGCTAGCTGGTCCCAGCCTGCACCGGTGTGGGGGTTTATTCCTTTTCCTGGTGCAGGACTTCACACTTGCCTTGTGGAACTGCATGAGGTTCCTCTATGTCCATCTTTGTGGCCCATCAAGGTTCCTCTGAATAGCAGCACTTCTACTTTCACTCCTCCCAGTCTTGCTAAGGGTGCAGTCTGCCCTGTCGTCCAGGTCGTGAATGCAGAGGTTAAACTACGTTGGTCCCAGTATTGACCCCTGGATGCACTATTAGTGTCTGGCCTTCAACTGAACTGAACTTCGTGTCACTGATCAAAGCCCTGGAACACAGCAGTTCAGCCAGCTTTCAGTCCACTGCCTATTTATCTAGCCTGGAGTCCATGAGGATGTTATGGGACACAGTGTCAAAACCGTGGCTAAAGTCCTCTTGATAAGGGAGCCTATGGCAGATGCCTGCTATGAAGTCTCCTGTGCTGATTTCCCCTCTGATCCCTGTCTGCAATCGCTGATCCCTCTCTATTCTTTCTAAAGCAAACTCCTTGCATTCGAGCCTCTCTTTTGCAGAGATCACAAAGTTGTCCTCCTTAATGTCCCAGCCTGTTCATCAGAAAGAAGCTTGTCCACTGGCTAGTTCTGGCTCTTGGTTTTTGATATTTTGCCATGGTTTCTGGCACAGTTTCCCAATACACAATGTATCAGATTTTCTTACAGTTTGCACAGAACTGCCTAGAATGAGTCATCCATTATTCTCAGATAAATTCTTCTGCCATTTCCCTGTACGTAGTGTTTCTGACTTCACAGGGCATCTTTTTCCCCTGTACAGAAGAAGGGAAGTTCATTCTCGTTTATATTTTCTGTCATTTAACAATAGAGGAGAAGCTTTTCCTGGATGCCCCCCTCTAGAATGCTGCCTGCCCCAGACTTTTCAGAGAGTATCCATCTTTCTTTCTGTAACATTGCTCCACTTTTTCCTTGACAAGCTTCTAAAAGGTGGCAGGCTTTCCCTCTGGCTTATACAGGGGCATCTCTCCAGTTTGTACTGGTTCTATCATTCAGGTCCCAGGCAGGTGCATTTACTACATTATCTGGTGAGACGAAAGGGAAGGCACCAGGGGTTATGGTCTTTCTTTGTTACTCTGGGACAGCTGCTTATTTAAAAATACAAAAATTATAACAAATATACAAATGTTACTTTGTGGATTGCTGGCACCTGACTGCAAACAAACTCCTGTTACATTGCAAGATATACTGAGGTAATAAAAAGAGGCATTTCCATTTCAGCAATACTCTTTAATGTTCTATGGTTATTTTCCACTATAGTCTTGGGGAACCGGTGGGATTTTTGGGGGGGAGGCAGTGTGTGCATTTTGAATTGTTGCTTTTCAAGGTGATGATTTTTGAAGCAGCACAGAGGTGGGTTAGGCCGTTACTGCAGCTATGCTGGTTGACAGCCGGCTGAATGTGAGCCGGCAGTGTGCCCAGGTGGCCAAGGAGGCCAATGGCATCCTGGCTTGTGTCAGGAATAGTGTGGCCAGCAGGAGCAGGGCAGGGAGGTGATCATGCCCGTGTACTCGGCACTGGTGAGGCTGTACTGTGTTCAGTTTTGGGCCCCTCAGGACAAGAGGGACATTGAGTTGCTGGAGCGTGTCCAGAGAAGGGCAACGAAACTGGGGAACAGTGAGGAGCAGCTGAGGGAGCTGGGGCTGTTTAGTCTGGAGAAGAGGAGGATGAGGGGAGACCTTATCGCTCTCTACAACTACCTGAAAGGAGGTTGTAGGGAGGCGGGGGTCGGTCTCTTCTTCCAAGTAACTAGTGATATAATGAGAGGAAATGGCCTCAAGCTGCGTCAGGGAAGGTTTAGACTGGATGTTAAGGAAAATTTCTGTGCTGAAAGAGCGGTCAGGCATAGGAACAGGTTGCCCAGAGAGGTGGTGGAGTCACCATCCCTGGAGGTGTTCAAAAAACATGTAGACATGGCACTTCAGGGCATGGTTTAGGAGGCCTGGGGGTGTTGGGTTGGTGGTTGGACTTGATGATCCTAGAGGTCTTTTCCAACCTTAATAATTCTATGATTCTATTAATCCTTCAGCTTTTTTGCTGTTGTGGCAGTTATGCTGTTCATTCTATTCACAACATCATTGGAAACTGGACTCGGCTGCCTAAACCTAGGCACCTAGTGCTATATGAGGGGTTCTTGTGCATCTACGACATCTGCAGGGGTCTGACACAGATGAGACAGGACCCATCAGGCACTTTCTAGTCTGGCAGCTGGTGTCCAAACATCTCAGAACAGTAGCGACATACACTGGGACATCTCGTCTAGCGCTTTCACATATGCTTATGCAATTGAATCCTATCCTGGCAGACAGCCATCATCGAGTGAATTCCAGTGAGAAGCACCACGTTATCAACTGTATTTAAAAAGCCTCTAGAATTAACAGCATTTCCAAATTGGCCAATAAGTTCACCAAGTTACTATGGCTGAAAGAGGGCAGAAGATATATGCATACCTCCTCCTGTCCACTGACACCTGTACATGCAGAATGTGATTGCATATGCATTGGGTTGGGATTTTTGGGAAGAGTATAAAAAGGTCTCTAGTAAAATTATGTAAGACATGGGACAGAAATAAGAAAGACTGCATGTTTAATTAAGAAAACAATTCCATTTACAAGCTGGGAAGGACACACACTAGATTGTGCTTTAGACAACAGGAAGCATTTTGTAACATTTGACATATTTTTAGAAGTTCTTAATAGCCTATATTACAAAAGTAACATTCTTGCACTGAGTTTGAAAGTGTTAACTAGCCTCAGCATAAATGTATGTTAAAGCTGCCCTTGTTAAGATGGAAGTGGAGCTGGGGGCATTGTACTAACATAAGTGCCAAACTTTCTCCAGTAATTCCTGGGCAGGAGCCCTGTAATCCTCTGGGAAGATGTTTTGACAGTCTGTTTCATTGCTGAAAGCTGTGCTGAAAGGAATTTCCTGCCTTAGATTTCAGAGGTCTATTGGAATTGCTTGCCTTACTGGGTAGACTGACTCTTCAGCAGGCAGGAGGGAGGTGGCTATGGTAGGGCAAGTCTTGCTCCATGAAACTTGGCCTCACTGAAGCTTCCAAGAAAAAGAATGGAAATTGGTCACTTCTTTCTTCAGACTCAGAAGTCAGCAGCTTGAGATCCCATAGCCTAGCTCTGTATTTTTCAACCTTCTCCCCTTCCCTTGTATTTCTATTGTGCCATCTGTGTAATTTAAATAGAACAAGAGTGTTCAAGAATTTGCTATCAGCTTTTTCTAGGTCATGTTTATTATGACCTCACAAGCTTCACACTGCCATCTGCCAAAAAATTAACATAGGATAAAGTGAAATTACAGTATATGGCTGGAAGAAATCCAAGTGGGTGCAATGTGTAAATAATCAGACTTCCAGCTTCTGCCCTTTACTAAAGGTGTTTCCTTTGTCACAACCAGTTCTTTATTATTTGAATATCTCATGTCATTCTTTTGATCACTGAATTCTCCACTCCCCCTAACTTCTTCCTTTCTCAAATAAAATAGGAAAATTGTGAGTTTTGCTAAAACATGGTGGGTTTAATATTAGACTTTTTTCATAGAGCTTCATATTAATTAAGCTTGCAGTATCTCTTTTCTGTATTTTAAATCTTACATTACTGAAAAATGGCAAAGAAAATTAGAAGTGATAAAAATTAACACTTTTTTGGACTGCTGAAATTCAAATTCAACTAAATACAAAACAGTTAGGATTTTTTTTCTCCTTGAATCTGAGATCTTGAGCAGACAACCAAATCTTTCACAAATTCAACTGACTAAATCTAGCTACAGATTTATTTTAAGAACATAACCCTATTACTGATGAATCTTTAATATGTTTATCTTCACAACATCCCTGTGATATTGCTGTTGTCTCTACTTAGAAAACAAGCACATTGGTTGTGTTAGGTATTGAAACAACCTTAAAATCTAGCCTGACTAGAAAGCTCAGATTTTTATATAAAGCTAGATCCTTGCATGAGTTTTCAAAGGTGTATTTGAATTATTTGTGAAAATCAAAATTCTGTAATATTCCTAGATATAGAACAAAGTTTCTGAATTCACGTAATCATAGGTTAGTTAATTCTTCCATCCAAAGCAGTACAATGCTGTGAAACAATTCTTCTATTCTAGCACAGAAGGGAATTTCTCAGAATGAAGTTTTCCCTGGTTTGGGGGACATATTATCGTGCATCTGAAAAGGAAAGCCTCTCTTCCCAAGCTACCATGTTCTCTGAGTACTCAGGCCGAGTCTTGCTTTGCTACAACTGATCTCTTTTCCTATCTGTACTTGTCTGGCAGATGATAAGCCCTAGCAAATTAGCCAGCTGTGCTCTCTTATTTGTTCAGTTAACCCCTGTGCTGCCAGGTATCAGCCACAGAAGCAAATGTGCATGATTTATATAGGGTTTTGTTACAGGTTGCAGATACTGAGTATTAGCAGGTTTTGAATGAGATCTGCAAGCCTCTGATTGCTTATGTTAAAATCCTCACATTGGATGGTGAGAACAGAAATTACCAAAATAAGAGGTTTCAGATGGTCTGTGGGAGTCTTCTCTTTCTGAGGTTGCCTTTTCTTTAACTTCTTTTTCGAAAAAATTAATTAAGCTTTAATATTCCGGATACATTTTTTGAAGTATAGTCTATGTTTATATTATTTGTCTAATAGTATTTGTATGAAGTGGCCGCCACCTGCATTTAATTCATCTTGTGACATGTCTTTCCTGCCTTTATCTAAAATGCTTCAGAACACAGAAGAAATTACTATTTTCTGCTTGGACTTTCCTGGCTAGCTCAGTTTGATTGCTGTGGGCCTCTTAGAGCCTAAACAGATAGCATACATTCAGCACACAGGTTTTTAACTAATTACTAATGTTCCTAGAGCACTTTGAAGAGAAAAAGTGCAGTACATGTGTTAATTATTATTAAGAACCTAGCTTTGAACATCATGTTCTGATATGAAAAATGTTTAGTGAGTCCTCACCAAATCGTAACATTATAAATGTATTTCATTAAGAGATCATTAAGACATTAAAAGACATCATTATTAATCTATACATGATCTAAGCTTGGCAAACCTCTGTAGTCCAGACTCATTATATTAGCATGAGTGCCTTCCTGGCCAAAAAAGTGCTGAGATTTTGCATGGTAGCGTTTTCATTTATCAACTATATTACAGATGAAATAAAAACTCTGATTTTTGGAAAATCTCCCTTTCTAGTCCCATTACTTTTTCCTGGGCTTGATATAGTGCAGTTGTTTTTTCTGGCATTAATGCCTTTTAGGTTCAGCATTGCACACATTATTTGAATTGAGTAGTCTTATACATGAAGTGCAAAAGATCTTCAGCAGGCTCTATCCAGGGGTTTCTTGGATGTGCATCAGTGGATTTTGTGGGAGAAAAAATCCTTCTGGTAAATAAGAGTCATACACATTCTTTGATAACGTGTTCTAGAGAAACTTAATTTTTCTAAATTGCTAATTGTGATGTGTAGCACAATAAATAGACTGTTGAAAATTATGGTGATTCTGTTTAAAGCATGTATGATGAAAAAAAGATTAAATGATCAACTTCTAAAATGAAAAATCCTCAAAGAAATCTGCTAGGGAAAATTAAAAAAAAACAAAACCAGCCTTTTCAGTTCTCCTTCTACCCTTTATCTGGCATTTTTAAGTGCATGGTTGTTTCTTAATTAGGTTTTTTCTGCTTTGAAGACTAAAAGTGTGGCTGGCCACTGACATGTGAAGAATAGTTCCAATTTTCATCTTATTGCAATTAATTACTCTAAAACACATTCAGTAAGGGAAATATTTTCTTAAATTGTGAAAGCAATTTTACAAAATAAATTTGTATGCTTCCAAATGTGACCCTGCTTTTTCAGGGATAATTTGATGTACTATAAGAAAGTGTTAAAAAGGTGTTAAATCAGTATAAGAAAAAATGTGTCCCTTTAATATAATGGCCAAGATGCACAAAACCCCTTTTGCATGTAACTGCTCCATATCATAATGGTACTGTGCAATCATCACATCCATATTTTTACTTATAAATTCTGGAGTATTTCAACAAAATAATCTAGTCCTGCCAATTATTTACTTTGTTGTAAAGTTCATTTTCTTCAGGAGAATGCAGAAGATTTTTTGGAGTCCTATGCTTGCATATTAGGTCATTTGATGTCATCACATAATATACTCAAGGACCAAAGCACGTAGATATGTAACACTGTATTCTGCAAAGCTTCTGAGTATCTAATTCTAGTTATATAGTAAAAATTTAGGGATTTTACCACTGACTTCCTTTAAGCTTTTCGTAATACAGTTCTGGTTAATATGCTGGCTTGGAAAATACTTTATTTCTGGTTACAGAAATGTATGCCTAATATTAGATGCCAAGTCAAAACTCCAGTTGGGATTCAGAATCAGCTGCAGCCATCTAAACTGAGATGTCTACAGCATAGGTATCTATGTGTGACCTAGGTAAGCAAAATACATGGCCTTGATTCAGTTGTCTATGCTTAAGTATCTGCTGCCACTTGAGATGCCCTTGGCCATTTGAGACGACCGCCTCTGACTGGCAGATGTGACAAAAGGTCTGTGAGAGGCTCCTTGGCCTTCTGGGTAGATGGCTGGAGCCAGGTGGAATTCCGTGGAGCCTGTACCTAAGCAACTGACGTAGGTGTCTTCTGTGAGGTGAGACTACTCTGGGCTGCGGTGATTGTATTAAGTAGGTCTCCACTGGCTATAGTAGGAGTGGAGACATCTAGCTCACTTGTAGGTACTTTATATGGTAGACACCTCAGTTCAGATGTCTGAATCTGAATCCCATTGCTTGGGCTCCATTCAGTTACCTGCAGATGTATACATAGCTATTTGAGATACTTCACAATATCTGAGACATTTACATCAGGCTGGCAGGTAAGACACAGACTGTCAGGGAAAAAGGTGCCTTAGTCAAGCAGCATCTACATGCTAGACAATAAATTCTGCTTCATCTAAAATGACATGGGCAGCTTATGTGTGCGCAGCTGAATCCAGCTCCTTATATTTATAATAAAGATGTGTATTTTTGTCATCGTAGCCCTTTCCGTTTCCAGGCAAAGGCACAGAGTCTTCCCTCAAAACCAGAGCGTAGTGTGAAAGGTTACACCTAAGCGATGAAGAGTCTTGCATACAGAGAAAAATATTTGAGGTCCTCAGGGACCATGTCATGATGGTATTGTTTAGACTGAGGCAGTTATATTGGAAGCTGTGAAATTTCGCTGTTTCTCCAGTAGAATAACAGGACTATCAACCACAGAATTTGATATCAGCATTTTGCAATATAAAAAAAAATCCACTAGAGGCTCTAGCGGTACCAGCCAAGTGAGTTTGAGTCCTATTTTCAAAGGTGACATGGCACTTTTAGGTTAAGGTTTTTGTCGTTGTTACACAGAGCCATCTTAGAGATTCCTGAGTTGTTTCCAAATAAGCTGGCAGGCCTGTACAGTACAGCACTTTTGAAAACCGAAACCCTTGGTCTTGTGACTTTAGCCAGACACATTTTGACAAACATTCTTGAGTAAGGAAAAGTTAACAACTGAAAAAGATAAGTATTTTCTGTAAGATGTTATGTACAAGAGGATTAGTGATACCTGCAAACAGAAACTGGGAAATTGATTAGTCTTTTTATTTTACTTTCCTGTTTGTAATATGAAGCATACAATGCAAATATGATCCAAGTAATATCCTTTTTTATTATTAAGAACCATATTATGGTGCAATGTTAAGATTTTCTACCAGGAGCAAGAAGCTTTGTGAAGAAGACCTGCTCCATGTAAATAAGTTGAATATGTAAAACTAGTTATGGCTGCACCTTGTGGTTGTCACAAACTGACTGACTGACCCATTTATTCCAATCAGATCCGTCGAGTTGTAGCTCAGTGTTACAGAACACACTCTCAGGTTGAGTATCAGATAGCAGACTAATATACTGCAGATTACATTAATCTTACTTGTTATCTTTTCCTCTCTGCTCATGCTTTCCCATTTTTTGTGGTTTTGGTTCTATGTTTGTTTTCATTGTTCCATAACAAAGATTATCTTTACAGGGACACAAATTATAATTATATATACACATATTTCCTATATCATTTACCTCTGACTGGTGTTTGAACTCTTTGTTTCTTTGCTATGTTATATATATTTAGTAAAGAATAATTTTTTTTAAAAAAACCTTAACTGATTTATAAGCCTTTATGCTTATCACTCAGAACAATGCTCAAGAGGATTTGGCTATGATATTAAACATCTAGTCATGGTTGAATTAAGACTTCCTTAGTCAGCACTCACTTAGATTTTAATACCTTAAGCCCCCATGCATCAACCAATGGAGCAATGTCTATTGCATACAAGTTCCCCAGTTTCTCAGATAAGGTATTTACCTAACAAACAGGATTGAAGGGACTGGAAAATTACCTTGTATTCTAAGAAAGTATGCTAACCATCAAGCTGTCTGGGAGCTGAAGAGAGAGGGAAGAAGCAAAAAGGTTCATACCTTACCTCTGTTAATGAAGCTAAAACATTGTGCACCTACAAATGAGGAAGTTACATTGGCTGGAAGGAGAGGAAGCACAAGGAAGCCTGACTTTGCAGTTTATTCAGTATTCGCTGCTAAAGAATACGGAAACTAGTTTTATGTTATCCAGTGATTGTCTAACATAAACTTATAAACAATCGTAGGGTTATAAACAATCCCAGCAGTGTGCTCTTTACTCTTTGCTGCTGGGCTTCCTATTAATCTTTCTTTTTAGAACGGCTTGAGTTTGTAAGTTAACTAAATGTTCTACTGCTGTAGTTTTTGGATGCCAGTTGTCCACACCCTAGCTGGGTACGCCACCATCGGCAGTGAACAGTCAGGTTTCATAGTCACCGACTCACAGTATGGCTGAGGTTGTCAGAGATCTCTGGAGATTGCTTAGTCCAACCCACCTGCAAAGTAGTGTCAACTAGATCCACTTGCACAGAGCTTTGTGTCCAGTTGGGTTTTGAACATCTCCAAGGATGGAGACTCCGCAAATTTTCTGTTCCAGTGTTTGATCACCTTCACAGTAAAAAAAAAAACTTTTATTTTTTTAAAATGGAATTTCTTGTGTTTCAGTGCTTCTTATCCTGTCACTGGGTAGCACTGAGAAGAGTCTGGCTCCCTCTTTTTCACTCCCTCCCATCTGAAGTCTTCGAGCTAATAAATGTAGTAAGCTTTTAGTACTATAAACTGTACAATATGCTTTTAGATACGAAGCTTATTAAAAATTATTGTATTTTTGCTCAAATAGAAACACACATCTTTTCAAGAGGCACAACCAAAAGCTCCACAAAAAACTTGAAGAAAGTCTTACAAAAAGTCATACCTTGTCCCAAAAGTAAGGAAAAAAGATGGGGAAGCCTAGAGCAGAAAATATCACTGAGGATACCATGCTATTGATAGACTTCAGTGTTTTAATCTGTATGCTCTAATGTCTTCTCATGCAAGTGAGCTGGACTGTTGTAATGCTTTATGAAGAGAGATAATATCTATCAATTTTCCATGACCAAAGTCATAGTGGTTTTTGTACCTAAAAGCCACTACCTTCAGTTCCTTCTGGAGAGAAAAATAAACCTGAGAATCCAGAAAAAAAAGATCATTGAATTAATTTTCTCTTGAGTAAATGGACTCTCCAGGGCAAAAAATATTCAAGAGTCCAGAAGAAATACATGGACATGTCTAATAAAATCCACTGACACAAAGCTGAGGAGTATCCCCAGGACAGGGAGAATCGGAATATCATACAAGAAGGAAAATGATTGACTTGCTTGAAACACTGTGCGCTTCGAGTCATTTGTGTTTAAGAAAAATAAGTGCAGTTGGAACACAGTCATGATAATAGGATGAGAAGACAATGGATTACAAAAGCATCTAAATAGATTGTTTGGAAAAGGGCATAATTGCTATCTCTAGCTGTATCAAGAAAGTGACCATGGAAGAGGGAAAAGAGCTAATTAAACTAAAGAAAAGCATAAGGACAACTGGATATAAAGAAGCCATGACTAACTTTGGTTGGGCATTAGAAAGAGACCCATGGCCTTTGCATGAGTCAAGAGCAGAGAGCAGCCTGCAAGACTTCAGGTAGTTGGGGCACATAAATTTACCCCTTCTGTTACAGATTTGAAAAAATTTACAAAAGGATTTTGTGATATGCAACCTGTGTCAACAAGTGACTGGGTGGGGTTACTCAGAATGTTATTCTAGCCCTGAAGTCTCAAAAGCTGTGAGATGACTTCATGACATGGAAGTTGAACTTGAAAGTGGTCTTCTGGTAAGAAACAGCAATTTAATTTCTAGATGAGAGATTATGAATCAGCATGAATAATCCTGAATTCAAAGAAATAGTCAGAAAAGTCTTGCAGAAGGCAGAAAGACTTTATTGTTGTCATCTCTTTTGTCAGTGAAGACCCTACATGCATTGATACTGAGAGAGAATAAGGATGTAGAGGTAACTGTGTTTTGCTGCAAGAAATGATAGTAGTTGAAGATTAGAGCTGGGCAAGATTTTTCACATTAATAGGTTTGTGCTAAATGCAATGCTGAGCTCTCTGAAAATATTCAGTCTGAGGTTTTTCATGTTGATAGATCATTATGGTCCCCACTTTAATTACACTTAATTTAAAAGTAAAAGCAGAAAAATCCCTTTAAAAATTGAAAGAAAACTATTATTATGTAGCAAAAACAAAGTCTTTTTTTTTACAACATGACATTGTTAATTCTCCTCTCATGGTGTCATCTGAAAGCGTAATAGTCATGTTCTGTCTCCTATTATCTAGGTCATTAATGAAAGTATACAATGTGGTGTGCTACTCATGTACTTAAAATTAATTGGGCACATAAATGTTTGCAAGACAGATTCCTTTGTGGTGCATCAGTCTCAGAGGATTTGGCAATTTAATGCTTTTTAAAGCAATTGAAGCTTTGGGGATTGTTTTTTGTTTGGGTTATTTTGTTTGTTTTTTTGGTTTGGGTTTTTTTTTTTTTTATTTATAAAGCCATAAATTGCAAAACAGGCTTTTTAAACATTTCTGATATTCCTGTGTTCTGACCCATTTGAAAGACTATATAAATCTTATCTGCAAAGTTTGGAATTTCCCATTAATAATAATGAAGAAAGAGGAAAGAACAATAAATTGTTCAAGAAGAGCCTGGCATTTTTCACTGCAAGTTATCCAATAGAGTAGAGAACTGAAAAAAGATATAAACATCAAACAAATGAAATTTTGATTGTCATTTATGAGGAGAAAACATCTGTAATGGATATAATGAGCAATCTTGAATCTTAATATTCAGACTTTAATGAGTAAACAGATATTTCACCATCTTGTAAAACAATAGTATTATGAGCTCAATCTGGTTAGAACTACTCTGGTGCTTAAAGACAGGCTTAAGTGGTTTCCTGGATCCAGCCAGAATGGTCAGCACCCTGCCAGATTCATTCTTGGAAGAGTTTACAAAAAATAGTGAGAAAACTTTTGTGCATAGCAAGAAATCCAAAACAGTGACCAAACTTAATCTGCATTGAGAACAGGACAAGCCAAGTTCTTGAAGAGAATGATCTGAGGTACAGAGCATCAAAGAAAATAAATTTTTTCGTGGGTTTTGGGGTTTTTTTTATGGCAAAATTTTTGTCCTCTGTGACACTTGAATGGATTCCAGGCCAAAGCAGGGTTCCAAAACTTTTTTGCATAAAAAACCAGGCTTAAAATCCCACTTCCATTTGCACAAGTGGGCGAGTGAGCTCACTTGTGGTTGGGTCTGCGGGAAATGCTAATGTAAAGAAAATGACCACTTTCTCTTGTAAAACAGTGTGAAAAGCAGGGAGTATGCCTAGATCTATGGAAACTGCTCAGAACTGGAAGAGCTGTGAACTAACTTGTCTGACTTTCTGGCTTGATAATTCCTCTTCGTCAGAAGGAAGAGTTTGCACATGCTATTCATATTGCAATGTTTTCAAGGATATGTTTATTAGACTTTTTCTATTTACACTTCTTGTATTACAGCCCCCTTGTTTTCTCCCCACAGAATGGGTGCAGCTGCCAGTTCTGTATTGTTACATGGTGATGAGCTCCTTCACCTTCATGAAACACTTTACTTTTTCCTCTGCTCCCTTCTTGTGGGGTCATGGGAAGCTCTTGCAGCATGCAGTTTGTTGGACAGTGAGATCCTCAGTTAAGTCCTTATTTACTGGTAGCTGGTGACTCTTCTAGAACCTTCAACCTTCCACAATTCATCAACTACTAGTTGTACTTGAATTAGTCTTTATTATGTATTTACTGTCCAGCCACTTGGACAAATTCTACCTTCTCTTTGGTCTGGCTGTACTGGGTCTGCTTGGGCTGGAGCTAATTTTCATCACAGCAGCCTGTGGAGTGCTGTGCTTTGGATTTGTGGTTGAAACAGTGTTGACAACACATTGATGTTTTAGCCCTTGCTGAACAGTACTTGCGCAGTGTCAAGGCTTTCTCCCTCCTTCCCTACCCCCAAAAAGTAGGCTGGGGCAGGGCAAGAAGTTGGAAGGGGACACAGCCAGGACAGCTGTCCCTGTCCGCAACTGACCAAAGGGATACCATATGATGTCATGCTCAGCAATAAAAGCTGGGGAAAAGAAGAAGGAAAGGGTGATGTTCAGAGTTACGGCATTTGTCTTCCCAAGTAACCATTGCGTGTGCAGAGGCCCTGCTTCCCGGGAAGAGGCTGGACATCTGCCGGCCAATGGGGAGTATTGAATTAATTCCTTATTTCGCTTTGCTTGCATGAGCAGCTTTTGTTTTCCCTATTGAACTGTCATTATCTCAGTCCATGAGTCTTCTCACCTTCCTTCTACCTTCTCCCCGTCCCACAGGAGTGGGAAGCGAGTGAGTGGGTGGGTGGGTGTTTGGCTGCAGGCCAGGGTCAACCCACCACATTGGCTAATTAAGTACTTAAATTAAATAGGAACCCTTTTACTGTATGATCTTGGAAATTTGTCAGTTGGATCAATCCTAAAAATATAATTCACCATAAAGGGCATAAAATCCTAATTTTTTTTGTTCATTTTATCCTAGCTTTGTTCTATAAGGTGTAAATTTCTTGTGTGTTTCCAACTCTGTAGGAGAATGTTATGCTGGCAAAACCACAGCAATTTTACAGGCTCCAGCCTCAGTCACGTATTTCATGTTTTCAGAGTTCTTTCACTACCTACAGCACATCTGAAGACCTTGTCAGTTTGTATCCAATTTTACACATGTTTTTGCACTCTCGGAGTAGACTTTGGCCTATTTTACAAGAAGTTAGATGATCTTGCCTTTGAAGTCTGGAAGTACTGCTGCAGAGGTCGGCTATTAAAGGAAAGGAGGCACAGTGCTTGCTGTAATGGGGTTTCAGGCCACATTGATCTCTTTGACGTTACCAGACAGCAAATAATCCTGATAACATGACTGATCAGTTCAGGGTAGTCTTTAAAGCTGATCCAGACTAACCAAAGCTGAGAGGTAAACTCAGTGAATTATAGGTATCCTGTCTTGCCCTGCATTTACTCAGCTCTGAATATTGCAGTGATTACTTATGAGGTTAGTGAGTATCGAGGTACTTTGATAGATAAGCCTCTATCACTGAATTAGTGTGCCTTATATGAACTTGAAGTACATGTCCATTGAGAAGCCAAAAATAATAAAAATATCTATAACTCATTGACTTCCTTCAATTCACTGATTACTGGAAAAGCCAAATATTAGTAGTTTGTTGCACAATATTGTATAAAGCATTGGAACTATTAACTTGTTTAAATGCCGAAATAACCATTCTACCTGTGACGGCTCAGTTGCTGCAGGCAACCATCAGTAATCAAGAAAACACTGATAATAAATCCTCATGAACAAAGACACAATTCTGACCCCATCAGAGTCAATGATTTATGAATTTAAGTTATTTAAAGAATTTAAATATGGTAAGACTTCAGCTTAAGAGCATAACATAAGAAAATCTTCCTTTTGGCTACCAGCTCTGAATCAAACACAGCAACTGTTACTATTAATTATGTGAACTAGCATTGGGTAATGCAACAAAACATAACAGAGTGCCTTGCATATTATGATCTGCCAAAATTCTCATCATATTTTGACACATGTATGGAGCTTGTTAGGTGAATGATCCGAAAATTCTGGAAGTTGTATCTTACTGTTTCTAAACTGTTTTATTTCCAGTCTATCCCATTGAAACTTCCATAAGAGTTCACTTCTATCATTCTGTAATAAAAATAATGTACCTTTTTAATAATAGTTGACATTTTAGGTCTATATAACCAAAGAGTTTGTGGAGGCTACGAGCTGTAAAGGGGCTGCAGACCCTGAAGACCAGCTGCACTTACTTGAAAAATACCTGCACTATTTGACCAGAACTACTGACAATAATTTAGGGAACAATTGTAAGAACATGACCGTTGATACAATTCTGCCCACCATTTTGTCTATTTTAACACATCTCAAAGCCAGGGGATGTAAATATTCTTTCCTGTTATAACCTACTTTTTATTTAATTTTGAGATGCCCTGTAGCCGTGGTTGGCTTTTCCTCTGTTTTCTCAGGGACTGTAAATCTGACAGAGGCCAATGAACCAAAGGAGGAACAGAAATGTTCCAGTTGTCCTTTTATTCAGTAAATGCATCATAAACTTCCACAGGCATCACCTTATTACCATGCCTCATCTCTGATCTTGAACAGCCACTCCCAGCAGCAAGCTAATCATGCTGTGGTGCAGTTCAGTTGCCCCAACATGCTATCTGAGATGCACACGTGCCTCTTCATTTGCTCCTAAGCCATAACTGCCAGTGCCATGTGGGTGTTTCAGACACTCCAAGTCATCTCAGGTGTGTAAGTTTAGGCAACAGACTTGAACCCTAAGAGCTTGCGAACTAGTACCTGACATAGCAATAGCTAGGTTCTAGCGTTACAGAACAGCATCCTTTCTGTGTGATAAAAGTGCTGGGGAATAACATGAAGGGTAGGATTCATCCTCTGTAATTTGGGGGTTAGAATTAAACTTTAAATTCAGAACAGTATTTCAAATTCAGAGCCTAAACTTAAATATATGTCAATAATTATGCATCTGCATGTGAGCTGGGTATCTAAGATTCCCTGGTACTCAGTGGAAGTGTAGGTAACTATTCAGTTGCCTAAGTGTAGGTGCCTGATGCCTGTGGCTTACAGTACCTGAGGTGTCCACCTGGAGCAGCATGCGATCTGCAATAGACAAATCTGGAAGCCAGACGAGACACCATAAGACATATGGAATGGCATGGGACTCCTCTGTATTGGCAACTGCCATCGAGCCATAGAGCTAGGTGAGACAAATCACACCATTAGTTGCTATGGGAAGAGTATTTAGCACAAAAGGAATTGTTATGGCCTGCAGTCCTAAGGAGGTGACTAAGATAACCTTTCCATTTTATACAGGCTATAGAAAAATCATCAAAAGGTAATAACCAGCAGCCAAAAATGGTAATAACCAGCGGCCAAAAATTTCTTAGTTTATGTTCTCAGGTCTCCTTAGCTCTGGTGAAATGATCCTGGTTTGTTGTTTTTGTCTTTTTTTTCTAAATGCAACATTTAATTATATATTGGCATTTTATAGCAGTTTCTCCCATTACTGTTACGTCCATACAGTCCCTTCAGGATTTGGTTTCTTCAGCAAAAACCTATCTTTCTGTTGCAGCAGCAAGTGGGTGTGTTGCCTTAGATTACCCTTTGAACACTGACCCAATCTATTTGCTGTTTCTCATTATGTGCTTGATAATCACCATAACAGACATAAATATAGTAGGTCTGTATTCTCAGGAACTTACAATATACATGACTAAGATTATAGAGATAAGATTGTGTGGCTGCTCAGTTTAGTTAGCACAGCTCTAGGTAGTTCACCTACAGAAATTCAACAAGATGTTACACTGGAAAGTATGGCATGCTGCTTATTATGCCAAGCTGTACTACTTTTTTTAGAAAATAAAAAACAATAGCATGACTTTTAAAATCTCCATTGTAAAGTTGCAATACAGCTACATTCTCTGACTCCATGAATCTTGACAGTATCTCTTAGCTTCTGCTCATCACGTAATCCAGAAGTATCCATAAGCATCTTAAAACCCAAGATCCATTGAAGTGTGCATCTTGGCAGAGGAACATAATCCTATTACGTTTAAATCCTAAAACATTTTTTACTCTCCCACAACTATGGGAAGAGATTAGAAACTCAGGTAGAGAAACAGAGAAGCTCTGTGCTGTTTCTAGAATCTCTAGAAGTAGCCAAGTGCAGAAACAGACTTCTCTGAGTAGGAGCAAGTAGCAACGACTCTTTACTACAGATTCTGCTTTTTACTTTGTAGATCTCTATAACATTACTTCTTACTGTGTTAAACTATATTTTGTAAAGATTCTGCTCTGAATCATTGACATTGACTTCTCCTGATATATTTAGTACCCTTCTGATATTCTGCAGCTTCCCTGAAGGAGACAGAATGCTTACTTGCTTTTGAAAAAAGGTTATGACGAAGATCCTCATGGCCACTATGGATGTATTAAAGTATCTATGCTTGACATAAATGTTGCAGAGTTGTCTGAAATAGAAAAATGCAAAAAAATATTTTAAAAAAGCCATATATCCTTCCAACTGAACGCTAGGGCATCCTGACCGCGGATCTGGAACTACGAGAAACAAAGTCATAAACCTCTGAACCTTGGAATTAAGAAATCTGGCACAAAAAAGCAAAACCTATCTGTTCATCCATAGTTAACAGTTGCGCCTTTTTTCACAATTGTAAATGCAGAAGCAAAACACGTTTTGTTGAATAAACATTGCTTACTTCAAGCAAAGCAACTGATGCTATTAGGAAAATGTGAAGGACATTGAGGAATAAACCAACCATCAAGCTGGAGAGAAATGCAGAAAAGAAATGTGTAAGAGACAGCCAGATCCCCAGTGCTTTGACCAGTAGGCTTCATTTAATTTGTTGCCCTATTCCATGCTTTATAATGATAATGTGTGTGTACAATGGGGAGTGAGGTACAACAGAAAGCCCCAAAAAACAAAAGCAGAAAAGGAAAGGGAAAATAAAAGAAACTAGACAAAAATGAACATGGAGGAAAATAAAATGGAAGAGACAGTGCTAAGAGGAAAGGGAGAAAAGTAGGAGTCAGGAGGGAGAAAAGGCAAATCACACAGAATTGTGCATAAGGGTAAGAAAGACAACGGAAAGTAGAGAGAATCTGCAAAAGGAAAAGATGAAACTCAATAATAAGAAAATGGGCAGATTTTAACCTTCTAGGGTGTAAGGGTGCGTGTGGGGAACAACAGGTAAAGCAAAAAGTAGATAGGGTGCCACTAAAAAAGGAAATTGAATGTCAGAATACAAAAGAGTAAAGAATAATTGAGCAAAAGGACTAGAACTAGAACCTACTGGAAGACTTGCAAGTGGAGGGAAATTGAATAGACAAGTGTATCAAATTACCAGAATATCTGAAGGGGACAACACCTGCTAAGTATCCCTCCTTTCTCATGATGCAGTCATCCTTGCTCCTACAAGAGAACTGTAACTTGTGATGTGAAGTTTGAGATGTATCACCTTGCAATTCTTCCTCCTCATTACCAGAGGCTTCATCCAAACTATTTGCCTGTGTACTGTCATGCCAGTAAGACAGTCAGCTCTCAGTAAGCTTGCCAGGTGGTCGCCTTTGTTGAATTCTCTGTGCCTAATGCAGCGAGGTGCTGCACTGGAGAAGACTAATAAAAAGGGGAAAAACATGCCAGTGCTATATTCGCTGCATATACTTCCCAACGCACCTCCTAGGAGGCTGGCTTAGATCTGAAATTCGATGTTGAGGCCTTGTTGGTATTTTATGCAAAAAAAAAAGAGTAGTAATTAATATCAGGCTGCACTAGGCAAGTGGTAAAACAGATCAGTAGGTAGAAAGAGCAAAAATAAATTCTAGTGTAAAGCAATTCTTCTAAACAGGAAATCCTGTGGAGAGAAGTATCATTGTTCAAAAAATGTTTCTCTTTGTTAGCTAATTAAAAAACCTTTTCTGTAGCGTGGTTAGGCCTTAGCTGGCTGGGGTACATAATCTAGTCATGTGAAGCTTGATGAATTAAAGTCACAGTTTTTCTTGTCCATTTGGATTGCAGAATTTTCCCCATGTTCCTCTTATTAAAAAAAAAAAAGAGCTTGCTTTTTATAATATTTTTGTTTATATTGATAACAATAAAGTGTTTTGGTGAGTCTCTCTGCTGTCTTTTATCACTGATTTCAGCCAATAGAGTACGTATGTCTTCAACAGATGTTTCTTCTGCTGTGGACATTAAGGTGTTTTGAATTCCTCAGAAGTAAATTAAAGTAAGAAGGAGAAGTTTAGAGTACTAGGGGAATGAGAGACATTTTTCCATGCAGATTTAAAAAAAAAAAACATTTGATGTCCAATTTAGGCCTAATAATAAAAAGCAGAAAAATATTCAGGTAAAGACATAACCATGCATTAGAAGGAAACATCTACAACATTCACAATTAGCCACAGTTAATGTAATATCTGCAGTTTAGATGCACCATGTCAGATTCTCCTTTGGTGTGTTGTAGCTTCTTTGACTTTGATAAAGCTGGACTGACTGTTTTATATCAGGTGAGGATCTGCCCCTCCAAGTCATGTTGTGAACAAGAAGAAAAGAAGGGACAAAACTTGAAGAAAGATTAAAAGATGTCTGGTTTTTATCTCATTTAAATTCTCATTGCTTTTCTAAAGCATCATGAAGGCTTTTGTATTTTGTGATGTCTCATGCTGTATGCAGTATTATTAAAAGTGCCTGTAATGTAATTCTCCTTTAAGTAGAAATTATTTTGATTCAATTGTTAGATACATATTCAGATATAGGAGAAAAGTGTCATAATATTTTCCTCTGTTTTCCTAGCTGGGCTTAACCCAAAGGTTTGCCATCTTTACCCATTTCTGTGACATTTTAATCTTGGAATGGTGCTTAATCATCTCATATAAAAATGCTGAAACCTCAGAAAGGTAGGGGAAAAAAACCAAATACTGGATTCAGTGTCTGTAGGTTTTAGAGGTGAAACTACACAAAATTCATGTGTTTCTAGCAGCATTAGTTGTAAGATCTTGTCCATGAGAACACAACAGGTAAAATACCATCTAGTGAGACTGATATTCTGGGAAACAGCAGCACACATGAAGTGACCAGTCATCCTCCAGAGAGCTGTGGGAAGACTGCGAGAAACAGGAACGACCCCAGAGAGAGCACAGAGGAGACTAGGGAGGAGGTGAATTGCATTCGCTGGTCGATTATGTTAAGGAAATTCCCATACAGCAGAGCTCCTACCAATAGTCCAAGCGTTTCTACCAGCTAATGGATGTTGGATCAAATCTGGAGTAGGAATGGAACAATGGTATTAGAATGTATGGATTGGATTCAACAGACATCCTATGTGAGATCCCACCTGGCTTTCAGATGGGAAAGATGTGGCTTTTCTATAGGTTCTGTTTAATATCTGTCAGCCCCATGTGGAAGTTTCAGGTATCTAAACTGGCATCTAAGATGTCTTCTAATGCCTGGATCCCACCATAAGACCTTGATTCAGTTGCACCCTAACTGCTGCAGCAGAAGGCCTGAAGAAGGCTGCAGAATGTCCATCACCATGTGGTCATCTCAGACACAACAGGGAATTTAAAATGACCCCAGACACCTATATGTAGACAAATAATGGAATCCCAGGGGTCGCAGTCTAATTCAGCTTTATGAAAGTCTCTTTATTTTCAATGAAGAGGAATGGTTACATCCTCTGGCCTATTTTACACACCTCCATTAGGATGGGATGAATAGTTGATGGTACTCTCAGAGGATCCTCACGCTTCCCAGTGGAAGCAGATGCCTTTGTTTAAGTAACTGAATCCTACCCTAAGCGTTCCGGATGAATTCAATTGCCTTTTCAGTGCCACTGACTGTACTGCTTAGACTAGAAATTCAGATTATAATGGGAGTATAATTGTTCCCTGCCTGACCTCCCCCTGCTGCTGCAGAAGATTGTAAGTGGTACATCAGAGCTGCCAGCTCTGTGGGTGCATTTGGTCCCCTATGGTACCCGAGGTGTCCAGCACCTTCACCTAAGTTTACAGTACCTAAATAAAAGTGACTGAATCAACTTCCTAACATTCATTAGTATTAGAATTAGGTGAGTGGAATCACACCCTAAACAAGTGTCTATACATAGTTCTTTAAAAAGACAAAGGCATTTATATAATATAAATTTTGATATTTAGATATGCCCTTCTAGCTCTAACATACTTACTTCATGAATAATATTTCTGTGAGAGATTATTTCTGGTCCTCAATAACTGAAGTCACTACTATTTCTTGGTTACCATATTAATAACTATGTTAATGTATAACATAATAATGAAATATAAAACTGCTAACAGAGTTTATTTACTGATTGCCATATCTAATAACATTGCAGGTATAAGTAGGGAGGTATAGAATAGTTTTTAAATACTTAAGAAAACAAATAAACCATTGCCTTTATCAAAGACACTTCCAGGAGAAAAGAATTCATAACATATAGTCAGAATTGAGCTACAATTGTTTGAAATTAAAATACGTAAGGAATTTTTTTTCATCATATTATTTTAGAGTGATCTTGGTTGACACTGGAACAGTAACTCTGAATGTTTTAATAGTAAAACTTCCCTGAAAATTCTATAAAAACTGATCTTGCAGTCACCACACATATGACGTAAAAATTACTCCTTAAGTAATCAAATTGAGTTAAGTAGCACTGGAATCGAACACAGTGGGACTGGGGCCGGACTTCCACCACCCACCCACCCCCACCCCCCCACCCCGAAAAAAAGCTTCTTTTTTCTGCAAATGTAGAATTTGAGTGACTTAAACTTCTTGAAAATGTATTTTTGGTGAATTGTAAAACTAACTGTAAAGCAGAAAATGTTACCACTCTTTTTATAAAGTTTTGCAAAGAAAGTATTATTAGTATTAGTACTAGTCCTTGTACTAGTACTATTATTATTAATCATTATTACTGTTATTATCATTATTATATTACCCCACTATTTTTGTTTAGCATTAAAAGCAGCAATCAAGGAAAGGAAATGAAGCCTGTATCTTTAGGCTGATTGAATAATTTTTCTTCAACCAGAAGGAAATTTCAGCTTTTTGAATACAGGAAAATGTTCTGAAGAAATATATAGCGAGCTAATCTGAATTTTTTGGTTTGTCCATTCAACTAAATTAATCATGTGGTCTCAGAGCACCAGCACAGACGCCTCTTTCTAAATGACACTTAATGCGAATCAGTCCAATATTTGTTTTATAAATGTCTTTTTATCTTCAGTGGAGAAATGTAAGTGACTTAGTATATAAACATATATCTTATAATTTTTCAGAATTTTATACAAACCCAAATCAAAGAGAATTAGTTACTATTCAATTGCAGTAAAATGTTGCTGAAGTAATATGCAGGTGTACTGTCTGGCAAGAGGCCAGAAAAAACACTTGAAAAGTTGCACAGTGAAATCATAAGAATTTGCAAATGGTGATGGGTCATGCTTTTAATTATACAAAGAGGTATGCATATAAGCAGGCAAAAGGGGTTTTAATCATGGCTGAGTGGGTTTGAGGAAATGCCTTCTTGTTTTAAATGTTTGGTAGGTCACAAATCGTCTCAATCTTTTTGCTTTTTCTTTTTAATAACTCAGATTGTTACTGACATCCTTTTAACAAATAACAGTTGCTGTCTTTAAGGTAAAGCTTTTCCTGAAGCAGGAGCAGTACTGGCTGAGGACTAAACAGGTATAGGGCTCTGAAGAAGTCTGAATGTTTACTGAATTTATTTGAATAACTTTGTCCCATAAATTTGGCTCTTATAGAAAGACATATGGGTTTAATCCTCCGCTGCAGTACAACAGTTTTACACTGGTGTAACTTTGTTAGGGTTGCAACGGTGGACAGTTGGATAACAAAGTGGCGAATCAGACCCACATGTGTTTCATATCCCCTGAGAGTTGTATATCACGTGCTTCTCAGATCTGGTGCATATGGAGTGGCATGTAATATCTGTGGGACAGATACTATATCATGTTAGTTCATGTGAGCCAATATATTATCACATATATTGTGCTGGGTAAAATATGTACTCTGCAGGTTCAACCTCTGAAAGGGGAAGAAAAGTACTACAGAGTTATGCAAAATCTGCAGTTGGAGTAAGCGGTAAGTGCTTACAGCTCTGCATGTGTTCAGCTATTTTAGATAAGGAGTCAAGGCACTGGTCCAGTGGTTAGTGATGGTTCACCTCTACAAGCACAGCAGTGACTGAACCCACCACTGATTTTCAGCGAGTACAGAGAAGTGAAGAACTTTGCTTATGGAAGGCCATCACCACTTCCAAAAAGTGTCTGAATGGGTTTCTGAGGGTTTTTTGTTTTGTTTTGTTTTGTTAAAATCCCCACCAAGCTGTGACCCAGCCCAAGCCTGTTTATGTTACGAGATCTGTTGGGACTGTAGCACAAGGCAACAAGACTTGACTAACAGCTGTAGAAAAACACTGCAGAGTTCTGATCTGTGTACAAGATTCACAGCATATGTTAAATAGTTATTGTGTACAATGGAATGAATTTAATTGTATTTAGCCATGCTGTAATTTGCGAACCAATTGTTAAAACATGCTGCAGGATGTCAAACTCATATTTTTAATAAGCTGGGCAAACTATCAAGTGGTCAATGTTCTTGTGCTTCAGCCTTTTTTGATTAGTTGCCTTGCAGGCGGATCTGGACAGTTATATGGAAACAATACAGGGATGAACAAAGAAGGAACTGGAGTGATAATTTGAGAGAGTAACTGGGAAATTGGTCAAAGGAGAAAAAAGCATGATGTAGATGGTTCACGGCATGTTGCTTTTTATCCTGTTCACTTAAAAACAATGTGCTGTAATTTATGAGTAGACAGACCTAGTTAATCCTTGCTTGGTTTATGTAGATGCTTGGGTGTCCAAAAGCCCTAAATCAGTTTTATAGTATGCATTACATGTACTGTTGACTGGCTGACCTGAATAAAATTAAGTTTACAAACTGGTTTTGATTAACCATGTCTGAATGTAGACATTTAGCCTATTATTAAATTTAGAAGCCATTGGTTTATATTTTGTTTTATTGCTAATCATCTTTTACATTGCTGTCAGAGTTTCCATAATGTCCAATTAAAAAACAAACATTTTGCACAGATAAATAAGAGCTCTCCAGTCTTGTGAGAATAGTGTAGACTGTGTTTGGAAAGCACCCATTCAACTGCATTGTATTACTATGGAAGAATTACTGCCAGAGACAAAAGACATCTGAGTCTCTGTTCTCTACAGCAGACTGGATGGATGGTCTGTCAGTTTGACCAATACTGCTCCACTGGGTTTACTTACAACAACAAAAACTACTGGAAGCACAGCTGTCCTGGCCATTCATCCTGATAAACGAGCATCGTTCTAGACATTGCTTACGTGTTCATTGCAGTATTTCTCTTTGGGGGCTTAGAGGATAAGGCAGCCAAAAGCGGCACTGAAGGTATCCCAGACTGGGCTCTCATGGCTACTGAACACTTTGACAGTAAATAATTAGAGCTTGATACATTGGCTCCATCTTTAATAAAATAACGAGGGCTGGCACGGGCCCAGACATTGCGACATGACCATCCACGTTGTTTGTCAGCACACAGTCTCGGGCATGCTTTTCACGTGTGCCAAGAAGCTGTCTTCCAGGTGCTGCTTGAACAGAGACCGAAGGGTAGCATATACCAGAGGTGGTTCCCAGAAAACAGTTTGGAGGTACCACCGGGTTTGGGGACTAAGGTGGTTCAGTTGGATGGATGAAAGCTCTACCATGTCAGCTGGGCAGAGAATAAGTCGTGGTTCAATTTCACTACTGCTGTAGGGGCCACTAAAGTGCTTTCTGCAGAGAGGCACAGCTGAAGTTCCTGAGGTACGTACTGCCTGGGAGGAGGCCTTAAACAATCCATGTGCGTGTGTGACTCTCTGAAAGGAAAAACGTACAGTCTGAATAGCTGTTGTGCTTCAGGATGCTTATGGGGCCTTAGCTTCCATCTGAAATCTATTTTTCCCATTTCTGTGCTTTGAATATGGCAACTCAATTAAGATATCAAGTATCTTAATGTGTGTTACTAGCAAAAATACAAACTGTAGATTAAAATCTGTTTTGTGTTGAACCTGTGGGACTGAAGTATGCCACTCCAACGCCAGCATTTAATTTGAGTATGTGAAAGGGCTCGGAGGGATCATCCTCTAACAGAGACTGACCTCACCATATCTCAAGTTGATTTACAGCTTCCATTTCAGGGGAGGTATCTGAATATTTTCTCAATAAAAGTAGTCAAAAGAGAAATGAAACAAAACAAAAAGTGATGTGCTAACAATTAAGGAAACATCCAGCTAGAATTGAGAGGGGAAGATAGTGGCACATCACATACACCTTCTGTACAGCATGGGTTGGCCAAATCTTATTGCATGTACCTTCACAGCCACTGGTCTGGCTTGGTTTCAAGTCTGTAATTGTTGAACAGGACATACATTTGGAGGAAGGTGGTAAAAAATCATTCATTGGCTGTGCCCAGGATCCTCTGCTCATTGGTCAGACCTCTGTGAGTATTGTTTGCAGTTCCCTTGAGATGTACATAAGAATGCAGCCTTTATTGCCTCCAGCCTCCACTGCTCCTCAGCAGAGATTCAACTTCAGTATCTTAGAGAAAGTGTCTGTTAACAAACCATCCCCTCCAGCTTCTTGACATCCAGAAAATAAATGCTACATCTCACAAAAGAAACCAAAGCCTCTAGGAGGAGCAGTTGCAGTGAGCCTCTTACCTCACTGCCACCTGGGGTCTGCAGAGCTTACAATGTGATGAGAGTTTTGGGAACACGCTTCTTCACTAATAGGTCAGGAGGAGTTTGCCCTTTCTGTATCACCACATCTCTTGAGTGCAAACAGGACCTATTCCTGCAAAAAGGAGAAACGTGAATGCTGCAAGAGTAAAAGAAGTCCTGTTTTCCATCTGATATCCAGTAAAGTAGACCTACCTTTACTGTCCATCTACATCCTATCCATCAACCCACTACCTCACTGGAGGCCATAGGGAAAGTTGAGGTCTCCCACTCCTGCTTCTGTGAGGAGCAGTCGAGCAGTTAAGCAATCTGAGCAGAGAAACACGCTGGATGGAAAACAGGCAGATAGATAAATCTGATTGGGCAGAAAAATCTTTACTCAATGAGAAAGTTTAGAAAAAAAGTGGGAAAAATTTATTTTTCTAGAAGGGTCAAAGTGTGGAACTGATTAATTCTTTTACTGTCATAGAAGCAAGTTTTCTCCTGAGAATGATTCATGCACCTCTGCCCAGCTGGAGTATTTTTTTTACCTTAATATCTTGGCAGAACATCGTTGGATTGTGTCAAGAAGTTCAACTGTTTTGTGTAGAATTTTTTTCCCCCAAAATTTGAAGATAAAGTTTTACTGGGCTTGCCTTTCTAAAATATATTTTACTGCATCAGAATGATATGTGAATTTCAGAAAAAATGAATTGTTATTATCATGGACTGCAATAAGTATATCCTATGAACTTCATGGAGTTCGTGACCCGAATAATGTTACGTTATTCAATATAATTTTATTATGCAGTATATATATAGTAAATTTCAAACAATTACTCCTTCTAGTGTGTGATACCTTATGGTTGGTTAACCTGTAGTTGCAGAAAGAGTCTTGATCTGAAGATAGTAAGAGGGAAAAAAGATATCATATTGCTGTGTAATTTGTTCCAGTGAATGCTTTTGGTACTTTCTCCTACTTTGAATTTTCTGCCTTAAGCTTACACTTACGTGTAGGTAGGTAAGTTATCAAACAAGAGCCTGCCTATTAAAAGTTTCAAATGTCCCTTTTTGACTTTGGGACTTGGCAAGTTTTGAAATATTGACTTCTGAGATATTAATAATGATATTTAATAAAATAAAAGTTATAAAAGTTGTA
The DNA here is from genome assembly GCF_963921805.1 of Phalacrocorax carbo. NCBI lineage: Eukaryota > Metazoa > Chordata > Aves > Suliformes > Phalacrocoracidae > Phalacrocorax > Phalacrocorax carbo. Next base: position 119,260,183 of record NC_087515.1, read on the forward strand.
AAACTCATAAGTATAGTGGGATTATTCTCGTAAATTCAGCTGTAGCTCAGTTATAGAAATTAATTATCTGCTCAAATTAAAATTCACTTATTAATCTCAAATAGAGCAAATCTCTCTTCCATTTTTGAGAGTACAGGCAGCAGCGGAAAAAAGTGCATCATCTCACAGACCTGATTATCCTGCAGTAAGCCTGAAAGTCATAACTCTATATTCCAGGGAGGTGCATATGATGGGGTGATGTCAAAACACCTGGGTGAAAGTCTGTCAGCTCCTTGTCTTCTGTCTGTGTGATTCCTGTGTGGCTGTCAAAGAGGCTGTATAGCGTGTCGGTTTTAATAAAAGCAATGAGTGAAGGGAACGAAGCAATTGCAGAGCCATTCAGTTGAAAGCGGGTCCTTCACAAATGATTGGGTAATTAAAAATATGAATGTAGCTAATCCATGTTGACATGTTTATAGCCTTTACATGAAACAACCTTTAAGGGTATGGTGGAGTAGAGAGATAAGATTCTATGGGAGGACCACTGGCAGTCGATCACAGAAAAAGAAGGTATCATGAAGAAAATGCTGGTTTAAACGGAGTATAAGAAAATAAGCTGGATGCCTAAAAATAAACATCAATGGGAATCTCCTACATGAAAAATCACTGCTAAAGCAGTTGTGTACATAATGATGAATCCGTAGCAACAAGCGGTAAGCTATCCCCGGGACAGCTGAAGTGCAGGGTTGCACACGCTTAGGTGGCATGGAGTCTGGCAAACAGCGGGCAGAAGTGAGGATCGTGTTCTGTCTTTCCACCACTCATATAACTTCTGCACTTGATACTGCCACTTCTGGCATGCTCTGTCCATTCTCCATGTCCATATTTTATAAAACTAAAGGATTTAAGAAGGAGCAGAAGAATGGTTCATAATTTGGAAAATAAAGCTATTCAACAGACGAAATCTTGCTTTGGAAGATGACACATTCTTTGTGTTTTGGTATTGTTCATGCTTGCAGGACATTAAGACATTTGAAATCCATCAGACAGGAAGTCCAAAAGAAGGTGTACACACAGGTTGTTTCTAACCAGTGTTATGGCGTATGAGCTGGTAATGGTTGGGGACCGCTGGGTTAGAACAGCATAAAAACAATATCAAGAATTCTAGGAAAATATAAGCAAGAGGAGAAGGGCTCTCAAATTCAGGAGGTTTTTGTGTCTTTGCTCGACCCCAGCCATATGTTAAACTAGTCCTTGAGAGGCTCTCCTTCCAGCCAGGGAATTTGATGTCATTACAAAATTAAAAGCAAAACAGGCCATAGTCTCTCTTGGTTGAACTGGGTCAGATATTCATAACAGTAGTCAGTAAGAATTTGGCATGAGTCACCTATAGAGAATCTGAACTGTCACAGGGTGTAATAATGAAAAAAAGGGAAATGAGATGAGAAAAAGATTTTTTTTTATAAAAGAGGTAATGAAATTCTGAAATGTGCTGCCCCAGGACGTTGTGGAGGCAGTGTCAGCACATTCAGAACAGGATTAGTCAAATTAATGGACAACAGTCTGTTAACAGCTATGAGAAGGACCGGACAGGTATGTGTTCTCTGGCATCCCTCATATGATGGCTACGGGTGTGGGAGTTTTTGAAGGGCATGTACTACAAAAAGTAGCCACCGTCATGTGCTGTCATGTGTGTCTCCTTTTGCCACTGTTGGAGACATCAGGGTTAGATGGTCTGGGGACAAGTTCTTTGCTCCAGGAATGCAAGAAAAAAATAGTGAGGGAACACTCATATTGAACAAAATTTTGCTTTCACTGTTAATCCAGAAGAAGGTAGTGAACGTGAGCAGAGGTGAGTTAATTTTACATTTGCAAATATCTGTGGAATATAAACCAGCACATTGAAATTTCAAAGACTATATAAAGGAATATATAAAGGTCACTTGAATTCAGTGTGAATATTCTGCTATGCACAAGCTGAACAACTCTATGTATTACCTCTCAAAGGTATTAATCAACTACTGAGCTAACCCTGAAATCATGGAAACTTTGACAGAGGGTGGATCCCAAGAAATCTGAGTGAATTAGTCTAATGTCATGTGGAAAATTGGAGAGAAATATGCATACATTAAGGAAATATGCAAGCTAATGTTCTAGATGTTTATTGTTTCCATGTGTTTATTTCTAAACAGAGTAATTCAAGAAACTTACTTTGGGCATATGGAAAAAATATAGAAAAAAATCTGACTTAAAAATAGGGAAGCAAACCTGAAATTAGAAGCTTTTTGAGTGTTTTCTTCAGTTCTTTCCATTCACAGGAGTGATTTTTAAAAGCAAGTTCCTGAGGCCACTGGTGTTTCTGATTGTGCTGATTGATCATCTCTCTCTCTCTGCTTTCTGCATTTCCCTTTCCCTTCCCTTCCCCTCCCCTCTCCTTTTCTTCCCCTCTTCTCCTTTTCCCCTTCCCATTCCCCCTCTTCCTTCCCTTGTTCTGCCTCCTAGCTCTCTGGGTGGCACCGCAGAGCCTTCTCTCTTGGCCATCCCCTCTTTGACCTACTTTGGGTTTTTTTACGCACACAGCAAAACATTTTGTCCTTACAGCAGAATCAGCCAAAGCATAACCACTCACTTTCATTCCCACCTGTCAGCACCTGCAATAGCACCTGCTCACCGATGCCTATATTCACACGATGGACGTTATTTTTCTTACTTTTTAAATACTCTTCTTATTATTGTCATTGTTTTCTCCATTGTGACTTCAAAACCCAGTCCTACCTGTTCATCCAATTGCCAAAATATTACATCAGCCCTGCTTTCTTCTCCTTTTCCTTCACAGCAGCCACTTCAAATGCATTTTCCAATAATTGTTTTGTCTGCTAATATGAGCAGTGAGAGAATGGGAGCGGCACAGCTGTGTTGCACAAATGCTGCCTATGCCTTTTGTTCCTCCTCAGGTGTAACCTAGGACTTTAGATTCTCTGTTGTCAAGCATTGTCCATTTGATGTCTCAGAAGTGAGATGTTTTCTCTGTAGTAGAAGGAAGGGGGTCATTGTCATTTAGCTTCTCTTGTGGCTACTCCATGTGGAAATCTGCTTCTAGTTAGTGGATGCTTTCTTGTCGGTCAGGTACTGTAATCTCACATTTCTGGTGCTGAAGAGGATCTTTAGGAATGACTTTGCGTGTGTATGAATGGGAATGAGTGGGTATTCTTGATTAAGTAAACAAAAAAATTCATGTACAAACATAACTAGAAAGGCAGGGAATGCCATAGCCCGTGTCGTTCCTGGTAGTAATTGCCATTAAGCTTGGCTTTGTACAGCAGGCAGACAGCTCAGCTGGAGAAGACTGTACTGCTGGGCTGACCACACAGTCTACCCAACCCTACTAATATGAACTGTGTGCACAATATTGAAAGGAGGTGGAAAAGATGAACTGTAAAGATAATTCTGTTCTTTCCCTGTCTTTACAGATTTGCAGCTGAAACACTCTGGACTGAACACCAAAGATTCATTATTGGTTGCAGTGTTACTTCAACGTTTGAGGTCCTTGGGATCCTGTTGTGCTAAGTGGTGTAAAAACAAAGAAGGTACCTGGAGGAATTTACAATCTGGTTATAAGACAAGAGACAACAGATAGCTAGAGGGGAATGGGGAGCACAGGGAAACTGTAAAACAATTTTGGTCATCATGACAAACAGTGATCTCAGCACTCAAGCATTCTCCCTAGCGTTAAGTGTTTTGTAGACATCATGGAAAATATTGGGTGGAAACAAAACTCCTGTTTGTTATTATAAACAGTGTTCAGAAATCTTTTTGTGGTGTGTTACAATTGTAAAGCAATCCATTTTAAATTGGCTGATACCAAGTTTCCTCATTGTGTAGCAACAGGATGGGTAACTTAATACAGATAAGTAGAGCACTGGGGTTGTGAGCTTCGTCTGGCAAACGAAATTCCAAGCGAGATACACCAGAATAAGACTTACCAAGCAAAGAACAGCTTTGCTGATGCATAAGCTTTGGGCCAGGACAAAGGCTGTAGTTAGGAACATGCCATGTCACAGTCATGTTGTCATAAAAAGAAATGTATTTTACAATATGAAATAGTAACTTTAGATAATTTTATAGAAAATAAAATACACGTGTTCTTTGAAATGCCTGGACCATGGACTTTGGCTGCTGGCTCCATGTCCACGCAGAGGGGAAAGGGGCATGGCTGAGTCAGAAACCTGGAAGAAACCTTTTTCTTCTACCATTATTACAACAGTATTGAAGGGGCAAGTGGTAACTTGCTGGATCAACAAACATGTTATTACCAGTTTCTGCTCAGCGTACTCTATTCCCCCTGCTAACATGGGTCACGTGCTTCATATGAGCTGAGTCTTCAAGTGATAAAATTCTATCAGGACTAAGATCCTAATACAATTGAACAGCAATTTTCTGACAACAAACAATTTTTTTCCAAAAGGAAACTGTTTGTAGGTCCCCTGTTTCACTTCCGCATTAAAAAAGCTAAGGTTTTTAGCATAAAATTGCTTTTCAAGCTATGTATAGCACCTGGAAAAATATTCTAGATGATCAAAAGACAAGTGAAATATTTCAGCATACCCAGTTTTTCTATCAGTGTTTAAGTTCCTGAACAGGAACACATACTTCCTAAGTGGCATGGTAATCAAACTGCTGGACTCAGTTCAGACATCTCTCTGCTCGACTCAATAGAAAACCCTAAAGCACTGGGATACTGCAGGAGTTAACAGCAGGAGCTAGAGGTCTGCTTAGCTGTGGATGTCTAAGATGAGATCCAGAATAAGACGAAGTTGCCTGGCACACAACTGATGTGAAACATCTATATCCAAGAATAATAACTGAGATTGTTATAGGGTCCTAAATATTCTGGTAAAAGCTCTAAGTGTGTCTACAGCTCTGCTGCAGCCTGTGCTTTAAAACACCTTTTGCTGCAACTGAATGTTTTGAAACCGTACCCCCGGAAAGCCATATATCTTTTACACAAGAAAACAATGCATGGTGCCTGAGCTGCCTGATGCACAGGCAATGTTAAGTCCAACATGGAGCATAACAGCCACAGCGACACTTAAAATACAAGCTGAAGGGAGAAGATGGGGAATTCAGATCAGCAGCTTCTGCCTCTGCTTCCCAGGACTGTGGGTCGCCTGGCAGATTACACAATACGACTTGGTTAAGTGTCTGTCTTGAATCTTCAATTCTTGGCTGCGCCACAGAACAAATTTCAACACCTTCCCTCTTTTTGCTCTATGCGTACATGCTGCATGCTTGCACAAAGCGTGGTGCATAGCCTGCTGTTCAGAGCACTGGGAAATGGGAGGTTAGCATTCAGGATCTCTGTAGCTGAAGGGGGAACTGAACTCCAGGTATGTTCCTCCTGCTTCTGTGCTCTCCTTACGAGGCTACAGTGGTGTAAAAATGAGCTCTTCTCCAAGGTTTCAAAATAAGTAGGGTGGTCATGCTTCTGTGTGTGTTATCAGGAATGGGTGAATCTGTATTTGAAGGAAAATCAGAGCAACACCACAGCTGAATTAATAGTTTTAAAATAGTCTAGAAAGGAAAGCTAATGTCGAATAGCCTGTGTGTCCCGTGGAGCTTGCCACGCATAGCTGAGTAGTTAGTGCAGTGCAACATATGAATACAGTTATCAGCTGATAGAGTTCTGATTAGTGCAGTTGACATCAACCTATGGCTGAACTGGTTCTTCAAACATTGTCAAAGTAGCCCTGGTCTGGGTTGTCAAGTGCCTCCAAGATCCAACAAAAGCAGGAACAAAGCACTGATAATTGTTACCATGTTTATTTGATGTTTCTTAGTTTCATAAAATAATTATGTTCCAATGAAAAAATACATGCATAAAATATGCGAGTTCAGGATTAAGATGGGAGTGTTGTCAGTGCAGCTCTCACAAGGTAAGACAGAAACACAGTCCAAATGCAAAACCTAAGCAGAGGCAACTGGTTTTTTGTTTGGTCCCTTTCTGCCCTCAACTCCCCATCTTCCTCTCTTTCATCTCATTCCCCTGGTTAGTGTCCCGGATCATCTCGGATATGGTTTTAAAAATGGCTGGAAAGGGGCAAATGCTGGACCAAATGAGATGGCTAATTTATTCTAATCAAATTCCAGACACTTAATTAATGCAAAGTTCAGATTGCAGAAGTCAGCCAGGTCTCTGTTTCTGTTGGAACCTTAGCATGTAGATTTCTTTATTATGCATGATTTTTAACTGTATGAATCCGTCAGAAAAATATTCTTCCTCTCTATTTCTTCCTTTCCTGCTCCCTCCCTCCCACCCCCACCCCAACCCCCCACCTCCGATAAAAAGATTAGGGCTTTGGAGCTTGCAAAAATGAGAGGAAAAGTTTAACTGGGAAAGTTCATTGCTTTTATGCTAAGAAGGTAGAAAGTGAATAGCCTTGCTGGCTGTTAGTGTCACCTCCTGTGAGGGAGCCTGTTGTGCCATCCTTACACCTACCCCCAGGAAAATGTCTTACAGTAGACAGAGGCACTGTAAAGCCAAGCTACCTATGTTTACGTTTTATTTACTACTACTAGTAGCAATTCACCAATACCCAATACCACCTCTACTGTCTGGTGTTAAGTTCAGGTTCAAATTCCAACATCCATTCATGCAAAGCTGTTTCTGAGGAGATACCCTCAGCCGGGCATGGTGCATCGTAGTCGTACGGCTTGGTGGGGCCGAGCTGCTGAGCAAGGCTTCCCTGGGGTGGAAAGCAGGGCATGGCCAGGGACTTTGTGGTGAGGAAAGCCCATAAGCCTGCTCAAACATATCCACAGACATGGTCTCAGCCTGTGACTTCATCATTTGTCGCTGAACCTTTCCTATCTACTGTGGGCAAAAACTGGGTTGTGACTGCTCCACCCTGGACATGGTGTTAGGTTTACATTCCCTCTCATTCTTGCAGTGGCACAGGGGAAAATGAGGGAGAGGAAGAGTGTGAAGAACATCATTGCCTTATCATTCCTTTATGTTTGTTCTCTGCAGTACGAGGGAGGAGAAGCAGCCCAGAGGAATGGGAATGTGGTTCAGATATTGCATAGGTCTCACTGCAAACGCAGATTCTGTTTCATCCACATGACTGTTGAAGATCAGTCAAAAGATGCCAACATAAAATATCCCAGCTTTTAATTGAGTTCTGTCTGTCCAAGTCCTTAGGCTTTTTGAAACTCACAGCCTGATTTATAGCATAGAGCTCCAGTGTATCACTCGGAGCTGAACTGAAAAGCTGACAAGGGTGAGCCTGATTTACTTAAAGGAATAATAATCTACTTTATTTAAAAAAAAAAAAAAAAAGAAAGAAAGAAAGAACAAGACCAATAACAGAGCAACTCCCTGCTCTACAGCTGCAGACTCCTTCTCTGAATGATCTCTCCTTTGAGAAACTCTTGCGGGCTGTTCCTGTCCACCACTCCTGCCTAACTGCTGGAGCTGACTCCCTCCAGATGGCTTCCAAGGACAACTGGGCAATTAGCTTTTGTCTCTTGAGCTAATATCGACACAACCCACCTGAATCTTCCTGACAGACCTACATGCTATTGGGGCAGCAGAGGACTACTACTGCAAGGCAAGTGCCCACAAGAGTTTCTCAAAGGAGAGATCAGTCAGAGAATGAGAAAGAAATAAGAGGCAAAGCGATCCTTTGCATTCTCGTGTGGTACATTTGCTCGCCCATTCATGCCATGTATAGTATTTCACTAACAGAAGGCTGCACTGGAGAGGTCAGCAGGGTAGACTCCTGCCTGAGCACAGTGACATACAACAAGAAGTACAGACTTTTTTTTCATAATAAAAAAGAGTAACCCATGTGATGCATGAATAATCAAGTTCTTTTGTTTCATGCAGTGCATGAAATATTTCAAATCCCAAATCAGCTTGATATACTGGTAAGAAAACAGCAGCGAGCTCAGAGGTTTGCAGAAACTGCAGTGATTCAGTTAGGTAGCATCAGTTTTACTTAAGGCTTTTTCAGAAGCCCAGAACACAAAAGAATGTCTGGGAGAGGCTTAATAAGCAGAAGGGCAGAACGGTATTCTGTGATAAATTGTGTACATAATGAGTAATGACAGTGCTTTTTGCTTTTTCTTTTCATTTTGGGTCACAAAGAAGCAAAATAATTAACCGAGTCATCTCAAAGGGATTTTTTCTTTTTTTTGTGCTCAGTGAGCATCACTGAGGACTGTATTTTTTCAGCTGCACTGATTCAGAGTATTTTGTATCACCTTTTACAAAGCCAAACAAAGCTTAATGGTATTTCCATTAAACTTCAATTGAAATACTTCCAGAACAGTTCTTCCATAAAGATAGGCTATTTGTCCTGATACAGCTCTCTGATAAGACCTTATCTGGAATAGCGTGTACTGTTCTGGTAAGCATTTTCAAGAAAGCAGAAAAGTCCAGCACAATAAGGGGAATTAAATTCTTACCAGATGAGATGGAAGTACCAAGCTTATTCAGTACAGGAAACAGAGGCGGGTACACACTTGCCGTCTAGCAGTGTATCAGAAAGGGATGAATACACACAAGGAATGGGTGTTGGACAGTGTTGGCCCAGGAACAAATTGAGATGAAATGGTCATGAAGTCCGTCATGGAGAATTGAAAGGGTTTTAAGCATCACATCCTTGGATGACATTCCAATGGATGGAAAGGGCTTTATCTAGTTTTAGGACAGGACTTGCTCACTTTGCAAAAGAAATTGCATAATATACTCTGACAAAAAATGGATATTCCTCTCAGTCACATGTTCCCAATGGTAGCAATGTATTTTCTACCATCTTCAATCTTTTTAAACCAGAAACAGGATTTTTAAAGTGAAGCCAGCCAAACTGGGCATGACAAATATTGACTCTCTCTGAAGAGAACACATTATTAAAAACACAAGCAAATCTGTCTCTCTCACCATGCAGCCATTCCATGGTAAACCAAAAAGCATCAGGTTGCATCAAGGAAAAAAGAGGAAACTCTGATTTAATGGCTCTGTTTCTCTTCCCTTTGCCATTAATAAGTAATGACTGTGAAATAAATAGAATTATATCAATGAGACTAGAATAAAATCCAGCCTTTGTATGAGAACAAAATAGGGGGGGAAATGCTCTCTTCTATGTGTGATACGTTTAACTAACTGGTTACTGAAATCGGTGAAATACTTTTGTCAATTGGGTATAAAATTATAGAATAAAATGTTGTTTACACTACAAAATAGTGAAAAACTTGCAGTTAGTTTTTATGGTGTGACATAAAAGATGACCAAGTTTGATCATGTCTGGCTAAGTTTGTCTTTCCAAAACAGGCATTTTGTTGAAAAAAGTTGCATTAATTTTCAACTAATGCAATTAACATGCAGGACTTCAGAGTAACATACATGTTGCTGGAGCAATTTTATAGAAACCTGGAAAATTGTCAGTTCTTGCAGCTGGACTTTGCAATCAACTAGCAGCAGCTTTTAAAAAAACAAATTGACCCTCCTTAACTCCATTTCTGAAACCAATGGTTCCAGGTACCTTGCAGAGCTTTTCCATATAGACTTTACTCTAATGTTATTGTATGGAAATACTGTTTTCTACCTTAAATGATAAGTGAGATTATTTCTCAGACGTTGTTTGCTGTTAGTATAATAACTTGAGTAGGCTCCTTATATGGGAACGACAGATTTTAGGGGCCATTTGTTACAATGAAAATTGTCATCAAGAGAACAAATTTAGCAAGACAATATTTGCTATTTTAGAAAGACAGGGAATGTTATGCAGTCATACTTTGACAGTCCTCTGGATCAACAGGGGTTTTTATGCTGGCTTTGCGAAACCGATGGCTTTCATGAGCCGTGAACTGATACTCCCCTCAAAGGGTTTTAATGTAGTACTTGAACAACAAATAAGTCGTCTGCAGAGTGTATTCAAGTAGCATTATGACCTAATATACCATATTAATACTGTAAGTGTATAATAGTGATGTATCATTAATGTAAACCATAGATACCATATCCTTCACCATCCCCTCTGACAACTACTAAAACAAGTATCCCATGTAATGAATCCACAATTTCCTTTATTCCTTCAAGTTTGCCTCATATCTTTTTATTTCCTCTACTTTCTGCCTGTGATGACTCTGAAGCCCGCCCAGGGCATGGAGAAAAGCATCACTTTTCACAACAAAATTGAGACAGTTTCATGATATCACTCCCTAGCTGTAGGTCAGGAAAGGGCTGCACAGGTGGATGGGTGAGTGTCTTGCATGTGCAAAACTGTGGACAACTTTATTTGGGATCTCCTATCATAGAATCATAAAATCATTAAGGTTGGAAAAGACCTCTAGGATCACCAAGTCCAACCACCAACCCAACACCTCCAGGCCTCCTAAACCTTGTCCTGAAGTGCCACATCTACACGTCTTTTCAATACCTCCAGGGATGGTGACTCCACCACCTCTCTGGGCAGCCTGTTCTGATGCCTGACCACTCTTTCAGTGAAGAAATAAACCCCTTGAATACTAACTGTAGAGACTGCCTGGAGCAGATGTCCAAAATCTGCTTTATAGGAAACACCTGAAGAGCCTTGTACAGGACAGTGGGATCAGAATTAATGCAGCGCCACTTTCACATGAAGTGACATGGATCTCTAACGTGCTTTCACTTTAGAAAAATGTCCCTTTATCTCCTAAATCAGGAAGGTGATTTCATCCATTACTTGGAAAGATAACAAATCTTCTAAATCATGATTTTCCTTTAAATTGTGTACCACAAGAGTGGTGGATCTCTACAGCCCTTATGAAAGCAAAACTGAATTTCATTTAAGGAATAGACCTTAGGCCTCCTCATTCTACCCCTGTTCTTTACCCATAAGACTCTTTTCCTTCCTCCCACCCATAACAGAGAAATAGAAAGGTCAGTCCAGAGTACGTTTCGGTATCTTTTATAGTATTATGCATTGACCGAAAGTTTAAATATGGAAAGTATTACAGTACTGTGCTATGTTACATGATTAGAAGCACATTTTGCTGGAGATACGATCTGTGTTACCAACAAAATAAGTATGTATAGGATCTGGTTTAACTTAGTTATCCTTTTGTCCTTTTTTTCTGCTTATTGTTATGTAACAGTTGTGATGGTGAAATGTATAATGACTATTCCGGACAGTATGATAGAGCATCATATGGCATTTATATTGGAGGGTAAAGCATATAAACATATGAAAATCATTTAAAGATACAATTAAACTTCTAAACAAAGAACTTCATAAATATTTCATTTGAAAACTCAGCATCAACCAACTACCTGAGGGCTAAGGGGACTTTTTTTAATACAACATAATAAAGATTTAATAAAAATGCTGTTGTTAGAGGTGCAAGTGTGTTAACTCTCTCTGACAGAGAGCTATTAAAATGTATCCTTCAGTCAGTTCCTTCTTGCATTTTATTTAAACCAGCAAGGTCCTGTGGGTTTACTGCCTAGGATTACGGTAAACAATAGACGCAATATTTACAAGTTATATTGTACTGTATATATCCATATAACCACTTAATTTAGATAACTCTTTTCATCCTGGGGATTTTCTGCTAGTTGATATGAATTCTGAACTATCCGCATAGCCTGTGATCAGTTTATTCAAGTTAATCCTTTGCCGCACTCAGTACAACAGAGCACTTTGTGGGTTTTCTTTCACTGTAGGGCTAGTGCTGGATTGCCTAGTTTTCATGAGTAAATCCACCGTTCCAAAGACATGCTATATTTGCCATTACATGAAGATTTTAAATTAGGAGTGAATATGATTCTGAATCATGTTCTGTAGCAAATAAAATATTCGTCAGTAATGCAGAAATTATTGTAGGAGATTTATAGTATGTTATGTAAGACAGATTAGGCTGTCACAAATCCCTCTTTTCTTTAAAAAGTGGGAACTATTGAAAAAATGTGATTTTTAACTATCTGAAGTACTCCAAACTGATATTCCTTGAATATGACTACTGTATTTCATACCAGGACAGTGTTTTGTAATGAAATTGTTAAAAAGTCAGTAAAAGACATTTTAAAGTTTTGAAGTAAGTCCTGGCCAACTGGAATCAAGGTCAGTCAGATGTTCTTGAGTATTTTGGGTATTGACAGAATTGGAAAATGAGAGAGAGATCTGAAAAAAAAGAGGCTTCACCAGATTATAATACACAGAGAAAATGAAAATACATTATCTGGAGATTCATTATGCAACGTTAAAGCAGCCAGAGGAATGTCAGAGGTTAGGCCCTAGACTAGCCATGCTTTAATACAAGGAAGCAAGGAAGCTCAAGGACTCTGACTTAATATTTACTTTTCTTTTTTTTCCTGGCAGATTAAAGTTATGTTTTGTGTTCTTCTGTTTTTGGACTGAGGTGAAGAAAGCTCAAGGCACTTGCTGTGTTAAGGTGGAGAAGTACATGTGTCTTTATTTTTCAGGGTCAGGATGTGATATTTCGTGTTTTTGCATGTTTGTTTTTTCTCCTTTTCATTTCACTAGAACACTTTTTAATAGGACTTTTCTTGATATTTGTTTGCACACATAATATTTTGTTATGTTTAAAAGTTTTATAGGTGATGGAACTGCCTATTATTAAAATTACCTAATGCTTCCTATATTATGAAACCTTGATTTTGTCTACTTATAATAGTGCCAAACTGTAACTGTTTTGACTAAAGTTTTCCATGCCAAGTAGCTGTCCCAGGCTGTACTTTTCTGGAAAGCTCCAGCCAAAATAGTTCTGCCATTTCTAGGAATGATACAAGGAAAAAATATGTATTTTTGCCCATGTCACTAAAGTTCTTGAAATCCTTGCTTTGGAATGTGCCAGTGCTCCTAAACCTAGTGAAAATTTTCAGGGGGTTGGCAAGAAAAGGTAGGCCTTTGGTGGATTTTTTGCTACTTAGTGAAGATGCAGATAAAAACCCTTAAGTTTTATGGATAAAAAACTCCAGAGCATCACCGGTGTCTCAATGTCCTTAGAACTTTCTCTACTTGGTAGGTGCCATCCCTCACCAAGAAACTGAGCATTCCCTAACTCACAGTGGTAGAGACAAAGACAAACTCTCTGGCTTATTTGGACACTAAAACAAGAGCAGGGAAAGGGAGAGCCTCATAATGAAGATGTGGATGCTAGTCTGGATAACTAAATTCTCTTCCTATCTCAGCTCTAGATATGCGATACTGGGAAAGTAAGTGAAACCAACCTTTGCATAGATTGCTGCTAACAGAATGTGCTTCATTTTCTTGGTACCCAGCCTCAGATTGTGGAAACAAATTTGAAGAAGTGAAGACTCCCAGCTGCAACACAGGTCAATGGGAGCTGTAAATAAAACCCAAGGTATTTCAGCCTAGATGCTCAAAATTAATGGATATTATTAACTGTAATCTCCCTGCTTCAGTTCTGCATTTGTAGGTTGTGCATAAAACCCATCATCTCACATGGATATTGTGGATATAATTAATATTTGCAAAGCTTTCAAAAATATGATGATGAGCATCATAAAAGAAAACTCATGGGGTAGTTAATAAATGTCTTTAGAGAAGGGTTTGAATAGTGTGCAACAAAGATGGCATAAGGCCATCCACTGAACAATGGGACCATGTATTGAACAATGAAGTAAATATTGAACAGCTGTTCATTAAGCAAGAACCATCCAATCTGAGCACTGAAAAGGCTAGGGTGCTGTTGAAAAAATTTTGTGATCATGTAATTAAAGCCTGTATTAAAATGCATATGCACAAGATAAATCAGCTGACGTTGCATGGGCAAGCTTATTTCTAGCACGCTCCCACTTTTGCATATGACTTTAAAATGTTATTTTAATGTTATTTTTTATACATGGGTGTTCAATAAAAACATATGCTCACCTGTTAACGAATGCAATAAGCAATAGAGATAAAAAGATGAGGAAAATAGAAAAAACACGGAGGTTATGCTGAGAAAGGGTGTCTCTGAATGGAGAAGAAGAATAAAGTGGATGCAGAGAAGGGGAGAATACGGAAGGATGTTCTCATTAGTGCCTGGGAGGTCTGTAGGACAACATGGAAAGACTTTCATTCTCCATCACATAAATGCTTCATACTTCCAGTTGAAAAGTGCACTTAAAGTAATGGTTTTCAAATACATTTCTGAAAATGAGATGTGGAATTCCCATTGATTTCATCAACTGTTGAACCTTTTAGGCAATGTTCAAAAAATACCAGCCTTAGATTTTTCCACATCCATTACAGATCAGCGTTCGCTTCATTGACATCCAGCTGACTTCCTAAATAATATTGCTTTCTCAGCAGCTTAGCAAAAAAGTGACTACACGTCCAGTTATTGTTATCCACATGCTTCCATCTCATTCAACATCTTATATCAAGTTTGAATGACACTACCCTGTTACAAGAGTCTTATATTTAATAGCTTATATTGCAAATATTTTCCCCTTGAATTTTACTGCAAAACAAGCGAAGCTAAAATAATAGCTAAGAAACAAGCCTGAAAATACTTAACACAAGAGTTGACACTGGAAGGCAGTAAAATCATGTAGAATGTATTACGGTGAGCTGTCAACGAGTTGTCCTTTGTAGTCAGAGAACTGTATTCATTTGTATTCTCTTCAAATACACATTTGTATCCTTTTGGTTTTTTTTTTTTTGGTCACAAGCCATTTTGGAGATCAGTTATGAATGGTCACTGAGCAATTGCTGTCCATAATCCTCCCAGTGTTATTTTATTTTCTCTGCCTTTTGGGCTCATTAACTTATCTACTGTAAACTTTGGTACAATTATTGTGGTTTTTACAAGATCTTATAATGTTCAGTTTGACAAAGTTGGAACTTCTAGCTCCTCTAGCAAGAGTATATAAAAAGGTTAATCCAGAGTAAATTTGTTTCCATAATTTTTAGACTAAGACTAGATTAAATATGGCCGCAAATTGTTCTTTAAATTAAAGAACCAGAAGCACAAGTAAGTGTAAAATAAAGTGAGAAATAGACTGGGTGCAGTTGCTGTTAATAAATACTGATATTCTGCACACATAACCCCGTGATATTGCTATGATTTGATCTTTCAAGAGCACATTCTAAGAAAAAGTTATGCTGAAGATATTAAAATATTATTATTGACCTAACCATTTAATATTAACAGAGGTAGGGATGACCATAATGAATTTGAGGGTCTCTAGCTCAGAACTAGACGTTCTTTAATAAAAGCTTTTTACTTCACATAGCTTGACCTTTATACTAGGGTTTTATTACTTCTATAACATATCCTTTCTTTATAATTACTTGTGCTTCTCTAAAATGCTAGCCTTGATTGTTTGGAATGATCAATTGTAACAACGATTTTTTTATGGTACTGTTAGAAAAATAGGAAGAAAAACTTTAAAGAGACTAGTATTGCACTCTGCAACACAGGGCACTGTATTAAACACATCGAATTTCCCTTAAATATACATGATACAACTTCATCATTAAACTCCATTTGAAGTTTTCTTTACTTAACTTACATTATCTCAGTGGGCAATCGTTCCCTGGAACATTTGGAAACAAATGGTAATTTCAGTTCTAACCAGCACACAGCCTTTCAGAAAACATGCTTTGCCAATCATTATGCCATGTTCTGGCCTATAATTTTAATAACCTTATCAAACTAAAGAAGAAAAATGCACAAATCATGGGAATACATGATTATGTAAATGAGCACTAGCAATATTATTTTCATACTATATAACCCACAAAAAGAGAGAGAATACAGAATCAAATAAAAGAAGATTAATGAACATACGTGCAATGGGTGAATATTAGAGTAAGTGCAGTACAAAACACCCATACTGCTTCAGGAATTTTAATTAAACAATTATCCATAACATATTTCTTATGAATTTATTGAACTTTTACTTGCTTTGCACCTTAAGAAATTTGGAACTCTGTGAATTCAAAGCAGAGTTTAAATAAAAGCAATATGAAGTAAAATAAAGATTTTTTTTTAGTTTATATCAAATCTCTTAGTAAATCAAATTACTTAAAGCAATAGGGCTCAATGGTGTATTTATTCTGAATCTATAGTATTCTAAAGTAACAATTTTTATATTAGAATGAAACTTGAAACCTGGCCTATTCCATTCAGATTTTTATTCAGTTTGAGAGCAGGGTTTTAATGTGCTTGGAATTTATGGGGCTATCAATGATCCCATAAATAGTTCAGTCAAAGGGAAGTGCCATGATTGAACATTAGAAATTTAAACTACTTAAATCAGTTCAAATATACATTCATACATAGTAAGAATACACAACCATGATTTTTTTCCAGTAGGCACTAAATCCCACAGTTATTCTAAGGTCTAGTTATTGGTATATACAGCATAGTTATCTGGTATTAAGTATTCTTTTGCAGCTGCTTAGTAAAAATTTAGTTAAAGCCCTGTGGTCAATATGATTCTAGAATAAATGAATCTTCTTAAAATTACTTAAGAATAAAATCATCATGTTTCTAAAAACTGCATAGGTAGAATTATTATAGAGTGATTATAGTAGAATATGCCTCAATTTCCCCAGGTAAACAAATCCCTATTTTGACTTCGTGATTAAAATTCTTCTAAATTTGGCTTTTAAAATATTGTTTTGCTTTGGTTTAACTCACTGGTAGGTGTAACTGCCAGCAATTTACACACATCTTAGTTTGGTATAATGCTTCTTTTATTTGAAAGAATTTTAAAACAACTGGGAATGCATTAGTTTATAATTCATACCCTTCTTAATTCAAGATTCTTTTTGATTTGAGAAGCAGTTAGCTTCAGATGACTCTACAAGTGTGTGGAGGGGTTCTACCTTATATTTGTGTGATGCAATTTTTGTTGTGTGTCTTTGAATGCAAATGCTGTTTAGAGTTTAAAAAGTGTTATTTAGAACGTGTAAGACATTCCCTGCACTCATTTTTCTCCAGTTGTCCAGCTTATTAAATTAACATTACCTATAAATTAATTATAAATTTATTTCTGCAGTTTCTGGAGCATCTGTCTTAAAATAAGCGTGTTAACCCTTCATAGAACCGAAGTGCTCAAACTCTGCCCAAGTCACTTGAAAGTCTCCTTCATAATGTACTGCTTAGGGAACTCGCCTCTTCTTGAGGCTGAAGTCATTTGAAACTGGTTGGCTGTGTGGTTATGAATGCAAATGTCTTGGAAAAGAAAGAAAGAAAGACAAAAGCAACCTTCATCTTCATATAGCTATGAGAATGTAAGTGGAACAGGGAGCACAGATGATGTCTGATCTCTGGACTGCTTCTATTTCTTTTGTCTAGAGATGGCCTAATGCAGTGTTTGTTCTGGGGAATTGGGTCTGGGACTCCACATGTGACCCTTCCACGGGGATTACTGGTCATCCCCTCCTCTGCCCTTCTGGTCTCGTGACTTTTGCATTCCTGCTCATATATTGACTCAGCTTGAAAGTAGGCATGGAAAATTTTGAACAGTCTGCTTGAGGAGAGTTCTCTTGAAACACAAAAGATGTTTCAAGTGCCCTCAAGTTTAACATGGGGGCAAATTTTCTATACAGAAGGCAATTCTGTGTATGGCAAGCAGGGTGCAGAGCATGGGGGAGAACAATACATCTACTATTGACCGATTGCGCAAAGAGCGCTTTGCTTTTAACATCTTGAGTGGAGCCTGAATCGAGTGGAACTTAGCCATTTGTGCTGGGAAGACTGGATCATTCTTCCAAAGCCAGGTATCAGGTTGCAAATCAGAAGGGTTAACTGCTCCCTAAGGGCTGTATATCTGGGAGCCATGGCCAGCAGGACAGGGGCCTTGCCAGCCCTGTCCCACTGCCTCCAAGCAAGGGAGCAAGGCAGGCCTAGGGATGGCAGCTGGGATCAGCTGAGAGTCCAGGTCATCATGTAAGTCCATGGTGAAAGGCAGACTGGGGTGAAGCCAGGAGTGCAAGTCAGGGTCAGGATCAGGTTTGGTAATGTTAACTAGGATTGGACACAGTCCAGTGATCCCCAGAATGGTCCAAGATTAAGCCAGGACCTGGGTCTACAGGTCTGAGTCTGAATCAACAGGGTCCATGGTCAGACATGGAGGCAGGTACACCTATGACACCTTTGACACAGCTCATGAAGGAACTGAAGGCACAGGCCTGAGCTGGGGCTCCTGAGCCCATGGGCAGTAGGTAAGGGTGATGGCCCCAAGTGAGGCCAGTCAGGGCCCTGACACCAGATATTTGCAATTGAGTCACATTTGAACCTAAGATATGTGCCCCAATAGAAGTATTGATCAACAATCTTTGCTTTACCCCAAGAAGAATTTTCAGCACCCCACCACTTGACCTTATTTCCTGACTTGGTCCAGAATGTTTTCCTGACTTGGTCCAGTGGTCTAATGGACCAAATGGATCTGTAGGTGTCATAGTTTGTCAGACAAAAAGATTTACTTTATGTTCTCACAGCAGGAATTCAGGCCATCTAACTATGGGCACAAAGCTTTGTGTCACTTTTTGTAATACAGGCAGTGTGCAGCGTAGTCATGTGTCTGGGCAAGCCTGAGTCCCTGAAAGAGAGGAGGAATTAGAAATGCATTCTGAAGCAGTGATTAATCAGTGGATAAGCTGCATCATGGACTGTCACGGTGGAGGAGAATTCTGGGAGTATCGGATAATATTCATGCTCAGTGGTGGGAAAGAGCAGCTGGTGACCAGTCAGAAATGAAGACCTGGGAAGAGTAGTCAAGACAAAGTGCAGGAATTTGTACCATTCAAATTCAAGTCTAACAAATATTTTCATATTCCACCAGATATTTAGGACCCTATATGAAAAGGCATGGGTGTTTACTTTCCTAGCTGTAGCAAGAGGAGAGATACCTAGGACTAGGCCTTGCAAATCCACACTTCTGCAAGTCCTCTAGACTCTACTGAAGAATTCAAGACTGAAACCTCACTTAAGATGCTTTTAATCATTCTGTTGACAGAAGGAAAGGTTTTCTTCTATGGATAGAAATACTGGTCACTTTGAAACTTTTCATATCTGTAATTGTATGTTTGGGGGAATTGTAGTCTTATGTATAAAATATTAATGGATTACATTATTGTAATCCAATCTACATCTACTCTATGTGTCTTTTTTTTTTTATTTCCTTGCTTTGCCATCCCCCTCTGTAAGTGTTTTGTGGAGCTTCTACTAGGTCTTGCTTTTCAGAGTAGTGTGAGTTTCTTAATATCCCAATGGGCCTTCCGAGGTTAAAATTTTTGTCAGTAACTTTTATTCCTTCTTAAAAAAATCCATTTTGAAGCTCTGTGGAATTTAGGGAGAGTCCTTCCATGCTCTTTGGGTTGTATTTAATTGTTTTCCTCATAAATCACATACTTTGTTTTGATGCAAAACACAGCGACAGAAGAGAATCTGATATTTTATGTAACTGGCATGTCATTTTTAAGATCTCCATTAGACAAAACATTTGTTTAGATATTCTGTTATTAATTTATTTTCATGTCAACACCAAAACCAACTGCAGAAATGAACAGAGATGAATAATAAGACAAACTGTTTTAGTATCAATGTACTCTGCCTAAGGCAATATACTGTGCAACTGGTGAAGAATGCTTATTTCCTTCCCAAAACCTCTGCTGAGAACCAGCTCTTATAAACAATCTCTTATTCCTTTGTTTTAAGGGACTATTTTCAACTACCTCCAAGACAAAATTTCAGTTGATATTTCACTTAAAAGATCTTTATGGTAAATTGGTAAATAATACCTATCAGTTATGGTTATCTTCTCTACTGTTGCATTATCTTTGTTGTGTCTGCTCTTTGCCAATTGCTTTTCTCAATGTAGTAAATAAAAAAGACAGTATACAGGAAATAAACAAAAATGGTCTCATTATCAGACAGATTGGACAAGATATGGCTCTGAGTGATGTGTAAATCTGATAGAAATTACAAACAAAAATAAATATTTCAAACTATCTACTGCAGCAATAGCAATGTTCCTCTCATTAGAGCTGGGAGGATAAGGTCTTTCTTGAAGAAAGATGGTGGCTAGGAAGTAGTTGAGGTTGCCCCCAAAGCATGAGGATCCCCCCAAGTTGCCTTGTGAAGAAAAAGGCAACCAGGAGTAATCTGTCCAACTGTTAATAGCAGACATCATCTTTGAGAGCCAGCTAAGAACTCCAAGACACTTCTGGGTAGACTTCTGTTGGGACTTTCAGTGGCGCCCAATGACAGGACAAGGGGCAATGGGCACAGGCTAGAACACAGGAAGTTCCACCTCAATATGAGAAAAATCTTCTTTCCTGTGCGGGTGCCAGAGCAGTGGCACAGGCTGCCCAGGGATGTTGTTGAGTCTCCTTCCCTGGAGACATTCAAACCCAGCCTGGACGTGGTCCTGTGCCCCCTGCTCTGGGTGTGCCTGCTCAAGCAGGGGGTGGGACGAGCTGATCTCCAGAGGTCCCTTCCAACCCCCACCGTTCTGTGATTCTGTGATTCTCTGTGATGTACATGCAGTAAGTGTGCTGGTTCCAAGACCAGCATGAATCCACGATTCAGGCATGTGGAATTAACACATGCAGTCCAGATGATTCAGAGACGTGCAGTAGCTTTGCTGGTTTCTGGGAGCTCTGCACCTGTATGCATATAAAAATTGAATGTGTGAACTAAGTCTTTTATGGTAAGGCATACGTCTCCCCAAATGTTGATGGAAGATGTGACTTACCCAGCTGGAGTGGATAAACAGCAGTGATCTAGTTTAATCCCTTGCAAAAATTAAATTATTCTCTGACGAATAACTTTGAATAGATTAGACTGCCCCATTTAGACACTCAGAGTCCTGAAGCTTCCTCTACTTTCTTTTGTAAATTATTCTGTGGTGAAATAGGTGTCTCAGTTAATTTTGCCTGAATTCTCACTTTCCTGCTGCCATCCTACTCCACCACTTCGGTTACAACTTCAGTGTTTAGGACTTCAAAATATATGTTTGCTATTTTGTTCTGGCTGGAGAGCAGCTCTGTGGAAAGGGACCTGGGGGTCCTGGTGGACAGAAAGCTCCACATGAGCGAACAGTGGCTGCTGCAGCCAAGGCGGCCAACAGGATGCTGGGTTGCATCAAAAAGAGCATCGCCAGCAGAGATAAAGAAGTCATTATCCCACTCTACTCAGCGCTTGTCAGGCCACACCTGCAGTACTGTGCACAGTTCTGGTCCCCGCTATACAAAAAGGATGTACAGGCTGGAAGGGGTCCAGAGAAGGGCCACCAAGATGATCAGAGGACTGGGAAGCTGCCATATGAGGATAGGCTGGGAGAGCTGGGTTTGTTCAGCCTTGAGAAAAGGAGGCTCAGAGGGGATCTCATCACCGTGTACCAGTACTTAAGGGGTAGCTACAAAGAAGATGGAGACTCCCTTTTTACACGGAGTCACATGGAGAGGACAAGGGGGAAAGGACACAAGTTGCTCTTGGGGAGTTTCCCATTGGACACGAGAGGGAAATTTTTCACATTGAGGACAGTCACCATTGGAATAATCTCCCCAGGGAAGGGGTTGACTCGGCCATGTCGGACACCTTCAAGAGTCGTCTGGACAGGGTGCTGGGCCATCTTGTCTAGACTGTGCTCTTCTGAGAAAGGTTGGACATGATGATCCCTGAGGTCCCTTCCAACCTGGGATTCTGGGACTGTGTGTGATTCTTTGCTTAGCACTTAATCTTCTGATGTCCACACATTCATTCTAAATCAGCTGCTATAAAACCTGGGACAATTTACATACTTTCCTGTTAATTCCCTCCAATTTGTCAATAACTTCCAAGGACTAAGGTGAGTAAGACCATAGAAAACTCTTCTGGGAGATAAAAGAAAAAAGAACATTCCTTTTCCTATAGATGTAGTTCAGAGCTCTATTTGCCTCTGCTACAGCCGTATAACTTTGTAAATTTGCACTGAATTTGCATTTGCCTGTTATGCTAAAGTTTTTCAAGCATTACTACTTGGTAGGTATCTTTTTCAATGTGAAGTGAGTGTCTCTGCTCAGAGTTATTTGTTCTAAGAGGTTTTTTCATGTTAAATAATACTTTTTTTATTTCTTAGCATGATTTTTATTTTCCACACCCTTGTGTTAATTATGTGCATTCAGAGGGTCTTGAAAAACTTACTCTTTAATAAAACAATTAGAAAGGTTCAGTAATATATTGCTTGCCAAAGGTCTCAGATGGCAATTGAAAACAGGTATGTGAAAAATGGAAATCTGGTGAAGTGTACGTTGGGGCACAAGGAATTTAAATTCTCTTTGATAAAGAATAATTAGGATGATCAATCCTTAAAAAAGGAAAAGAGAAAAAATGCAAACCCCAGTAGATGTAATATTTTGGTGGTAGGCAGTTCACTTAAGAATCTTAGCTTGTGTTTTCTCTCTACTCAAAACTTACATTTACTTAATGACCACTAGACACCAAAATGGAGAATGTCTCATAGATACCCATTATAAACTATCAGGGGCAAAGGGAAAGGCTTACAAATAGAAAAACACATTTTGGATTCTGAAGACTGTTAGTTGCATTCTTGGGTGGGGATAATGTGTCTGAGTGTTTGGGAATAGTGTCCGTAACCGACTGTTACACCCTGATGGTACTCCTCTGCCTGTAGATGTTGCAGTTACTACTTCTGTGGAACACTGATAAACACACTGCTATTTCCTTCTCTCATTTTGTTGTCTTAAAAATTAATTAAATTAATAAATTCTTCCCATGAAAAGTCTTTTGCGGTCATCTGGTGTCCTAATGAGTAACAGAAAGAAAACTGTTGCTGCCAATCTTTCATATGAACAGGACAGCCAGCCACACTCAGAAGTGTAGCTTTCCTCTATTTGAGTTTCCTTATGATCACAGAAGGTTGAGCAATCTCTTTAGTAAGGGCAGAGAATTTAAATTCCAGGTTTGGGTCAGGTAAGAAATAGTCCAAGAGTAGCTCACTGACTCTTTTACCGCTTTAGCCTGAAATGTTACTTTGTTTTACGCCAGTTGGTTTACAAATCAGGGTGGAGACTGAGGAGGAGAAATTACCAAACTATTCCAACTTTCACAAGTTTATAGAAGAGTGTGGGGTTCCTGCTATGTCATAAAATAATTGCTAAATATTCATATATGTTGGAGGCCTGAAAAAGATGATCAAAACTGATGCTGAACACCGAGAGACCTGAAGGACATTCCCCAAAAGAATTCAATGAATTGAGTAATTAACTTAAAGCATCCTCGATAGTTCTGACACAACTTTGTTCAGCATTTAACTGAGTATTATCTCTGATACATGCCCAGTCTATAGTCAGTTTTTGGGTTGCTACTTAATGCAGATTTCTTTTTCTATATGTTTATTGTTGAGGAGTTTATAAGAATTGTGACTGTTAAAGCACTGTTTGTGGCTAAGAAGGGTGGATTTCTATATTGATAAGGATTGCTTCTAAAATCATTTGGGACCAATGGGATGCAGGAATCATTCCAGCAATTGAAGTTTTTCCTTTTGATATATTGATTAGAAATTGTAAAAGGGAGAGAAAATTCCATAAATAATCTATTTGCATTTAATTGTGACTCTGTGTTGATCATCCCAACTAAACAATAGAATCAAAGAATCATAGAATGGTTTAGGTTGGAAGGGACATTAGACCCCATCTAGTGCAACCCCCCTGCAATAAGCAGGTACATCTTCAATTAGATCAAGTTGCTCAGAGCCCCGGCCAGCCTGACCTTGAACGTTTCCAGGGATGGGGCATTGACCACTTCTCTGGGCAACCTGTGCCAGTGTTTCACCACCCTCATTGTAAAATTTTTTTTCCTTATATCCAGTCTAAATCTCCCCTCCTTTAGTTTAAAACCGTTACCCCCTTGTCCTGTCACAACAGGCCTTGCTAAAGAGGTTGCCCCCATCCTTCCTGTAGTCCCCCTTTAAGTACTAAAAGGCTGCAAAAAGATCTGCCCACAGCCTTCTCCTTTCCAGGCTGAACACCCCCAACTCTCTCAGCCTGTCCTCGTAGGAGAGGTGCTCCAGCCCTCGGATCATTTTTGTGGCCTCCTCTGGCCCCGCTCCAACAGGTCCGTGTCCTTCCTGTGCTGAGGGCTCCAGAGCTGGATGCAGGACTCCAGGCGGGGTCTCACCAAAGCTGAGTAGATAAATGTGGCATTTCAAATATATCCAACCCATACACAGAATGCAGTTCAGAAAGGGGCTTTTCAAATAATAAGTAGTACATGACTCTCAGGAAAAATTCCTCCTCTGGTTAAATAAACTGCTCTGTGTGGTTTTTTACACATGTACTTATGCCCATATTTTATTCTTTATGGTACAGAAAAGTCAACGAAGGATGAAGGCTTTGCCAACTGGAGGGATTTGTTTACTCTTTTTTAAGTAGATGTGCAATAGATTGGAACTTGCTAGATTTCTAGATGCTTCTGGTATATCTGGTATATATATGGCCTGTATATTTTAAGAGTTCATACTGGTGGCTTTTCTTCACTTTCTGGTTCTACACAAGCTGTTGAAACAGGACAAAAATTATGGATTTTTTCACAAGAAATTACTTAGATTGTTATGTGTGATATGGGCTAATTAGTTAGGGAGTAAAAAACTTAAATGCTGTGGCAACAATGAGATCTCTTTTAAGAAAATTATTTTTCTAAGTACTGTCTTTAAGCTAGAAGTGATAAATTTCCCCACTTCTCGTGCCATGTTTGGACATAATCAGCTGTAACAGAGCTCTCTCACTCACTATAGAACCTCTGTTTACAGATTTTCCTCTATACCATTTTCCTCTGTCCTCATATCAGATGTTTTCCATGTACCCATGGAAAGGGTTGACATTGCCTCAGCTGTAATTTTGGCATGGTGGTAACTTACGCTGTGGTTGCACCTGTATGCAGTTATGGCTTCGTTGAAGGGGTTTCCCCCTTTGCCAATAAAACGCCATATTATTTCCTATTTCTTGATTCTTAAAAAAAATAATAATAAAAATTGATTGATGTGTGCTTACATTTGCTTTCCAGAACGTGACTGCTTTTTTATAGCGTGCTGGCTCTACTGCTGATACGTCCTTTCACGGTTTGAACCTACTCTCGTTGAAATCAATGGAGAAGTTCCCGCTTCTTTATCGAAAGTGGTATTGTAGTCTCGCTTACTAATATGGTGAGTTTTACCTGTTTATTACAGTCCCAGTGCCAAACCTCTGTACTGGACTTGTACTCCACTGAAGTCACCAGAGGCATGTGCATTCAATACCAGCTGAGAAGCTCTGTGCCCTGCAGTCATATCTTGCTTTTCCTCACTGCACTCTCCCAAAAACTGTTTTCTTTGAGAATATGGTTTCCAGTGCTAAGCTCTGTCTTTAACCAGCTATTCACTCTGTACAAATAGAAAGAAGGAATTTTTTAAATGACTGTACTTAGTGTTTGATATGGTGTCAAATTGATACTGGGAAGACGTCTACAGCTTAGCTCACCTGCTGCCCCAGCTGGGCTTGCTGTCTGTCTGCCAACTTTTTTTCCTTTTCTTTTTTTTAATAAAAGGAGACCAAGAAAATGGAAATAAAAATCACAGTTATCAGAATAATAAGAAACAAAAATTCAATGCATGAATATATTAAATCCTGTTGTACCTAAAAGTTAACTTTCCTCGCGCAAAAAAAGCAAAGTGGTAAAAGACTGAACTTGACCCAACAGATTGTATACACCTTATCTGGCAATATTAACATGCACTTGAAAGTTATTAGTGCCCCAAACCTTTCAATACCGAAGTGTGCCCTAAATGTTATTTGATACTAGATGTTACATAAATCTGTATTTTCATTACTAAGCAACTTTAGGATATGTAGTGTGTGTTTGAAAAAAGGCATGGTAATAACTCACTAATAATGGGTGCCATGTGGGGGGAAAAAGGCAATATTACCTACCTAAGAAATATAAAACATGGTTTATATTTTCAACAGTTTGAGAATGAAATGAAAACAGAATATTTGGTGCACCTGTAAAAACATATTTGATCATAATGGCAAGTACAGCATTCTTAGTGTGGGATTCATATTTCATAACTCATGTTCAAACAAGAAAAATGATTATAATGTTAAGTATTTCCTGAGTTTATTTTGATGGATGGCAGAATAAGTATCTTTTACTCATTAAAATACAGATTGGTATAATTTAATAAATGAATTTAATACACAGATGTTCAGGATTGTTTGAGCAGAGTGCATATTTATCAACTTCTCTATAACTGATCCTCTTTTATTTTTTTTTTAAAGAAATTTGCAGGAGCCAAAAGTTTATTAGATCTGTATGATCTCGGCCTGGTATCAGATATCAAGTATGTTGTTTGAATCATGTCAGGTGATCAAAGTGTTTCCTTTTGATTGATGAACCTGTAAACAGCAAACTATTTGAGTGGTCATTGCTTTGCATCTGTTTGAGACACTGACACATCTTTGAAAAAATGGCCAAGATTTGTAGGAGTGACTTCCAATACTGGGAACTTCACTTTTGGGTGCCCTACAGAAGACTGATCTTCAGACAGTATTAAGTACTCTGGTTTGAAAAGCTGTTTCAAGTTAGATACTTCCAAAATAGGGCCCCAGAATAATTTGTCACATAGAAGAATTGTAACCAGGAAATGCAGGGGCTGATTTTCCCTATTGTTTAGATACACTTTTGCTTCACTGGCTTCAGTGGAGTTGTACTGGATTTATATGCACGTAATGAGAAAAGAAATAGGACTGTCATTTTTTAAGCATGTATTACGGAAATATGTGGAGCTGCAAAGCATCCAAGTGAGCTTATAAGAAGTATTTGCAGAAAAGAGTGGATCTCAGATAGTCCTTGGCCTAAGATCCACAGAAGAATGTCACTGTCCTGCTGCTCTTAATGCACCTGAAGGAGCCTGGCCTCTTGAATGGGCTCCACAGCCTTGAGAAGGTGCCTGAGCATCCTGTGGAGAGATGCTCAGGAGTGAGGACCCCAGTATGCAGCACTCTGAGCTGCCTTTGCTTGCCAACTGCATGTTTCTGAAATTAGCAACATAAATCCCTTCCTTCGGGATCTGAGGTTTGGTTGTCTCTGTTGAAATAGCACTCTCTCTTTTTATGCTGATCATTTAGAAGGGTTTTTTTTGCTCTCGAAGCAGGTTGTCTGTATGGTGCCCTCCTTCTTGCAGCACATCAGGTCACTGCTAGGAGTTGTTTGAGGATTCAAATCCATTCTCCTCCCCTGAGAAGTGACTGAAAAGAATCAGGTGCTGGGCAATTTTACAATGGGGAGGATTGAATTTATGCCACTTTGCATACAGGACCTCACGTTTTCTCATGCTAAGAGGGACCATGAGTGAGCATGGTTCCCTACAGTCGTGTGTGGGTGTGTGAGTCCTCCAAGGATCATTTCCCTGACCCTGATTTAGAGCTTCTGCTACTG
This sequence comes from Phalacrocorax carbo, assembly GCF_963921805.1. Classification (NCBI taxonomy): domain Eukaryota; kingdom Metazoa; phylum Chordata; class Aves; order Suliformes; family Phalacrocoracidae; genus Phalacrocorax; species Phalacrocorax carbo. The sequence continues at coordinate 119,287,600 of NC_087515.1, forward strand.
AGCAATTCAGTAAAACCAAATGAGTTTGTCCTCCTTGTATCTTTCAAGAAAGGTTTTGGTCTGCAGCATTTGTTCTGGGTTCTTATATTGTAGGTAAGCTCTGAGCTTCCATCTCAGCTTGCAAATGTAACAGTGCAGCGGTTGGCACAGTCTGGCCACGTCCTTGTATTGAGCATGATGGTCAGATGCAAACGGTCTGTTGGGAATATTTCTTGGCTTTTGCTAACTTCCTGACTCTGCCCAGAAATTTAGAAGAGTGCTGGTTGGCCTGGTCTATAAGTATGCTGGGAGAACTCTAATAAATTCACAGAGTAGCTTATTGAATGCCATTACATGTGCCAGTGTGCTGGTGCTGGTATTACTTAAGGTACTAGAATAGATGCAGCCACATGGTTCCTCCTAGATTAAACACTGCAGGTAAATCGGACTAGGAGGTATCTAGTTTACAAAACTCATTTGAGCAGAGATGTGAGAGAGTCAGGTATATGCTTGCCCCTCAAGGCAAGAGGCTGGATGCTTGGCAAACTGGAAAAGAGCACCGCTGAGCATGCCAGAGTTAAAGAACAGCTAAGAAGCTTCCAGTGTTCAGAGCAAGTATGTGCATTGGTGATGTTTGAACACCACAGGCAAACTAACCTTTTACTCCAGGCTTTATCTTTAAAGAGGAATACCAGATTAGATGTGGAATGGAAGTGAAAACAAAGAGGCATTAGTTTTCAAATTATTTCACAGGGTTGTTAAAAGCTTAGCTCCATCATAATCTTGAATAGATCTGATTAACTTCCCTGTAAATGACAAGCTGACTTGTATTTCCCTGGGATATTGTTACATCCCACTAATTAGAGTTGACTCTTCCACCTAGTGACAGCATGCTCCTAGGTGCAATGCCTGTGGTCAGTTGAAGCATCTGGGAAGAGGACAAAAAGCAAAAGTTTTAGGTGATTGCACAAGTTTCCTTTCAGGTGTGGTTAAGCCTTTTAGTGCTCAAAAGAAAGCCTTCCTTACCTTTACAGCAGCGGTTCCAGTCACCCTGACATGAAAATCGGTACCCAGGTGGGCCACTGAGAATTAACCGACTTCCGTGTTTGCCCCCGACTTTGTTCCTACCTACTTACAGACCATCTGGAGGGAGATAGTGCTGCACTGACTCTGACTGAGTTCATTTGGGGGCTGCTGGTGAGCAGGATGGCTTGACTGATTTGTAACCAAATTCCTGAATCTTTCTGAACTGGATGTTCCTGCTCCTTCACTGCCCAACACCTTGCAACCATTTGCACCTGCACAGAGTGAGTGTAAAAAACTGCCAGTCCAGATGGCAACACTTCTCACCTACTTTGCCCAGGTTTTAAAGTACACAAGCTGCAGAGCAGCAGGAAATCATGCTGAGGGACGACTTCTATTGCTGCTGTGACTCATTCTAAGGTACATGGTCCAGCTTCCCCAAAAAGGGAGGGAGGCGGGAGGAGTAAGTGGAAGGGTTCTTTGCGGCAACCTTTTCATCTCTAATAGTCAACAGGAAAAGTACAGATTTACTTTGGTTTTCAGATAACTCAGCCATGATATCATAAAGATAACAAGTTTGCCTCAATGTCCACTTCTGTAATGTATCAGCCAGATAATCTGTTTCTGCTCCAAGAATTTTAACAAGAGGTTTGTGGTCTGCAATCAGAACAGCTTCTTCCAATGTAAAGACTCATGGAATGTCCTCATACCAAAATGCGATACTCAGAGCATGAGGCCTGTTTCATATGTTTCATGAAAGTGGAAGCAATTAGCCTCTTTGTTCTATTATTATTTTAGGTGAGAAGCATCTATACCTACAGCTGAAGCATTGTCAACTGAGAGGGAAGAAGGGGAAATGTAAGGTTTTCTTTCATATCTTCTTAACTTACCATTGTGTAACTTTTTGATTTCATTAAATCACTTCTTAAAGTTTTCAGTCCCAAGCTGAGTAATGTCTTTGTCATTGGATTTATTAATGTAGATAAGTCAGAGATAAATTTGCTATAATAATTAACTGTATGTAAAGAAGATCTGTAACAATGTATTCGTTGGCACAGAGCTTTTTTTGTCTCAGCTTACTTTCTCTGGAAGCAGTTTAAAGCTTACAAATCACTTTCATAACACAGTCAGTTGCTTGTGAATGGAAAAAGCCATATTGGTCCTTTTTCTTACATTTTCCAAATTGCATTAGACATTTCATCACAGATTTCAGGCTTCTCAAGGGTGTTTTCTCACTCGCATTTGAATAAAAATCTCTCTCAGTTTGTATCTTGCATGCTTGTTCTGTTATAAATTGAGATGTCACTAGTACACCACCTATATGCTGCTATTCCAGAAAAGAACCTTATTCATGTTAATCATCATGCATATTAAGACCCTGGTTCCAACTCCATCTGCTGGTAAGCTTGAGACAAACCTACCTTTGTAAACTTCTGTTCCTCATTTATCAATGGAAACCTTATTGGGAGACTTTTGTGTATGACCAGGGAATAATAGTTACGTATGCCGCAAGTCAGGTTGTCCTGAGCTATTACTTGACTACAGAATGTGACCTTCTGTGCTTCAGAAATAGATATTATTTGGGATAATATTAAGAGATCCAACCTCTGGTTTTAAGGACAGGGATTTTTACAACACTGACCTTTTACCTTTTTCTCCAAATTTGGTGTTCTAATTGTCCCTATATTAACAGAATAATATGTGACCAATTGCGACACTATGAGTCATATATAAAATAGTTCACTAATGTACATTTACTCAAAAGCACAGCACACGGATTCAAAGACAGAAGTTCTTTCTTTACATCTGGATTAATTATTGCCAAGTCTCAGACTGTACAGTTAATATTTCTGTTGTAAAGATAAAACAGCAACTAGCCCGTTGCTGAACATCACATTGCCTTCCCTTTCCTCCTTCTTTTAATGTTAATGTGACTTAGGGAAACTACACACGCGCTTGACAGAATTCACCTTCCTATAATATGTTTACATAAATGCACGTTCACTTCTGATGTTAAAAGAGGCTTTAATGGAGGTTTCTGAATAAGAATCTTTTCAGAGTCCTGCTGGCATCAGAGTTATGAATCAACCCCATGGTGATGTTCACCTCTGGAGAACAGTGTTGTGCTATTGCAAACAGGTTAGTATCAAGTTTTTGAGACCTTCTGCAGTTTTGATCCTTGTAAAATGGGACTCGCAAATCTGGGCACTCTTGGCAACTTGTAAAATCTCAATCAATAAGCAACCCACTGAGAAATCTCTTTGTGTGCATTGTTTTTTGGTGAAAAAATTAAAATAATTTTTTTCAAGAATAATAAAACCCAAGGTAAATTGAATGATGAGACATAAGGAGTAGGTTTTTTTCATAACTTTCCCATCTTTTATTCCTTTGGCACTCCATCTCTTGCAACAACAGATATCAGGTACCTCACTTAAGAACTGCTTATTAAAGCAATAATCACTGATCTTCACAGTAGGAACTGCAGGCCTGAGCCAGTCACAGGTGCCAACTCCACCATATTTGGCAGCAAATCTTTATACATCATCTACTGTCCTGCTGCTTTTTTGGCCATTAGTCTAGGAATTCCAGGCAATTGGCAGGCTTGTTGGAGAAGCTCAATAGCTCCAGTAAAGCTGCCCTGTGCTCATATATCCTGAGCAAATGGCTACTACAGATGTACAAATTGACTTCACATTTGTCTAACAGATTAGATGTGTGAGATCAGTTGCATCAGTGCTGCAAGGCTGCAGCAAGCTGAACTCCGTAGCTAGGCCCATGCTTGTAAATCAGTCAGTGCCAAGGGACGTTTCTGAGCGCTGGACCCTCATTGCGTTCCAGCAAAGTGTTTGATGGCCTCTGCCATTGTTTTGCCTCGGGCCAACAGGAAGCAGCCTTGTCACAACATTCTGGTGCTACAGCTGAGCTCAAAAGTGTGCTACAGAGAGAGACACCTTAGTAGCTTGAACAGGGAGCAGCACTGATACAGCCCAGCTGCTTTTCAGAACAGGCTCGTACGTCCAACATAGAATCATAGAATCGTTAAGGTTGGAAAAGACCCTTAAGATCATCAAGTCCAACCGCTAACCTATCACTGCCAAGTCCACCACTAAACCATATCCTCAAGCACCACGTCTACCCTTCTTTTAAATACCTCCAGGGATGGAGACCCCACCACCTCCCTGGGCAGCCTGTTCAAATGCTTGACAACCATTTCGGTGAAGAAATTTTTCCTAATATCCAACCTAAACTTCCCCTGGCGCAGCTTGAGGCCATTTCGTCTTGTCCAATTGCTTGTTACTAGGGAGAAGAGACCGACCCCCGCCTCGCTACAACCTCCTTTCAGGTAGTTGTAGAGAGCGATAAGGTCTCCCCTCAGCCTCCTCTTCTCCAGGCTAAACAACCCCAGCTCCCTCAGCCGCTCCTCATAAGACTTGTTCTTCAGACCCTTCACCAACTTAGTTACCCTTCTTTGGACACGCTCCAGCACCTCAATGTCCTCTTTGTAGTGAGGGGCCCAAAACTGAACACAGCATTCGAGGTGCGGCCTCACCAGTGCCGAGTACAGGGGCACCATCCCTGCCCTGCTCCTGCCGGCCACACTATTCCTGATACAAGCCAGGATGCCATTGGCCTTCTTGGCTGCCAGAGCACGCTGCTGGCTCATGTTCAGCCGGCTGTCAACCAGCACCCCCAGGTCCTTTTCCTCCAGGCAGCTCTCCAGCCACTCCTCCCCAAGCCTGTAGCATTGCCTGGGGTTGTTGTGACCCAAGTGCAGGACCCAGCACTTGGCCTTGTAGAACCTCATACCATTGGCTCCAGCCCAATGATCCAGCCTGTCCAGGTCCCTCTGTAGGGCCTTCCTGCCCTCCAGCAGATCAACACTTCCACCCAGCTTGGTGTCATCTGCAAACTTACTTAGGATGCACTCAATCCCCTCATCCAGATCATCACTGAAGATATTGAACAGGACCGGCCCCAACACTGAGCCCTGGGGAACACCACTCATGACTGGCCGCCAACTGGATTTGACTCCATTCACCACCACTCTCTGGGCTCAGCTGTCCAGCCAGGTTTTAACCCAGCGCAGAGTGCACTTGTCCAAGCCGTGAGCAGCCAGCTTCTCCAGGAGAACTCTGTGGGAGACAGTGTCAAAGGCCTTACTAAAGTCCAAGCAGACAACGTCCACAGCCTTCCCCTCATCCACTAAGCGGGTCACTTTATCATAGAAGGAGACCAGGTTAGTGAGGCAGGACCTCCCTTTCATAAACCCATGCTGGCTGAGCCCGATACCCTGGGTGTCCCGCATGTGCTGCGTAATGGCATTCAAGATGATCTGCTCCATGACCTTTCCTGGCACTGAGGTCAGGCTTGACAGGCCTGTAGTTCCCCGGATCCTCCTTCTGACCCTTCCTGTAGAGGGGCGTCACATTCGCTAGTTTCCAGTCGTCTGGGACCTCCCCAGTTGACCAGGATTGCTGATAAACGATGGAGAGTGGCTTGGTGAGCTCCTCTGCCAGCTCGCTCAGTATCCTTGGGTGGATCCCATCCGGCCCCATGGACTTGTGAACATCCAGGAAGCGTTTTAGGCTGGCATTAACCACTGTGCCCCCGCAGTAGACACTACAGTGGAAAAAAGGTGCTCTTTTAAGGTCAGGAGCAAAGCCTACAGGAAGAGTAATCTCAGACACGAGAACTGAAGTTGTGTCTTACACAGGGCATGAATAAAGACATTGGAACAATGTCCAGAGACACCTAAACTAGCACCGACACCATATGGTATATAAGCGTTGTACAGCCTAGCCCCATGAGAGGCATGATCAGTCACATTAGAGATGTGTGTGTCTCTGCTGCTGAGAAGAAGGGCTTATCTTCTTGTCCATCACCCTACCCTCATCTGCTATGATGATGCTGATTCTGGATCTCTCAGAGTCTAGGAGGTTTCTGCCTTGCAGTCTACTGCACAAGGAAGACATGTCCTAAGGTTAGCAGGGCAAGCAGATTCTAAAATCTCAGCTGTTACGTGAACTATTTATCAGCAAAGGTATTACAGTTAGGCTGTACATGTGCACACCATACATATTCTGCCACATATGTCAGAAAGAAAATCAATCAGACACATGAATGTCAGAAACTAGAACGAGATAGTTCCACTATTAGAAGTTCTTCATAGTTTTGCCAAGTCAAAGCAAACCACTTTAGGCAGGAAATACATCCACGGCTAGACTTGTAAATACCTTCTGTATCCAGTGAAGAAAAATAAAAGATAATTTAGGTTATTAAAAATTACCTTTTGGGTTTTATCTACCCTGATTATTACAAGCTTTATTGCAGTTATAGCAGTATTATTGCAGTGACGAGTGAGTAATGACCTCATTACAAGAGAGAGGGAGCAGGGCAAAGCATGGCTCCCCAGGTGTCTGGAAATTTGCCCTTTGCTAGTGCTACAGCAAAAATTTGTAGCGAAAGTTGAAACTGGAGTGTAATTAAAATACATATATGTATATCTGTTGCTTTTTATCATACTGATTTCATTTAAATTCTGATCAAATCATAGCAAGTTTGTAAGTGCTCTCTTTTTTAGCATCGCTGTCAATAATTCTAGCAAGCTCTTTTGAGAAAAAGCTCTTCTCCAAGTTATGCTTCCGAAAGTAATGTACATTATCTATCACAGATTATTGGTTAATCTCTACGTAATTTTATTTTCCCTGTACAGACTGAGTTTGAATTTCCACCTGCTTTTCCTGACTGACATCCAACAAAAAGCTAGATAGATTTATGCATATTTTAGTACATTGCAGTGAAAATAATAAATTTTGTTTTAGCTTGGCAGTTCAGAAAATATGGAAGGGAAATAATTGTCAGTCAAGGCAGTTTAAATTATGTTGCTTGTTATTCAGACAGAAAAAAATGAAAATATTTTGAGTCAAAAAATACTTTGTTTCACTCAAAATGAGTTATTTTGATTCCTAAGGCATTTTACTTTTTGACACTTGAAGAAATACATTTGAAATACATTTCAAAGCTAAAAGTCACTTCAGCTGGGAAACCAGAAATCTTTCAACTTCTAGGGTGTTTTCCAGTTCTTTTCTGTTAATGAACAATTTGTTGGAATTGATTAGAAGTCATAAAATGTCCGGTCTCTCTGTACCCACATTTTCCACAGAAAAAAAAGAAAATGCCATGAGCTATTAATTTATCTAACCAGAGGAAAAAAAGAAAATAAAGAAAACCAAAACCCAAAACAAAGTGAGGGCCATGTAAGCAGCTCTTGTGGACTTTCTTGTCCTTAGTTTCACATTTTTCTTCCCCTGCTGACAGATCTCTCTCACCCACTAATTGTACAGATAGGAAAGGAAGTGGTGTATGTTCCTTTCCAAATTGGCTGTCAACTAGATGGTCACATATTTGCTACTTGGTTAGATTTTGCAGAGAACTAGTAGTATTTTTTTAAACGTGTATTTCAGCTCCTGCATTTCTGACATGTCTTGTGTTCTGCCATATTTTTTTACATCTTGTCAGACATGGCAGTAGGAAATAACACAGCACGACTGCTGGTAGCCAGTCATAGCTTAAAAAGTTGTAAGGCTGGGTGGAAGAGATGTCCACGTTTCCACTTGAAGATTGTTTCACATAGCAAAAAGTAAAGTTAGCATGACACAAAAATACAAATCCAGTAATCTTACCGCACAATGACTTTAAACCAAGTGATATTTGCTCAATATTTCTCTAAAGAAATGTACAATATATACTACATCAAAGCAGAATAAATGAAAGATCTGTTCACCTTTTTGTTCAGATAGAGTGAGAAATTTGACTGTTTAGCTGAGCTCATCAGAATCCAGTAAAAAAAATCAGTTTTATGTTTATAAAGTAGTAAGTCTCAGAAATATACAGACGATCTAGGCAGTTACTGTCATTTTATTGGCATATTTAACTAAACATTGACATCCTTCAATGGAGAAATATGGCAATTCATTAATGTGTTTCTCAAATTGTATCCTACACCTCATGTTTTTCATCTTATTAAAAGAGGTTAGATTCATAAACTAAATAAATTGTTTTTAAGAGATGGTTGCTAATGAGTTACAAATCTAGGTGTGGGGTTTTTTCCCCTTGTAAGCTTGGGGAAAATATGAGTAAAGTAAAGGGCCATGTCATGTGCAACTGGAGCCACTGCGAATTAGCAATGCATATGCAATCCAGTCTTTTGTATCAATTACAGCATCTGGCTTTGAGATCCTTGCCCTGTCTTCACTGTAGCTTAGCGGTGCGATGCCAGCTCCCAGGGGATCATGCCTGGCCCACTGGAGGAGGGACACTGGGCACACATGGGGGGTCTGGCTACCCTGGCATCCCGTGCTCTGCCGGTGGGACTGCAGCCACATCGGCACAGGTGCCTTGCTAGATGCTGTTAGAACAGGCTTAAGCACGTCTCTGGAGGCCAACCGCACCTTCTGATTGCCACACTGATGTCACCAGCTGGGCTTACCTCCTTCCTGACCTAATGCTGGAAAGACAACTGCGCCATCCTTGCATCGCATTGGGCTGCCTTTGAGACAGCCACAAGTGGATTCAGCTCAGAGGTGCTGGATTTACACTCCTTAAAGCAAGAGTGTTCAGGATTGATGCCAGACTTCTGGTCAGCAGGCAGCTGCTTTTCTGGTATATTCTTTATAAAAAAGCTGCATCACATCATGTTTTTTCTGTACTGGAGTATTGGTATTATGCATGTTTTTAAACCCAAACTCTGAAAGTTCACATTTCAATACTTACTGCTTAACAATTCAATACTTAGTGGTTAATTAGGTATTTCAGAATATAATACCATGTAGTTATAGAGTGCATATTATTTCAATATATAATACACACACCTACACTTTAACTACAGCTGCACAGGCTGTCTTTTCATGAGCAGATAAACACACACACGATAAATAGATCACTCTGCGTACAAAGGCATATGAATTTCCTGAGTCAAGACAATGTTTCTTATGCACCTACCCAGATTTCATAGAATAAAGCTCTGCTGGAATTTGCCTGAAAATAACAGGGGGCAAATTAAATTTTCAAGTGGAATTCAGAACAATAGTAATATTTCTTGAAAGGCTACTAATTCTAGTGGAGCTATTTCAAAGGCCACATTCTTTGCAGGTCGCTATGGAAGGTTAGCTCATGTTATAAAATGATAGCACCCTTTTGTGGTCTGAGTTCTCTGTTACACCTGCTGTATCCACATTTTTTCCCCCCATTTTCAGTTCTGCTTGGTCTAGCACGGACTGGTGCTGAATGAATAGGGAGCAGCGGCATAAAGAAATCTGTCCCATATCTCAGGGATTTTTTTTCCCCTTTTTGACTGTGCCTAAGATGCAATTAACTTCTCATAAGACATAAAATAACAACATTCAAAGCCAAAATTACTAGCTGGTATTATTCCATGTGTTAAATTACCAGAACACTGAAGCTGAAGATGGGAAACACCCTATAAAATAACTCATTATGAACAATGCTGGTTTTCTCTTCTTGTTATTTTGGGTTTGCACATCCCTTTGATAAATTTAGTTAAGAGGGACAATGCACCCACTCTAGCACTGAGCGCTACAAGAAAAAAGCCGGTTCCAATGATAAAATATTGTTAGATGAACCAGCAGGGAGTAGGCTTTAGCGCTATTTTATATTTCTTTGGATTTCTCTGAAGATGCCAATAAATGTCAATCAGACTTTTAAATAAGCTGGTTCAGACCCTGAAAAGAGTGTATCCTGTGGCTGTGTGAAGCTCAGCCTGCTTTTGCAAAATCTGTTCATAACCTGTAAATACTCAGAGGGTGAACTGAAGCTAATCTTCCTCTTCTGTGGCTAAACTGGTGTCAGAAGAGCTTTAGTTACAGCAATGCACCTGCTCATTTTAAATAGCTTTCTCCAGTATTTTTCCACAGAAGCTTCCTCATTCTCAGTGAATCAAAAGCTTGTTGCTTTTTTTCCTCCAGTGAGACTGGTCTCTCAAGTCCTACTTCACCTGTCTAAAACACTGCCTTACCCCTGACTGATGTATCCTCATGCCTCATAATCTGCAGTGAGTGTATTCTTACAGCCAGAGAAGGGGAGAAGGGAAATAACTGAGGAGGAATACAGTTCAGACATGAGAGTCTTCTCATATTAGAAGAAATCAAATGAAAAAGAAAAGCAGAAACTAATGTTTTCAGGGCACCTGAGATACGAGATGCAGTCTTGAATACCAGTGATATAAAACAAAAAGACACGGGGAAAAGTAAAATAGAAAGTGCCTGAGGCAGATAGGGATGCCTATGAAGAAGCAGTTCTGAAAGATACAGAAAATTAGTTTTGGGTTCAAAAAAAAGAAAAGTAGCAGATGTTCTTTGTACAGCTCTGTGCTCTCTCCTCTGTGCTGCTCAGTTCTGAAAACAGCATCGTCAGGAAAATGCTGACAACCTACTGAAAAAGTGTGCAAGTGGTTCTGGGAAGATCTAATAGAGAATTCAGGTTTCCTACGGATGAGTTGTGTCCCTCCTCTTCTCATCACCCATCCACAGCAATTATCTCAGATTCTTCCTTCATTTTGCCTGCGATCGCCTCTCCCCGCAGTGTCTTTGGAGCATCTCCAATTCCCTACCTCACATCTGCCGGACTCTTTCCCAAGCTAGCAAGAAAACATCATGTCTGTTCTCATGCTGAAGACTTTCCCACAGTAGGCAGAGTAGCTGCATCCCTCCCCTCAGCCCCTGGTTTCTCCAGAACTCCCAAACAGTGCAAAGTAACTTCTGTAAATACTGAATCTGGCCAATGGCTTCAAATGTTTGTAAGGGAAGACTGAGAGATAAACAGACCAATCCTGCAATCATGTAACGTTCATTTGTGTAGGAAACCAGGCTGAAAAATAGTTAGAAGCCTCAAAGGATTGATTTATGAGGAAAGATGATCACTGTGGTATTTGTTATTATGAGGTAGGTTTTTCTCCCTCTCTCTCTGTGGTTTTGACCAAAAATTCCATTCTGGACCCAAGAAACTTTTCCCAACAAAAGTTTGTTAAAACTTGTATGTTCCCATGAAACATGTCAGTTTCTAGGACTTGCATTTTTCCGATGAAAAAATATTTTCTTGAAACACTTGACCAGCTCTAGTGACCACATAAGCTATAATAATTTGTATTTACAGACTGGGCAGAGTGGAAGAGCAGAAGAAGTTAAACCAAACAGCATCCACCCAACCTAGAATAACTAAGAGGGATTCTCAGTTTTTATGTCACAGGATACTGCTTTCTATCAGCTGGAACTAGGGAAGCTTTCAGCCGCTGACAGAGCTTTATAGTTTCAGGTTCCTGTCCAATACATGAACTTATCTTGCATTACTTTGGGATAGAAAGACCTGAAAAGTCCACTTTTACTTTGAGGAAAAGTCTTATGGTGATGGTATTTTTCCACCACGTTTCTTGGATGAAATCTCTTTAAACTCTGAGATGCCGGTTCCCTTCTTTGGCAGCACCTCGTTGCCCATAAGAACTGTGTTTTTCAGCGTAAGTGATGGCATCAGAATCTGTCCCTGAATGGGGAGTTCAGTCATTCTTATCAGTGGCTCCACTGCCAGGAATGTTCACTGGGGAAGTGAGGTCACATTTTGCTTGTACAAGGTGATGGACTATAATTTAGCAAAGGAAATCCTTTCCGTTTGTGTGCTGCTTGTTTGTTTGTTTGTTTGTTCTAGCTAAGATTGTTAAAAGTTTAGCTAAAACCCTGTGCTTAGCTTGTCCAGATTGTTTGCGTTACTAAAAGGTTGCAGTCCAACCCCTGCAAAGCAATAATTAGAGAGCTTTGCTTTTTATTGTTGCAGTTAAGGGTTCCTGGAGCAGTGGCTGCTCTGCTGGAGGAGAGGGAGCAGATAATATATGTTTTGCTTCTTTTCAATCTGTCATCCAGTGTCACTACTATTCCAACAGTGGGCCTCCTGACTTGTTCATTGTTTTTAGATTAACTGAAAAAATATTGCTTTTGAAAGGTGAAAGCAAAAAGAATTACAAGCAGCCCAATCAGCTTTGCTGCATCCTTTAATGTACTACTGCTTGCTCGTAGTCCTAAATCATTAGCTGAGAGAGACTAGCCATTGTGGAGCACTTGTGCACTGCCCGTACTAAGGGAACCTGGAGGGTTTTCTTTCCTTTGTCTCTTTCCTTTTGGCTCCTTCGCAAGTGGAGCCTCTACTGACATCCACTGGTAGCCACAGTACAGCTACAGTCCTGCAAACTGCTTGTAACCCACCCGCGCTAATCCCGTCGCCTGTGCCAAGTCATTGATTTAGTACTGTGCTAGATGTCAGCTCAAATGTAAGGTCAAAATAATGTAATCCTTCCAGGTTCTCCCTCCTTCCCAGAGGAATGGCCCCCTTCTCCTTCCATGGTGGTAAATAAATTCAAGAGATGAAAACCTGCTAGCAATTTCTTTTGCTGCACTCCCCAATTAGCAATACAGAAAATCAAACCACAGTTTCCTAGGTGTAGTGGGAATTTATAGGGAATGAGAGCTACCAGCAACTTGAGCTTGTATGTTACTCATTATAAATTCTTTTGTTTAAACTGCAGTAAATTAAGACTTAATGATCAAGGGTGCAGGAATGAGGATTAGAGACCGGATGGGAAGAGCTGAAGGCTCTTTGCTACTCGCTGTGCCGCTTACTCTTAATCCCAGAGTCTGTTCTGTCCATAAGTACTGCAAGTACTGAAATGTGAGATGAGTGTGAAGATAATTAAGAACACGCCTATCAGTGTTAGCTGCTTCTGGCTCTCTCCAGATCGTGTGGGCATGTCTGAAATATAATAAAATTCCTGGAGGTGTGGGACTTTGGGTTGGGTTCCTGTGAATTTGCATGGCTTTGCACGAAGGAAGTGGAGAAGGAACTGTGTTGTAGATGTTGTGAGACTTAGTCAGTAAATCAGGAGCCAGAACATGGTGCTCATTGAAGTTCATCCAAGTACCTTATTTCCTATATACTTTTAGCCAGTTCTTTGGACACAGACTGAATTATCTCTTAGTTAACTTGTTTGGTAGTTATATTCAGTAACGAAATATAAACTCTTATACTTGTAATCCCCACTCATATCTTGTGCATATTTTGGGGTTCTTTTTAACCATTTCATGGTCACCTTAGTCATATGCTATTGTTTCTCATGAAACAATAATTTGATTTGATAACTGTAATTAGTAAGGAGGGCTGGAAAAGAACAGGCCACAGATCAAGCCATGCACTTTTTACTTTCTCAAAAGGAGTAGCAGCTATTTTAACAATTAGAAAAGTATGGTAGAAATCATTAAGGTCTTTCCTTTTTTTTTCTTTTTTGATCATGGCATCAGTGTCGACCTGCATCACTGTAACTGGAGCATAGAACTGGATATGCTCAAGGCTCAGCAAAACATTTTGCTGATCCCAAAGGACCCCCACCACCAAAGACTCAGCAGGCTTGTCCCTCACACTACATTCAGATTTCTGGAATGGGATTGACTTGGTATTTTCTGGAGAAAAGCACCTGCTTTCTGGTCACTAGTGGTATGGCTTCTAAGCCACAGTATTTCTATAACTGCATAAAATTCTCACCGGTTGTAGCTGAGAAAAACCTGAGTTGCTGAAAGCAGCAGCAGATTTGATGAGCACATGTAAATCTGAGGTCCTGTGTACCTTCCCATAACAACACTGCAGTTGTGCAGTCAGTTTTGACTGCGTAGTCATACCTTTTGACATACACAGCATGCTGTGTTTGCTGTCTGCTTTTGCTTAGGAGGACCCTTACAAGCTGCTGTTGCTGTGGTGACAGCCGGCACCTACCTATCTGTGGCTACTGATAGAAAGATGTTTGTGAGCACCGTGCCCAAGCTCCCTGGTCTTTGCCCCGCAGCCCAGCTGGCTCCCAGCCTGCATACGGGAGCACCGCTCCAGCCCGTCATCCTCCTGTTTCATCCAAGACTGTTTTGCTAAGGAGCCTCAAATGAATCCTGCAGCAGATGGACAGTAGTTTTTGTCCCCTGAGCTGTGGAAAAGCCTTCTGTTCCTCCATTTCTGTAGATATTTAAGATTTATATATTTTTAAAACCACAAATGATTAATCTGCAAGAAAGTGAAGCTGAACAAATGAGTGGTGGGGTTCCCAGGGAGGTGAAAGGAGTTATCCAAGCAGGCTGTTAGTGGAACCTAACTTTATTTGGCCAGGTTTTTGAGCTCCTCTGTTCCCCCAAGCTATTTGATGCTATTTTCCACTGTGCATATGCATCTGTTCATGTAATTTAGAAATTAATAGTTTAAAAACACTCCAGAAAATAACTTAGTATGTTTCAGCTACTTTAAAAATAAAACCTATAAATTCTCTGTGAATGAAACTTGGGGGGAAACAGCATACCAACTTCATTACCCAGCCTTTGGTGTGCTGACTGGGCCATGCACATCACCTTTGTGAAGGCATCCCCAGCCTAACATCATGAGGATAAGCATTAGCATTTTCTCCTGGAGCCCAAACAGTATTTAAACTGGAAGTTGGAATGTCAGAGCCGAGAGATCTGAGTGTGCCTTTTCCTTATGGAAAGTTCAATGCTTAGGAGTTCTTAATCAAGATTGTCAGACGTTTCCTGCTCATTTTCAGCCACCAACGGCAGGCATAGGTGACTCCCTCCTTGCTGTCGAGGGGCGGACAGAGCAGTACTGTGTGATCTGTTGCCCACTGAGCCACCTGCAAGTCGTTTCGCTCCAGCTGTGGTAGACCTCATGCAGAAACACAGCCTCGAAAGAACTGGCTCCTGGCCAACAACACTGTTAGGGGTTTTTAGCTTAATTCTTTCACTGACCTCCTCCTGAGGAGCATAATTCATTAAGTACAGTATCATAAAGGCCATGGCGATTAGAAACAGAAAACGCTGCCACCAGTGTAGCCCATGAAGGAGGGATCAACAATACGGTGTGTGTATATATATATATGTATATAAAGTTCATGTTAGTTTATTCTGATGTTAGGAGCTGAGAAGGAAATGTCTCCAGCTTTGCTTGCTTGGGATCTCTATGTGTAAATTTAAATGGATAATATTTAGTCTGTGCTACTGTAAATCCCAGTGTAGGCACAACAGGCTGTCCAAAGTTATCATGCTCCTAAGCGAGGATGTGTGGCAAGGGTAAGGGTCACAAGTCAGAGCACTCCACGGAGTCCTCTGCTGTCAGTGGAAAGGCAAGACCTCACAGCATCACTACTTAAAGGGGAAAATAAAAGAAGAGAGGGTAGGATACGCAGGATTAAGCGTGCTTAAAGTCCATTTTATATGTTTTCACATGCTGGTCCAGAGAAAAAGTTATGTTTAAGGACAAATATCACTCTGTTATCCTGCCAATGACATTTTGGGTAATTCAGGGTTATGACTGCCAGGCAAAGAGTCTTATTGATGAAGATAGTTTTGAGACATTCTGAAGGTATAAAACACTGGATAACCACTCTTGATCCACAAATCTCATTGTAGGTAGGTCTATCATTAAGGAATCGTTAGGTTATACTCATATTTAGTTTTGGATTGCAACCAAAAGAAGAAATTATGTTCATCTTCAGAGTCAGATGACTAGTGTAATGATTATTAGCAACAGCAGACTTAGAGGGCTTGCCATGCAAATCTGAAGAAATTTGAAGTTTTAGTTATGTACTCATTGCTGCTCTTCCTTGTCGGATGGTTTAAAAAAAAAAAAAGGATTACTGATGGGGGTCATACCCATTGTATGAACATTCTATGTTTTATCACAACCACCCTGCTTCCTCTTCTTCAGCCTTTGGATTCTCTGTTCTTTTTTTTATTTGATTTTGAGGAATCTATCACTTCTTGGATCTCCCTGTTCTTCGACCTGCCTTTGAGTGTAATTCAGGTTTCATGTCTGACACAAGGCATAGAGACATGTAAATACTGGTGGTAAAGTGCAACTGATTTTAATTATATAAACACAGATCTGCTTTATTTGTAAAAAGCTCATACCTTCAGAGATAAATAGTGGAAGACTATAAAGAAATGGAATTACCTAAAGAGTTGTCAGGAAGTCTGCAATGGAAGCTATAATGTGTAATTATTCCAACCTAAGGCATCTTGTTTCAGTTCCTTTGATTATTTTGATTGTTTTTATTCTGAACTGGGGTTTGAATGGGTCTTTTCAAATTGATGGGAGACACAACTCCTAGGGGAGGATGAGAACCTTAGGTTAGTTGTAACAAACACTGCAGTAAGCACTGCAACATCATTTTACCTGTCTTTCTTCTGTTTCAGTGCACTGTTATTCTTCATAATAATCATACAGGTTACCTCTGTTTAGAGTCTGGTGTGTGCTTGAAGATCAGACTATTTTTTGTCTGGAATGACAATATTTTTTTTAATGTGCAACATAAAACATTCAAAATTTAATACATATCCAGCCTTTCTGGATATGGTTTCCAACGAAGTAGTCATATACACATTCACCTGAAAACTGTTTCAGACACAGGACTTGCTTGCTGTATTGGAAGCAGTGTAAAATTACACAGGTACCAATCACCTAGAGGACTTGAAACATGCAATCTCTCCTCATTATTGAAATGCAGCAGACTACAGCTCACTGAGGGCTAGGCTGTGCCTTGTACTTCATTAAGAATGAAGCTGAGGGATATTCCTATAACCATGAACTCCTAAGGCTTTCCCAGTCAGTGCACCCTGTCTTCAGTGATATGTCATCCTTGAAGAAAAGGCAATGTGCACCTTTTCCTTTCCTGAGTAGTTCCCTTTGAAGGCTCAGATGAGTGCAGGAACATGGGCTTACTTTCTACTTGATCAGTTCAATTAGCTCCTATTCATGGAAAAGGAAGGTCATAAGAAAGGAGTCAGTCAGTTGTCCCTACTGGGCTTCTGGTCAAGCCATGCCATTTGGAAATAAATTGTCCTTACTTGATTTCTTGCTGTTGGATATCCAGGACCAGATCCAGAAAGGGAAGGAGTCATTATAGTGCCTGAGGTTGTGATATTTCATAGTTATACAAAGGAGTGGTATTCAAAATATCAGGGTGTGTGCCAAAGCTGCTGAGATATGTAAAGGTCAATGGTAGGCAGCTGAGAGTGAGATGTGCAAAAGACATCTCTTTAAGTGGGAAAAAAAAAAACAACACTGAAAAAATGATCTTCCCGGAGATTTCTCTTGGCAGTTTAAGGACTGCAGATAGGTGATGCTATGAAATGAATTCCATGCCTGAAATCCCTCCTGGTTTTCTGTCCCAGTTTGGAAGATAACAGCTGCCAAATATATTAGGCCTAATTATAGACTATATTTTCATTGTTTGTCAGTTGTGTTTTTATATTACTTACCTAAACCTCTTAAGCTGGAACAGTGTAGGCTTCTGTGATGGGGGATAGACAATTCCAGGGAACAAGTCAACAAGCATCCCATCTGAACTGCCTTCTTAGGGCTATGTATACTAGTAAATTAAATAATGCCAAGGTTCCCTCTTTGGCCTTTAGGCCAGCTGGTACTCTTTGATAATATCTGTATTATTAAATTCTCTTATTCTCCAAAATAAGACGGCCGTGCTGAAGCTGCCCATGGCAAAAGGTCCTTGGCCTGTGCTAATTCTCAGATTTCCAGAGAGTACAAGTTGACCTGGGTCAGCATACTTCGTGGACTGGTGGCTTAATTTGGTCAAGCTGCAGTGCCATGTGTTCATGTCCTGGCTCCATGTACAGAAGTAGCCTAAAGGCACTTCTTTCTCTCCACTGACTTTAGAGTAATCCCAGGATGACTGGCATCCTTATTTAAGAAGTCATTCAGGTGCACAACGTCAATGGGTCCAAGATGTCTCCAAAACTATCTGTTGGACTGGGTGCTCTACATTATTCAAATGATAATGGTCACTACTTTGAAAGAATTATCATGGCTGTACTGATCATTTCTGGACTGATTTAAGTTTTTCTATCACAAATTTAAGCACATGTGGAAATCCTATTAGTATACAGGCCATGCTAATGTGAAAAGAATGATATCGCTTTCATGTGGGAGACACATCTCTGACAGCTTTATGCTCTGTTTTGTTACCCATTCCACTCTTGTTACTGGTGGTGGATGACAGTCTGGAAAGCAAAGAAAATGTTTTGAAAAACAGTCACCTCTTACTTTTTAGGTAATTTCTCTCTCTCTCTTTTCATACCATACATTTATTTAGTAGCTGGGTTTTTGGGGGGGCTTTTTGCTGAGTGGAGGTTAATATTGTTTGAAGGTTGATCTATTAAAAAACAGGTAGATAGTGGAAAGTTTTGCAAAGGTTATAATACCTGCTGTGGAAGGGCACTTTGAAGCCAGAGGCAACCTGGCATGACATTTCTAGTTCTAGTGTGTTGGTTATTTATGTTTGTGGTTCTACCATATTCTTCATTACCTATAATATAACCTGCTTAACTTGTGGATATTGGACTATTTTCTCCCACAAATACAAAAGCAAATGCAAATACAGTGTCAGAAACTTGGTTTATATTAGGAATATCTGCAGGAACTCGATTGTGGAGCACTCAGGAAAGAAAACATTCCCTCTTTCTTCCACTGTTGTTCCGTTGTCATCTGGACCTGAATATTTTAGGCATTGCAACAGGTCTGGGGTCAAAGTAAGATGATGTGTGCATGCACTGAAATTAACCATGTTTTACCTTTGCTTTTGCTAGGATTTTCTGTCTTTTATTCAATGTGTTCCACTCTTAGCTGGGTTGAATTGCTGCCCAGAGATGCCTCCAACTTGCCATTCACTCTAGAGGAAGCCTAGGGTGTAGGTGGCTCAGTAAAGCACTTAAAGTGGCATAATTTAGGCTTATGGGTACAACACATTCATGGATCAATCTGACGTTTTGCCCAGTTGCTTGGCTGAATTGCTAGGTGAGCAAGAGCAGCTTCCTTGCTTACTGCTTGGGGAGGGTCAGCCCTTTGAGGAAGCCTATTAGTTTCATCCCAGGAGAGCAGGAAGGGTTAACCCTTCAGTGTTCACTAGGACCACTTAAGAAGTCATTTCCTATGGTAACGATGCAAAGCATATGCAGCTTGTTAATACAGATGGGCAGTGAACTAGCAAGGCATTTTTAAAGTCCTTTGGTGCTGTGTGGTGCGGTGAGAATATGCACCCTTGAGCCAATCTGAAGTATGTTTGTCCACAATTTCATTCCTGTATGCGTCTGAGTCCTGTAGTGTCTTCATTAAAATGATAAGTTTCTCTAAAAGCTGCAAATGACAAGTGACCTTATAACGTAACATGGTCCCGCTTAGTCTGCAGGAAAGTATTAAATGTCAGGACTTATAATTGTAAGGATTTGATATTTATGAAGGTCAGTTCAAGTGTGAGTAATATAACATAATATTGCATTTAAACTAAGATCTGTGTTCATAGGAACCTTTTAAAAACACCCAGCTGCCACTGCTGAAATAGTGCAATGAAAGATGATGATTTTTTTAGACTTAACACATATTGTGAATTTGCAAATCATGTAGGGTTTGTATTAAAAGCTGACACAACATTTTAATTTAAACAGAGGTTAGATTATTAAAGTTGGTGAACAGCCAGAAGTATATCAATGTTAAAAAAATGTCTGTTTACTTGACTTTTGCTCTCCTTTGTTTTCATTGGTAAAATACATTAAAAATTCACCTGAATTGTTGGTCATAATTAATATTTTTCATTCAAGAATTGGCAGAATTTGCCTTTATTTTGGGTTTGACATTGCAAGCCAGAGTATAATAAAACTTTTTCAATGATAAAGTGAAAAGAAACCCTGTTCCACAGATTGTATATCTCATTAACATTAAGTTTATTCAGGTCAGTTCACTATTCAGAATGATGGATATGAAAGACTTGAAGTAGAATTTCTATTGTGTTTCTTGGAAGGACAATTTCTTTGGGAGATTCTGTTCCCCTGGAACCTGATGGCCATGTACACATAAGTTACACAGATACACATAAAGTACATTTCATATTAACTTAGTCTTGATGGATGCAAACTGTCCATAGTTACCATTAGCTATAAAACCTCACTGGATTCCCAACACCGTTCAGCACCTGGCAGGATTATGCTCTGCATTTATATCTTTCCTCTTTCCATCATCAGGGCATCTCATATCTAATGAGTAAGTGTGGGAAGTGCCTGTAGAAGACAAAATGGATCAGAACACAAACTGATACTTTTTCTATTTTCCACTGTTTATTTGAACTTTTGTGCCGAGTTATTGTAGAAGGAACATGCCTAATCATTAATTGCTTGGTCTGATCATTTAGGTGACCACTGCATCCTGTTGGACCACTGAGCTGCGCAGAATGGAGGGCTCTACTATCAAGGAGCCGGCCTCACAGCAAATACCATAAAAGAAACAAGAAAGGTGGGATCTCCGGTGATTCATGACACAAGTATATTACAAGGATGGGAAAGTTTTTTAGTTATGGAGAACTTATAAGAATGAAGAAAAGTCTGTAGCTGGGCCCCTTATGGCCCTTATTGGTAGAGCTGCAGTATGTTATCTGAGGAGGATCATGTGATGTGATTCTGGCTTTTCAAATACCACAAGCCTCCTGTCAAAGGATGTAGATACCTCGGACAGCATTCATATAGCCAAATGTAGGTAGCTATAATGCAAACAAGTCTGAGCAAGTAATCAAAATTCCTCCTATAGTCAGTGGACAGGAACAGAGACTTTTAGGATGCAATTACCAAAACAGACCTCTAAGTTAAGTCTATCATTCTCTGAAGGAGTCTATTTCTCTTTTCAACAAGACAATTTAAGATGGATATTTCAAATATAAATATAGTAATCTATACTCTCTGTCTGTACAAGACAGCAAAATAGGGTCAGAGGTAATGTGGGTATCTTAGGTAGGCAGGATTAATTGTTCTTCATGGATGGCTGTTACTCTAATTACAGGCATTTTACTGTTGTGTTTAAATTAGGAATCCAGTTGCCAAAAGTTGCCCTACTATTTTTAGTTGTCTTACAGTTTCTGTTATGTGCTGTAGAAATAGACAGGTATATTCAAAGGAGGACTCAGGGCTTGGGTGGAGTGTATAGCTCTCTGTAAATGCTAGTTTCTGGAGTGTCTACTGCTACCTGGGAGTTGCCATGTGCGACATGTGTTACAGAATACTTACAACACCTTCAAATCTCTCATACAAAAAATGCAAATCTTTGTGTGAAGCTGTTTTGATAATATAGCCTCCTTAACAGGCAATCCCTTAGCAATCCCAAGTGTAGTCAGACTACTCCTTCTACTCATCCTTCCTTCAGACTTACCTCTGTTTCCGCTATAGCATCTTCCTCTCCCACACGTAGAGGTGGATCAAGTAACTATTCCTTTCTCTAGGGAATGTTGCCATAAGCAAGAGACAGTGGGATGAAGAAAGAAATCTAGGTTTCCCATGTATCACAGCAGAGGCAGGAAGAGATGTGTCTGTCTTGGGCTTCTGGAGACTTTGCTTCCTCTTTCTCTTTACCTTCACTACCCTTGAAACAGCACCATCTTCCCAGGAGACAGAAGATAGCAGCACCCTTAAGTACATCTGTACTATTGGAAGTATATTTTGTCTGTTGTAAATCTATGGATGAAGTAAAGTGCAGATATTGGATATGTGGGAGGTTGTGTTGGAATGGATAAAATGTGGTAGCGTGGTGGAACACAATGCGCATCCGTGCTGTCATGGGTGGTTCTGAATAGGTGGCGGTAGGTGTTTTGAATGCTGTTATCTCCTTGAAAAGTAATTTCATTGAATTTCAGTGATTACAGTGGTAGGAAAGATAATTTAGCAATTTAATGTGTAGTCTGAATTAGCTGTGTATATGAGTGTCTGTATAATGGCAGTTTAGACTGAACCAGCTATGTTATTCTTACAGACCAGGGTTACAAACACAGTTACTTTTTAGACGTTTGCTTTTGGTGTTCTATAGGATTAAAACGGGTTATGAAAACATCGGTGAGCCCAGGCCTCCAGCTCCAGCACCATTCACTTTGACTGCAGATGAACATAATGATGAGGTGAAGGACTAGCTCTGATGTATGGGAAAGAAATGAAGCATTTCCTTCTGCAAGGACCATGTGTTGTCTTTCATAGGAAAGTGTACATGCTCTTTTCCTTTTGATCTTTATACAGTATTTTCTCTGTACTGTTGAACCACACCAAATGTCTCTTTGAGAGTTAGGCAAACAAACGTCAACCTTTTGCCAACTGGTGTGAAATTAAAAAAAAAAAGGATTTTTAAAAATCTATTTCAACTGCTTTTCTGTCAGACAATGATTGTATAATTGAAAGACATCCAGTTGATAAAAAAGAACATATTTTTTATTGGCAGCACAGTAACATGAGTTCAAAGACTGTATTTGCCAAGAGTGCATAACTCTGTAATGGCCGGCATACTTTTACAAGTGTTCAGTGGTATTACTGACAGAAAGATCGCTTTGGTCCAAGACAGATGTAAAATACTTCATTTAACAAATATTTACTCCACAATTATCTGAAAATGTAGAAAGTACAACCTGACATGTTTGAATATCTAAAGAACCTGTTTATGGGGTATTCTGTTATTGTTCCTGCATAATAATCCAAATATATAGTTGCAGGGGAGGCTGGATGATTTAGGATATTGGTAATAGGATACAAAGCCTTTCACTTCTTGGTCAGCAGTTCAAATCTGGCTTAGGCTGGTAGTAACTCAAAATGATTGCTGCAGTGTGTGACTAGGGTTAATAATCACAGAATCACAGAATGGGAGGGGTTGGAAGGCACCTCTGGCGATCATCTTGTCCAACCCCCTGCTTGAGCAGGGACACCTAGAACAGGGGGCACAGGACCGCGTCCAGGCGGGGTTTGAATGTCTCCAGGGAAGGGACTCCACAGCCTCCCTGGGCAGCCTGTGCCACTGCTCTGGCACCCGCACAGGGAAGGAGTTTTTTTCTCATACTGAGGTGGAACTTCCTGTGTTCCAACTTGTGCCCATTGCCCCTTGTCCTGTCGTTGGGCACTGTTGAAATGAGCCCAGTCCCATCGTCCTGACACCCACCCTTTAGATATAAATAAATATAAATATAGGTATTGATGAAACCCCCCTCAGTCTTCTTTTCTTCAGGCTGACGTGCCTGGAGAATAGCAGGTTGGTGCCTTCTAGTTTTCAGAGTCCACCACCATCATGACTAAATTGGCGTGATGGCTAGGGGCTATTGTTACTTTTGCAGGAATTAGTGTCACCAAGAAGGCCATGAAGGTGGTTGCAAAGGTATGGGACCCCAGCACCTCTTCCACAGAACTGTACAACTTCCTGGCTTTTGCAGTCTCTAGGAACCTGTCAGGAGTTTACTCCTAACTCGGTGGTGATGGAGAAAGGAAAAGCTTCTGCAGATTGAACATCACTGAATGTCAGTGTGGAAGTATTAGGAAATATGCATGTCATTATGAATTGTCATTGCAATAGCCACACTGATGGAGAACTGTGTGGCATAATTATTAGCAGGTGATTAGAACACTAGCCAAAGTGTCAGAGTTTATCTTGGTTTTTATTTGGTATTTCATGTTTGGGAAGGAACAGACCACTTAGTTTTTGGTCAGAGGCATAGATTTTAGACTTCAAAGTGAGTACAGTTGCATATTTCAGATGTATAGAGAGTTGCATCTGTTCAAGTCCTATGCCTGTTCCTGCTCCTTTGCAGCCGTGCCTTTAACAGGGAAACCAAACGTGGCTGGCACCCATTTCCTATCACTGAGACCAGCTGGCGTGGCCTAGCTCACATCCACACCCTTCAGCTCTCTCGCTGTCCAGAGCAGGACATCATAATAAAACTACTTACATGGCCCCTGGCCCATGCTAATGCTCAAAGTGTGCTTCAGAACAGTTTTGGAGGAGTATTAGCTGACCCAGACCAAAACTATACCAGGGACCATCTGACAGGCTGACGGTGCAAACACACACGTTCTGGTGCTAGGCACATGCCCAGGCACTCATTAATTCAGTAGTCTAAGGAAAGCTGTGTGACCTTAGCTAAGAGGTTTTCTGTCTTCCTTGTTACACTTAAGTATTTTTGAAAGGGGAATAGTGGCTTTTTTGTTTCTTGTGCCTTTAGAGTTTCTGGAATAAGATTTGTCAATTGTTTGAGCCATGCTTCATAAAGGCAACAAATCTGATGTGTATCTCTAGGCCTGGCATGCAATTAATTGTATATGAATTGAAGTTTAACATTCATAAGGTGTTGCTCCTCTGGCTGATGTCATTTTTCTGCTTCTGTCTCTCATATGCTAATGTATAAATGCTGTACCTAATGAATTCCAAAATTTCAAGGAATTTGCTTGGTGTGAACAGACAGAATGTTACTGATTTCACATTAAAAACAGGCAGGTGCTGGGATTTTTAAAAGTGGTTCCTTGCTCTCTCTGCTGTGACATACTTAACAGTTACAGAACAGAAGGAAGAGACTGAAGAACCAGCTGTGATTTAATTTTTGGCTTCCACTGTGCATTTGCATGGGCCAGAGAAGGGGCGTGCAGGCTCCTGGGTCAGATTGAGCTGAGCATCACAGTGTTTGGTTTGGAGGAGAGGAGGAACAGAGGAGCACCTGCACAAATGGCATGGCTTGGGAAGAGAGGGAAAACCCAGGTATGTGGACAGGAAGAAAGGCATCATGGAAAGGGAAAGGTAAAGGACAAAAAGTGCACACAGTTCCTCACACTGAGGGAGAGAGATCCTTGAATAAGGACAGGTGTAACAGTGGGGGAATGTTCCGGAATTTTAATCTAATAGATAAAGTTTTTATTAATTATTAAGCTAACAAAGGTTTTGTGTCCTCTAAAACAGCACAGATTTTCCATAACCACAGTTTACATCTGCATTTTTCTTCTATCAATTATCTGTAAGAACTTTCCTCTCCTTCATTTTGGCAAACTGGGAAGGACTGTTTGCAGGGGTGTCTTGATGACTACAGGGTTTTCTCAGAGGCCAAACAGATTCCAGCATTGCTGCTTTTTTTTTTTTTTTTTTTTAGAAAAATGTTTTAGGATGTTTATGCTTCTTCCCTGATTTCAAGCTCAGATACTTAGCAACAGGACATGGTATCGTGACACCATTGCTTATATGAATCACCCAAAATGATCCAGTGTGCTTCTACCATTTCAGTCCTAATTTTCCGCTGGGTAGAAGTGATAGATGTCTTTATTTTAAATTATATTCTTTGTCAAACGTTGTGCTTTGTAGCAATGATTGATGACTTTGTGTTTTAAAAAGTTGTTTAAAAATATGCATACCATTACAGGTGGTTACTTAAGTTACATACGTTTAAAGAAAGATATTTAAACACAGAGGCCTGGTCTGAGGTAACTGAATTAAGGTGTCTAGGTTAGGATCACAGCCATAGTTTGTTCTCTTTCTAATTACTGGAGAAATAGGCACCACAGGAGTAATTCAGTCTCCGTCAGCATCTGAATTCCTCTCTAAGACCTGAACTGCTTTCTGCAGACACCTGTCTGCACTGACTGATGGGTGAAGGCAAAACTCACCCCATTCATGACCATGGTGCCCTAGTATGGCATGAACCCAGGCCACTGTGACCAGGACTTTTAGGTAGCTAATTACATTTTGAGTGCCCATTTCTCATATCTTAGAGGAGCTGACTTTCTTAGCTTTCAGCTTCTTTCAGAATATCTCAAACTGGGCATTGTGGAAAATTTGGCTTATGCTTTTACCTAAATAATTTCCTGATTCCTGAGTCCATTTAAACAGGTAGAGGCAACAATTGTAGACAGCTGCCTGGTAAAAGGCAGAGTAATCCTCTCCGCCATCATGGAGGCAGAGAACAAGGAGAAGTCAGGTCACTAACCAGACCCCTGTCCTGGACATCTCTATTCGTTTGTTTTGTTGCTAGGCTCTACCACATGACAGTAGTCGATACTACTCCTTATTCTGCAGGAAAAGAAAGCGAAGTACTGCAGCAGGCACCGAAGGCACTGCACCCGGATTGTCTGTCAAGGGACAGGCAGGACTCTTTGTGCCCTGGGTCACGTTGGTTGCTTCCTGTGGCATTCTCTACTACCTGTAGTAGCCCCAAAGGGTTTCTTGTTTGTTTTACGGAAGTTTTCCATCCTAGAACACAAATCCACTCTGGCAGCCATATGGGACTCTGCGTCCTTTACCCTGCATTTGGTCAGACCAGTACAGTGCAGCAGCCCGTCTCTGTGCCACGAAATGGAGGATCAGGGTCTGTTTTGCCTCCGTGCATCCTCTGCCTCATTTGCAGTGTGCAGCCCTGTGCTGCTCTACAGGCAACATCCTCCCTGTCTTATACCTGCATAGCCATGTCAATTTGGCCGTTGTTGCTCAGTTACAAACAATAATGAAATTAGATCCAATGATACTGCATGGATGGAACTGAGAACGATATTTTGCTATTGTGCACATACTTTTAAATGAAAGAGGAAAAATAGATTATATCCTCTAAAAATGAAAAACAGGCTTGAAAAAGTTGGTCTATAGATTTTTTTTAAAGTGTAGTTCTACTGACAAAGCTTATAAAAACATTCCAAAGTAATGTAGTGTGATGACCCTTGCTCATAATCACAGAAAAGCTCTCCAAGTTTTTGATTTTTTAATAAGCCTATCATTAATCTTCAATGAAAATAATATAGATTTTATGAAGAAAGCTCACCAAAGTTCTTGGAAAACTTACAAGACATTTAACAGCTGAACAGTGTATCTCACAAATGGACTTTAAAGGTGCTCTTTCAAACTGAAGCCTTTATTTGATCTGGTTTTATAGTTAGCAATTGCTTTGGTCTGAAACCTCACCCATGCTTTCCAACTAATAACTAAAAGAATCCTGAAATATAGCACTTGTTGAAGGTACAGCATGACAGCCCCTGAACCAATTAGTATTACTCTTAGACTCTTGAGGTTGGATTTATTATTTGTTCTAAGACATCCAGCTCTACCAGAACTGTATATGTGGGTATTCTGAACAAAGTAAACCTCATCATTAACGGTATTTAATATATATACTAAACATGTAGCTGAAATGATGGATTTTTAAAGTTTTATTTTGTGGTTTTTTTTAAAAAAAAAAACATTGAGAATTACTCAAATGTTTCCTCCAATAACTTTAATCTGGATTTCCTTTCTGATAAAACTCTGGTTGTTTGCAGATCCACCCGTCAGTTTTATGAGGATATCTTTGAGACATCACAATTATAAAACAAACTGGAAGGAAGAGCAGCTGTACTTACAAACAAACATCACAGGCACAATTAATCTGCTTAAAGGGTTTATGAGGGGAAGCATAAAATATCAAATAAAGGGTAATGGGAAATATTTAAAAAATGCTGAAGCTGGTAACAATCCACAGAGCAGAGCAGCCAGTGCATATTCAGGAAACAGAATGTAGCTAGTAACTCATTTGGTTGGAAGCCACCAGCCCTCTACCTCCCAACCTGAACTACAGGGCTGTTTCATGTTTCTAAAACAGATACGGTTCTAGATATATATATACTCCATTTACTTTGTAGATTACAATTTAAAGGATATTCCTTTTTTAAAAGTGAAGATGGTAATAAAATCTTAAGAGGCCAGTTTTCTTTTCCGTTGTTCAACTTAAACCTAGTATGAGCCCGTTCTTGTGGTTGCAATTTATGTCCCTGCTTAGATAAGAGAAAAACATACATACACATGCTCTTTGGCACTGTCTCTTGCTTTTGCTTGCGCACATACACACACCCCGATGCCAACCAGCATACTGGAAACAGGCATTGAATCAAGCAGGTGTATGACTATTTTGGATACTTTTTTCAAATCTCACAGTGTACTTCAAGATAAAAAAAGATTCTTCTATACCTAACAACAAACATTACTGTCAACTCCAAGCCCCCATTTTAGAATCTGAATTAGTTGGACAATGTATTTGTGATTTTCTTATGTTAACCTTAACAGAAAGTTTCAGCATGTACCAAACTGAAATAGTTTGATATATAAAATATCCTGAGGCTTAATATATGAGACTGCATCTCCTTATGTCATACATAAAGCATATTTATCTCTTTCTCTCTCACTGTTCATAGAGTCATATAAGTACCAAAGAGACTCTGGTGGTCTGTTCTGCTGGTTGTTGTACTTCTGCCATATCTGTTTAAAATCACTATTTTTAATTTGATAGAATGTGTGTTAGTGGATAGATTTTGGCATTCATATGACATAAATTCCCATTTGCCCAAGAGAAGAGGTTTTGTCTGATACACCACAACTATAATCAGAATGGTTCTTTAAAGAAAAAAATCCTCTTTCTTCCTCTCATGGGAACACAGGGCAAGAAGATTCCTTTTTTTATCATAAAGTTCACTTGGCTTTGGTTGTATGTAAGCTTTTTATCAACAGACTATCAACTTTTGGAACACTTCCTACAAGCCAGTGGAGCGTCACATAGAATCATAGAATAGAATCATAGAATCATTTAAGTTGGAAAGGACCTTTAGGATCATCGAGTCCAACCGTTAACCTATCACTGCCAAGTCCACCACTAAACCATGTCCCTAAGCACCACAACCACAGGTCTTTCAAATACTTCCAGCGATGGTGACTCAACCACTTCCCTGGGCAGCCTGTTCAAATGCTTGACAACCGTTTCGGTGAAGAAATTTTTCCTAATATCCGATCTAAACCTCCCCTGGTGCCACTTGAGGCCATTTCGTCTTGTCCAATTGCTTGTTACTAAGGAGAAGAGACCGACCCCACCTCACTACAACCTCCTTTCAGGTAGTTGTAGAGAGCGATAAGGTCTCCCCTCAGCCTCCTCTTCTCCAGGCTAAACAACCCCAGCTCCCTCAGCCGCTCCCCGTCAGACTTGTGCTCCAGACCCGTTACCAGCTTTGTTGCTGTCTCAAAGGAAGCTGTGTGCTAGATCTTTCTTTTTTTGAGCTTTATAAGCACAGAGGGTTTCGTCACAGGGACAGTTCCAATTTAAACTTTGGTTTCAAAGGGTGGTTTAATTAGTGGTTTTGAAAGGACCTGTCTGTGCTTGATTCTGATCTCACTTAAATTGATGCAGTTGTGTAAATGCAGTATGAGATCCTGTCTTCTTGTAAAGCGGTTCCTTGCTGCTTATTTTGAGAAAAATTAAAATGTATTTAAAAACCAAAAAGTTTAGCAGAGAAAACAAATCAACTTAAAAAAAATAAAATAAAATTCCATGCAAAAGAGCAAGTCCAATGGATTTTCCAAGAAGATGAAGGCATAGTGCCTTTGGATTCCTGCCTGTTTGTGCACATGAGGAATGTTAGTATCTTGGGATAACCACACTCCTTGTCATGTATTATGCTTTATATGGACTCAGAACTGTCATCGCAATGCACATAAACATTTTTTATTTTCTTCACCTGCTCATGTGGCGCACACCTGGGGCTTGCTGGCAGTGCGCTTGGCTTCGGCAAGCGAAGGAGAGACACTGCCAGGTTGGAAAGCTAGCCTTGTTCCCTTCATGTAAGTTAAGCCAAGTCGATCCCCCACTGTTTTTATGGAGTGGTTAAGGATAGGG
Source organism: Phalacrocorax carbo (assembly GCF_963921805.1). NCBI lineage: Eukaryota > Metazoa > Chordata > Aves > Suliformes > Phalacrocoracidae > Phalacrocorax > Phalacrocorax carbo. The sequence continues at coordinate 119,317,151 of NC_087515.1, forward strand.
CTGAAAAATTTTAGCTTCTACTGAAAACTCAAAACCGTGGGGGACAGTACACTTTTAGAAACTCAAACAGAACCATCAGTACTTTGCTTACACCTTTAGAGCAGAAGTCCCTCTCCTTTGCCTGTTGGCTCCATAGTTCACCCCTGGTAACCCCTGAGTTTTCTGTCTTTACAACACAAGCAGCATCACTGCAAACTGCCTTGCCAGGTGTGGCAATGAGCAGACCTTTAGAAGTCAGCTAGATGGCACAGCGCTCTGTTGTTGCTCTATTAACGTAATAGTTTGGACTGAAACCTTTGTTGCTGGTTAGTGCTTCTTGGAGTAAAGGAAGTGTCAGCTGTATATTGCTCAGAGCTGGCTGAAATGTTTATAGAGGAACTGAAATTTTCATTGATTTGAGTTCATGGGCGTTACATAAAAATGCATGGCTTCCCGCTAGGTTTTTTTGCATTAGTAAACATTTTGTTGAAATGCTTTCCAGTGTCTGCTTGTCAGTCTCCTAGGCCTGAAAGCTGCAGGAGAATGGAAACAGTGAGAGAAGAAAATGTTGGAAGGTGCCTTTTGATGAGCAAAACAATTGAGACCTCAATGCTAAGGCGTCTTCTGGACCATGAACAAATGCCATCCTTACAGGAGTATACACTGACATGCACAAATGTGTGTATACGTGGCAATTAGGGGACTGAAACCTTATTCCCACTCAGAAGGAAGAGATGTTACTTCTTTCTATGTGAAAAAAAAAAGGTCTCTTACATGGTCTTGTTGATCCTGTGGCCAACCTGTTTGGGCTATTTGGGGTAAAGGGAGCCAGAGGCCTGTCCCTGCCCACGCCTGCCTACACCTCATTCACTTACATAAACAGATCTTCCCTCCCTCTGCCACGGTGGGAGCTGCTTTCTTAGGGAAAAATGGCTTTCTTAGGCCCCTTGATCTCTGCAGGTGCCAAACTTTGTCGTCATAACTGAGTTTGAAATAGGAGATTTTTGTTGGTTTATTCTACGAAGACAATTTGTGCTTGGAGTAAAGACTGAGATTCATTACTGGCAGCAGTGAACAAATGGAGCACACTTGGCTTGGATTTATGGGTGTGATCTTTGAAAGTGAAACTCTGTGGTGATGGTTACAATGTAAATAACAGCACCAAAAACACCAATGTGGAAGAATCTACATAGCTCTGACATCCTGTTTCCGCTGTGTGCTCCAGTTATCCAGACGATGGATGCCTATGTGTATTTTTAATCAAACTATATCCACAATGATACAAGTGATCAGAGTATTTTCAAGCACAGTTCTTTAGGAACAGCATTCATATTTCAGTAATCCCTGCAAGGCTGACTTGGACAAGAGTCTTCCCACACAGTGTGTGGCATTCTGCTGCTGCAAAAACAAGGGTGTTTCCAGTTAAAATTTGGCCTCCACATCAAGTCCATCCTTTGGCAAAAGAGTTTATATTATGTCATGAAGAAGTCCAATAATCCTATAAATACACATCCTTGAGGTATGGAGCTTTTTTAAAAATAGGAGTATTTACCATGTTATCAACATTTATCCAGCTGGTCAAAAAATGAAAAGACAGAGAGTGAGAGAATGCACAAGTATGTATATCTTTAATAGATTATTGAAACAAGCAGCAGAACGATTCAGCTCTCCTGGGCCAATTCCATGATGTTTTAAGAGCAATGTTTATTACAAAGCATGGAGTTCAAGCTGTGGAATTCATCTCTCTGCTTCCTGCCTCTTTCCACTCACACCCACTGACGCACACCAAATTCAGTACCTTCAGATAGAGTCTGGGTGATGGGAGGGGATTGACTGGACCTGTTTTAGGGATAGAAACTTTCTGAATAATTTAGGACCTGACTGAGGATTTGGATTTCAAAGTTCATGGCTGTTCAGATCCCTGCTTTTGTTTTTCACCCATTCCTATTTATTAACATTTTTGCTACTGGCCACTGTCAGAGAAAAGATTTTGGACTAAACGGACCTTTGATCTGACCCAGTACATCTGTTCTTATGGCAAGTGGTGCGTTGCGCAGGAATTGGATGACGCAACTTCACAGAGTGCTGGTTAGGTCCAGGCTGAAGTTAAAGATGCTGTCTTCCCCCCATAAAGCTGAAGATGTTTTGGACTTTGGCCGCCACATATATGTCTCTTTCCTTCAGGGACGCTCCAGCTAGTTGTTCTCTGATGGAAGATAAGGACTATTAGTAATACACTCTTTGCCTCACTGAAACGCGTTTTTCTGCTTTGTCCAATAAAATACTGATTTATAGATATTTGGAACATTCTGTCTGGTTTATTTATTGATTTATTTATTTACTTTTCCTGGCAGAAGGACAGAAATTGCTTATTTGTGGGACATAGATTTTGATTTTTACTTTGAGGTCTTCATGACTTACATTCATTAAACTCTGTTACTAAGTGTTTCTGGATTTAAACACCTGGGGACACTAGGGAAAGGGAGTCTTGAGATGCTGCACAGGATTCTTTGGCTACATTAGCAGACCAAACAGATCCAGGTCATCGGCTCAAGCACTGGCATGCAATCACTCATATTGTTAAGTTGTTCACACAGTTCTAGGCTAGATAGCATTTTCCCAGACAGTACCTGGGTACAGTTTGGGGTTGCTATGGGCCAGGAGCCATTCACAACTGGATTATGATGAGGCCACTAAAAGGGGTAGGGTTTGAATATTTAGCTGGAAGGATACATGCTGGGTTGTGATATTCCAATTCATCTCAGGACTGAGAACATTTCTTCCTTACAGTTCTAATCCTGTTACTTCTGGTGTATTTTTTCCACTGTCTTCAGAAAGCACTGGATCTAGTCTTTATTGTCCCATTTATTTTGCTGTGCTAAGGGATGGACTTTCCCTCTTATTACGCTGGAGACTTCTAGACCATTTAATCCCAACAACCTGTTCTTGCAGATGAAAATATTAAATAACTTTTTCAAATATATCCCACATCATAAATTCTTAAATTAGTATTTCTACTGCATTGTTTATATACTTCAAATGCTTTTACCCTACTACTGTGTTCATTTTTCACCTCACTTTTAATAGTAAATGCTTTCCTAGAAATAATTTTCTTACCATTTTTGTTCTTCTCTGAACAGTCACAGAAAAGGAAAAGACAGAATATCTTTTAACTTAGTGACTATTCCCTTCTATCTGGCATTTCTGTCGCCACATCTAGAATACTGCATCCAATTCTGGGCTTCCCAGTACATGAAAGACATGGACATGCTGGATCAAGTCCGGTGAAGGGGAACCAGGGTCTTTCTGCTGCCTACAGCTACAGAATGGGATAGTATAGAGAAGGCAGGGCCAGGGTCTTCTCAGACATGCTCAGTGATTAAGTTCGGAGGCAAAAAATACCCACAGGAAAATCCAACTACATATTAGGAAACAGTTTTTCACCAAGAGGGTGGTCAAACGGTGGAACAGATTGTCCAACCTCCAACCTTGGTGATGCTTAAAGCTTGACTGAACAAGGGCCTGAACAAGCTAATCTAAGTTGACCCTACTTTGAGTAGGGGATTCTTTTTGGATTAGAGATCTTCAGATGTCCTTTCCAACCTGAATTATTCTATAAGTCTATGATTATAACCAGGGGATAAATCTAATAGAAACTGATCTTATTCTCCCTCACAGATTATTAGTACTTGAGATTTCTAAATGCACAAAGGCAGATATTTTGTTACTTATTTGGACTTACTTCCCTGTATTTACACCAGATAATTTTACTACATTTGTGTAATTCCACTCTTTCCATACTAAGAAAAGACAATTCCAATGAGTCATTATTTTTAGTTTGTGTGTTCTATTCTTCTCTGTACAACAAAAGAAGTACTAGTCTGAGGAGTATGGTGCTTGTTTCTAAAAGATTTTAGACATCACTACTGATTTTTGATGCCTCAGATTCATTTAGTTTAAATTAATCTAATTAATTTAATCTTTAAAAATTGTTTGTTGTTGAGGCCTCGGTCAGCTATAACTCAATTGCAGCTAACAAAAATGGGAAATACATCAACATGTCCATAAAATAAAAAATATTCAAATTAGATATGCAAACCCAGACCCTTTCAAAATCTGAGATTATTTCCAAAAGTCTGGTGACCAGAAGTAAGTGAAACCCAGTGACTGGAATAAGTACAGAATACTATGATAATATATTTTTGTAATTGATTTAAATGAATGCTGATAAAATTGGTGTCAGTTATTAGGTGTTAGGTTATTTAGGATTATGAAGAGATCCTATTCAGATATTCAGTTCTGGTAGAGATAGGTACTCAAATTGCAAGATTAACCATAGAAATACTGTGATGAAGAAAAGTAAAGGCTGTGATTTATAATGTTAATCCACTGAGCCTGTCTGGTGTGAACTAGATGTTCCCTGAAAGTTGAGCACAATCATTCTTATTTGACTATTTATGGAGTCAATAAAATGAAGGAACTGTGTCTTCTCTCCAGCCAGCTGACCTCACGAGTGTATGTTAGGTCTCAGAAAAGGGGATGATGACTATAAAGTAATGTTTTGCCAAAGGAAGAGAGGAGAAATTTAGAATCTCAGTTGGTTTTTAGACTTGAAAAAAAAATCTGTAACGGTTTGGATTAATCTTTGGGCAATCTTTGTATTACACCCCTGGATATATTCCATCTTTCCTCAACCTCTTTGCGCTCTTCTCCTTTTCACAAGTAAATATGAAAACAAAAGGAAGAAAGGAATTAGCTGAAATTATTTTTTTTCTGTATTTGAATATTCATAGCTATTGCATGACAGATAATTCTACATGTTCTCTAACAACTGGATGCAATGTGCTTTTGTTTTTGCCTAGCTCTGTGTGTGTGTGCGAGTGCTCGTACATGCACTTGTATTGTGGTGAGCGACAGGGAGGCCTCCAAGGAAAACACGAAAGGCTGCAATCCAACAAAATTAGAAGAACACTCACTCTGAAATGGCTTGATCTGATGTTATGAAAATGCTAGAATGTAAATACAAACTATTTTCATGCCAACATCCTGGCCCTTGTGAAAAGTGGTGTTTGTTTCCCAGACCTTTCTCCGGAGTAATCTGCAGTAATTTATAGCCACTGTGAATAGCCACATCTCCTTTGTGTGGTACACATTTGTTTGAAATATTAATCAGTTCCATGAAAAGGATTGCATTTTTGAATGTTTCCCACTGATAGATGACAGAATATGCAGTCATTAGTCTTTTCTGTGGTTTTCCTAAGGGGCTGTTTTCCCCACATATTTACATCAGGAGGGTGGAAGGATTTTTCAACACCTGCTACAGTAGCTCTAAAATGAGAAGTCAGAAGACCATCTGCTTACCGGCCCTTCTTCTTGTTACCGTGTTTACATCAACTTCTCTTAAAAAACCACCCACTGTTTCCATAGTAGAAGTATTCTTCACTTGTGGAGAGGGAGTTAACTAAGGAGAGAGACATGGTTTTGTTTGATGAAGCCATACATTTTAATGGAATTATACATGCCAAACCTCTCTAAGCCAATGCCATTGTATATTACATAGAGGACATCAGTTGTTAAGAAAACTGCGGTCATGAAGAACAATTGGGATATCTACTTTTCACTCTAAGCAGTCACCACAGATCAAGTGAACTGAAACTTCAATGCTGATTATTTTTCCTAGAGCTGGGCTATCAAACATACATTGAAGAAGTGTCAAAGTCCAGTATGTTTCTGGCCAGGTTCTTTCAGATAGTCTACATGTGTAGTTTTAATGTTTAATACCAGTTTTACTTACCTGAAGATTTATGATGTTACATAGGATTTTGGTTTAGCAGAGTGACACAGCAATGTACTAAAATCCACACACCGAACAAAGAAAGATCAAAATAGTTTCATGGAATGATCCCAGAGATGGTGTTAATGTTTCTTAGTGTTTTTCTAAGAACAGTTTGCCTTTTCTGGAAGCCAGGAAAGCAGTGGTCTGTATAGCAAATATTGTTATCAAGGTTCAATAGAAATAATCTGCATCTTATTATGTGTGATTATATTAACTGCTGTGTAAATGAGATGGAATCGTTTAATTCATGTTTTGAGGATATTCATCAGAGCTGTTATATGTATGCTGTAGGCTGGATTTATTTCTCAAATTTTGGCCAATCCAAGTCAACTATATTAATGTCTCAAAGATATTTTAAAATATGTGTTTAAAAATGGTTAGAAACCTACACATCACTGCATCCATTCACATCAATGGGAGCATCACTTCAGAAGGAGTGAAGTTAGGAATATGTGTTTCCAACTATAAGCCCTAGAATTATGTATGAGATAACATCTAGAGCTTTGGTGGACAAATGTGATAGCCAGATTCTTTTAAAATATTAGAAAGTACACAGCAATGATTCGCATTCTTGATACGGAATGAATGGGCAACTACCATGTGTGCCCATTTGGTGCTTTATCACTGTCAGGATTCTTACGCTAGCTGGCACATATGGATGTAGATCTACATCCAATGGATGTAGAAAAGGTTTAGTTAAAAAAGTGTATTATTGTGGTCTCAGAGGTCACAATCCTGAGTGCAGTGACATTTCATTTCACACAGTCAACGGTAAGGAAAGTTCATGTCACTTAGAGCCACACAGAGGAAACTGCCATAAAGAGCACCCCCAAAGAGAGCTTGCGATGCACATAGCCTGGACAAAAGTTCTCTTGTCTTAATTTTTTCCAAAATTCAAATGATCTGTTCTTGGCCATTTCTCTGCTTTAAAGTTATTCCTGAAAAAATCCAAACTCCTTTCCTTGGCTGAAGTGTCTCTGAGATGCTTCCCCCGTTTGACTTCCTGATGCTGTATTCCAGAATTGCCAATCACGTAACACATACGGACCCCAGAATATTAGCTTTGGCAAGATCCCCAGGCTCTTTGCAAAATAAGAATTCACACTTCCCAAGCCAAGTGTAAGTGGAAGGTTCCCACAACATTGGTGAATTCAGAAAGATTCTCATAGGCCATTCCCGTCCACACAACTGAAGAGCTTAAAGCTGTTGACTGGCAATACCACTTACGGTCCATTCTTGTGGTAAGAAGCAAGTTATTAATTTTTCCTTTTGAAGGCATACTGCTTGAAGGTGCCAGAAAATTAGGGCTTTCCTTAGCCAGTGTTAATAACATGCAGTTTGAGCTGGAGAATTTAAATCTATTAAAATTCATTTTATTTTGCATGGAAAAAAACCTGACCCTTAGCAACAACTTAAGTATGGTAAAAATAAAGGTTTTCCGGAGCTTTTTTGTCTGTGACTTCCCTACCTGCTTATCCAGTAAAAACATGCATTCATCAGTCCATCTCAGTGCTTGGAGCTGGAATCAGTGGGAAGAAAATCACAAGTAGAGGAAAATTACACTCCCATATTGACTTTAAGTTGGCTTTAGCAAACCAACCTTTCTCAGCTACATCAGTATCTTGCATGCTAACCCTCAACTCAGAAGCAAGTATTAGAAGTACTTCTGTTGATTGGTTTTACAACTTAACAAACACGCGGTGGATGATTAAAAAACTCCAATAATTAAGTCAGATTCATCCAAGAAGACAGAATTGCATTTAGTTGCTGCGACCTGAGAGTTACAACTGCTGAGAGGATTTTCTTCCTGCAGTTTTGCAGACACGTGGCACACCCTTGTGCACCATTCTTCTGAGTGAGGGCGATTTTATTTCCAGGAGGTTCATACCGGGGTTAATTCAGGGGAGGTGAAAGTTGCTCAGTGGTTTCTTCTTTACTGGTGGTAAAAAGATTCCTGCATGGCTTTTTATTAATAGGATGCTGGGATTTATGTACACATTCCATCTTACGGATTCTGTTTATATATGTATCACATGTATATGTCCATACAGCTGTCTTTGTAAGTTCAGAAACCCCTTCTCTTGATTCTGACATCAGACCAGGGTACGGCCTGGTACTGTAACAGCCAGCAATCTAGGGCTTGACTTCCTTTGGTACTGAAATAGACTGAATCCCTATCAGTTTTCCTAAGTATATTCTTCCTTTTCATAGGGAATGGGATGCTGGTTATCACATCAAAAAATGGGAAACTATGGGAAAATTTACCACTAAATTTAATTTTTCTTAAACTCAACTCATTTTCCACTGGCCAGACAGTAAGACCTAATTAAAAAATGCAGCTGAAAGTAATGCCTTTTGGGTGGTTTTGGAACTGAAATAAGGATAAGGGTAGGAGAGGTAAAATATTCCTCATTGAATACAAAGATTCTTGCAGGATTTACCTTTAGTTAAAATGTATCTGATTACATACCTAGCTCTTTATAACTCCATCTGTAGTTCAACTGCAGCATATCTTTTATTATAATCATATTTTACAATTGTAGTTAAAAAATGACAGTGCAGATTTATTCCAGCTTCTTTTAACCTTACTGACCCAAGTATCGATAAAGGTCTACAAATGGCAACATACATCTGAGTGTGGACAGTGTGACTATGCTTCTTTTCAATATTCTTTTAACTAGATAAATAGATGAGAAAAATTAGCTTTAACTATAAAATGTAGACAAGTGCTTCTCTTTAATCAGGATCACGTGCATGAGATTGACAACAAACATCAAGAAACCTAAGAGGACTACTGATGTTATTGGAAAAAATTACACCGTCATTAGTAGCTATATATTTACATATGTAAGAAACAGATTAAAAGAATCATGATAGATTCTACAGCATTGTTCTGATTTCTGTACAAACAGCACTGCTAAAGGATTCTTTCCTTTCCTATGTGTGAATGCGTTTGTTATCTCTTAGCCAAACAGTTTGCAAAAATATGAAGTGATAGAACTAGCTAAATCCCTATAGAGAAAAAAAGCATATCTGAAAATGATGTTCTCCTGGAAAAAACCCAGCACGCATGGGTCACTTGCAAATTATAACCTAAGGCCATTGCCATCTCATAGGCCTTCAATTGCTTGTGTGAAATGCATTGATGGTCTCAGTCCAATTCCTAGCAGACAGGTGTCCACATCACTGGAATCACCAGGTGGAGATGACTGCACTTTTTCCCATTAAAAAGGTGATTATAGCTAACACAGTGTAAAACATTAATATAAAGTACTTATAGTTCCCACAGCAGATGTTACAGAAACTTGGAATCCTGCTCACTGGAGAAAATTGTGCCCAGATGCTTGTACTTAAACTTTATGGCCTGAACTCTGCCCTCAGAGGTACACATAACTCCCAGAGATTTCAGGGGGGAGTAATGTTCATGTATGCCAGGGCCATGACTATCTCCTTTCAGGAAGTCCGCATTGATGATCAGGCATATTGTAGGACACGTGGTCAAAAACCAGCACGTGTGGCTGAGGATGATGAGGATGATAATACTACAGTAGCTCGTAGGAGCCCCACCCAGCATCAGGGTTGAAAGGTACCAAGCATTGCTCAAACACAGATCAAAAGCCAGACGTATGGATAAGCAGACAAAAGAAAAAGAAAGAAAGAAAAAGTCGGAAACAGGCCCGGAGAGTGAAATTAATTGCACAAGATCACAGGATAGGTCAGTGGCAAAACCATGACTGACGTTACTCTCCAATTTAGATCACTGAGAAAGATATCCGTTTTTGGAGCTATTCGAATATCCTTGACGACTAGGATGAAGCACACTTGGAGCAGTCACTTATTCCATGCTTTTGCAATGTGGTGCTCTCTTTCTAGAAAACAAACAGAAATGTGTTATCCAACAAGAGTTTAGTCAAAATCTGTGTGTTTTTGTTGACTTTTTGTATTTCTGATCAGTCCTTAAGGGGAAGGTCACTCTAGAAGACAATAGCTATCCTCGCCCTATCAACTATGGAGAGAAGCACTTTCGAGAGACAGATAATAGCTAATGTGGACCAAGAAATAAGGCCTAACACACCCCATGGGCAAGAAACAGAGAAAGGCAGAGGATTACAGGTGCAGATGTTTAGATCTATATAGGCACATAGCTATCATTCTGCAGCCAACTCCCATCTTTGCATCATGTACAGTGCCTACCTGTCTTTCCAAGAAGACAAGGAGCAATCTGGTATTTAATGAAAGAGGAGAGTCGTGTTGTGAACAGCAGTGGAAATGTAGGTAAAAATTCTGCTCATGTAAAAAAGAGGCTGCTGAGAGTGTCCCATGGGATCTCATGTGCAGTGTGGCACTGCCTGAGTTTCAGTTTGTGCATGCTAGTGTCGGTGCTACGAAAACTTCCTTGCTTAAACCTTTTTCCATGTGTTAACATTTTGCTCTGCTAGAAAGGCAGCCCATTTGCTTTGCTGAGGTTGCTGCAGTCTGCATCCCCAAGGGAGAGCCAAGTTAGGCTTCCCTGGAGCTCTGCTGGGACGCTTGCTGGGGAGGCATTCTGCAGGACGTGATGGGACAGGTAAACCGATATGTTTAGGGAACAGTGGTGACTATAAAGACCTCGGCACAAATACATAGGCAAGTTTAAGAAGGAGCCTTTCCCAAAGAAATGAGTAGGGTTTATTCAAATCAAGAAAATGCTGAACAGTTAGCAAGATGGGAGAAAAGAACTTGCCATGTTAGGATACAGTAGGATTCGATGGGTTTAGGGTAAGATTTATTTTGAACTTGTTTTATTATTTAACATCTTTTCCCAATTTAATGTTTTGTGTTCTGCTAAAGCTCATCTTCAGAGACTGGGAGCCTTCAGATAATTTTGCTTTCAAGAAAGGTGTGGTAGTTCCCTGTGAAGATACTAGCTGAGCATCCCTTCTCAATTACTACTAATGGTAACGAGTTCTACTTGTGTACCGCAGGTCCCAGAAGCTCTAGCTGTGGTTCAAGACTGAGCCATGTGCACTGACCCAACCAATACAGGTCCATTTGAAATCATGTACTGTGCCTGTCACTGCATCTGAATGCTTATATGTAATAGATCGTTCTTTGACGCAGTTAATGAGAACATTAATTTTAACCACTATGCAAGCTGCTACATAATCATTATGGTAAATACATCCTGTTTTATTATTTGGTTTTATAAACATCAGAGCATCAAAAAAAGCCCAAATGAAAACTGTGTTCAAACAGAAGATTAAGGCATACTATTCTTTTCTCCGGTTTCCTAACATTGGAGCTGTGATATGGCATGCCATAAATTTTGTTAACACACTTTGCTCGAGTAATCTGTAGATAATGTCTTAAGGGCTGTTGTAAATCAAGCTCTTAGCAAAGGCAGGGGCTATATATATTTTTTTTAATGGTCATTTATAATGGTACATAGAAAAGGGGATTTCTCACTTTAATGTTTAGGGTGGGACTCTTTTCAGTTAACTTCAGCTGTCTAAATGCTGAATCTCTGACATATACAGCTACATCCTCCCTGTAGGGAAATAGACACATCAGGAAGTTGTTTAATTCCATCCTGAAATGAGTGGAATGAACCCTCCCTGGAGATTTCTTCATCTTTTTGTGATGACTACTGGGTGATCACAAGACAGTGCATTTAAATGAATCTGCTAGTTTTTAGCTGGCCGCTCACTAAGAAGATTATGCTGCAAATGTACAACATGGATACCTTTGCCTCTGAGCAAACTAACATCTATAAAGAAATGAACCATTAAATAAACATTTTCTTTCAAAATCACAGTGGGCTAAAAGCACATCCGACATAGAATCACAGAATAGTCTGGGTTGGAAGGGACTTTTAATGGTCATCCAGTCCAACCCCCCTGCAGTGAGCAGGGACATCTTCAGCTAGATCAGGTTGCTCAGAGCCCCGTCCTGCCTGACCTTGAATGTTTCCTGGGATGGGGCCTCCACAACCTCTCTGGGCAACCCGTTCCAGCACTTCACCACCCTCATTGTAAAAAATTTGTTCCTTATATCCAGTCTAAGTCTACCCTCTTTTAGTTTAAGACCACTACCCCTTGCTCTATCCCAAAAGACCCTACTAAAAATGCATGTATGTGGTTGCTCTGATAAGCAGTTGCAGTCCTAAATTTCCCTCTTGGCTCTGCAAAATGAAAACATTTCTATTTTGGGAGGACCAGTACTGGTTATACTGCAGAGACCAATGAGGGGTTGAAAAGTATTTTGACAATTAGGCATTAAAGAGGGTGTGATGGATTTTGGAGAATCTATTATTTATTATTACTATTATTCATCATTACTCATTATTATTTATTATTCAAAAAAGAAGAACTGATGACCAGGCAACTAAATGAGATAGATAGATAGACAGACAGATAGACAGACAGATAGAAATTAGCTTTGTGAAATTGAATGCATCAGGATGAGGCAGTGTTCCTCATAGCTCCAGGAAAAAGGCTCATGCTTATGTTCTGAGCACAAGCAGGGATTCTGGAAGAAAGAGACATGACTGAAGATACTCCTTGGTTGTCATGTCTCAGTGTAGGCTGTGTGGGAATTACCCTGCTCTTGCATGGGATGGAAAGTTGAATATCTCGTCTTGTCCAATCCACTCACAATTTTTGTGAGGTTCTGGCTTTTTAATGAAACATTTGTTTATTTTTGGTGGAGAAAGAAGGATGTACTTCGGACATGCATCACTGCAGAAGGAGAACTTGCGAAGTTCTTGGGAACTTCACAGCGAGCCCATCTAGAAGTCACTGAGCTGGCAGAAAAGGGAAGGAAGAAAAGCTAGAAATGCTGACACCCCTGCCTCCAGATCTGAACTGAAAATGATGCAATTGTTTGCATCAGAAACTAAGACCAGACTTTTACTTAAAATCTGAAATTCAAGAACTGGTAAGAAAATGAGGACCAGTACAATACAGACAAGATATGAATTCATATGTGGCACTAGTATGAAGTGTATGAAATACACAATCTTGTCAATAACAAAGGAGAGTGAACACAAATGGAAAAAGAGATTAAATGTTTAAATGTGAAACTTAACATTTTACTTTGGAAATTCTTAGCAGATGGCCAACCTGTTAAGACAGAAATCCTGTGCACCCAACCTAAAGTTAGAGGCTACGAGTGGGATTCTGTTGCCTAAACATGGGTGCCCAGAGGCATCTGAGGTGCCTCAAAGTATCCAAGATATCTGAGTGGAGCTGAGAGACAGGTCTCAGGACTTCAGGAAACCCTGCTTCCTTCTGCAGAGTCAGGTGGAGGCCAGATAGGACACAACTCAGTGCCTAAAATTACACTGAATCCTTCTGTTTAGGCAATGCAACCTCTCCCTAGGTTTCAAAACAAATCTTGGGTAACTGCTGAGGTACAGTAGCAATGAGCCCAACCGTTCTCTTACAAGTTCACCAAAGATAAATACTTTTATTCCATTACATATAGGAAAATCAGATACCACTGATCAGAGACCACTAATGCTAAACTACCCCTATCTGTATAAGACAGATGTATTTATTTCTAATTTCTAATGTGGAATTATCCTATCTGACATCACAGAGTGTATAAATTTTGACCGGATTTGATCGGATTGGCTTTTTGATCTCTGACTACAGAAATCACCTGCTTGTTTTAACTTCTGAATCTCTGCCTTTTCAATATATTCTGACCATCTTATTTAGCATTAACTTCATCATAATTCAATAACAGAGAGATCTGTAATTTGCATTTATATTCTGCTATGCTGGTATTCAAATTGTGATCTTAATTTATTTCTAAATTATTGTCAGTATTGGTCACTAGGACCAAATCAAGTAAGCAGCAATGATCTTCAGTGCCTAGCAAAGTATGAAGGATTTCTTTGGGGGACTTCAGGAGGTTGGGAAATGCTGGCCGGTGGCTGCATGCTGCCAGTACTGAATGTCCTGAGAATCTCAAAATATTGTACATGTCGATTGTGTAAGTCAGAAAGTGTTGCATACAGCACGGGACAACTCTGCGTTAGACATCAAGTTAGTAGAAGAATTTCCCAGTACTTGTGGTTCAGCTCAAGTGCCTTGATTATAGCTGCTTTGTATAAACATAATAAAATCCTAACCATCTGTGCAAGGCTGTACAATGCACATGCAGACACACACCCGCACGCACTCCTGAATATTCAGGCACGCACACGCATGTATCCATGTCTGTAGCATATGTGTGCGCGCGTGTGCGTGCGTGTGTGCATCCCCTTTGGTGCTTTAAAAGGATCAGTTTCACAAAGCTGAAAACAATTACGAATCAAATCATCTGGGAGGAAAAATTTAATCGGAAAAACGTGAATGGTAATTAAAAACTGTTTACTTCGAACCCTAAACAGCATAATCCCACACTGAAAAGCTTGTTTAAAAGAACTAAAATGCTCTACCAATGAAAGCAGCAGTAACAAAACCTGTAACAACAGGTGTAGCAAAAAACCAATCTATGATGTGGGTTTTGTTGTGGTTTTTTTATATTGGAGGCTGTAGAAGCTGACACTGTGAAGAGGAAATCTGGCTGTAAGTGTTAAGGACATCTGAAGAAAACAGTTTTTTGGGGAAAAAAAAGAAAATAAACATTGATCCATTTTTAGAACAGTAAATAACAATGTATAAAATGACATAAGTGTTTAATAAATGCTTGTTCTGAATTTAAAGAAAAAGGTAGATATTTACATTACATGATAATATTATTACCTAATAATAATCCAAGTTCTTAACAAACTGTCTGCATTAGATCCAGGTTTTTGCCATTTGAGAGTTTTAAAATAGCTGCCCAGGGAAGAATTTCGGTGAGAATTTAAAGACTTCTGAAACACCATAGTTAGAAGAAAGACAGTGCCGAGCCTGTACATAAAAGGAATAAATATGGTGATGCTGGACATTACAGGATTGTTGGGGAGATGCTGATTTCAGACAAAAGCATGGAATATATATTAGTTGACCTTATTCATAATAAATGGAAGGAATTTAATTAAAGAAAACTAGCATTTGCTTATGAAAGTAGATGTTAAAATACTTCAATGTAGCAACAACACTACAGCAACATATTACACTGATGATAAGAGAAAAAGTCAGTGTTATATATTTTCATTTTTGTTGATGTTCTTTCTTTAAGAGATGCAAAGGCCATGGAATCAACATAACATATTAAATAGATGTAATATGCCTAAGCAATAGATCCCAATAAATAATTTAAAGCAGAGAATCATTATTAGGTAAGAAGGTTATATCTTTAAAAAGGATGAAAAATCATGCTGGATAAGCAGCTTCAAACAGACTCCCCATGTGGACTAATGGATCCAAAGGTGAACGAGATATTTGAATATAAAAAAAGGAAGCATCCAGTCATCAATAGCTCCTCAAATTTGGTACAACCCACCCTGGGGCCTTATTTTGGTGTCCACCATGCTAAGATCTGTGAAGAACAATAAGATGGAGTTAAAGAAGAGCACCAAAGGGTATATTGAACCCTGAAAAACTCACCTGAAAGTAAGGCCTTTTTTCAGAAGGAAGATAAAGAGTTGGGTTTTAACAATTTATAGATATTTGCATGCATAAATCAATGCTGCAGGATACTTTAAAATCAAAGGATCCTAGATTTCTTGACACTTTATGCAGACATTATTCCAGCCTCTGGTATATCAAAGGATAAGCTTGAAATATATTTCCAGAATAATTCTGTCTAAAATAACTGCAGCTTGATTTACTGACATACTCGAGTGTTTCAATATTAACAATTATTTTATTCCATACACTTATCTAAACGGCTAAAACCATCTGCTTGGGTTACAGAATCTGAGCCCAGAGACCACGTAAGACTGGAAGTAAAGAGCAGAAGGAGTGATACTGACTGAAGTTTTCATCTAAGTATTATTTATGGATTTTCGTGGGTTGAAATATAGGGATATATATATAGGGTTATATGATATAACATCATATAACATGATATAACATCAGGGTCACGATTTGGGTCATAATGTTTTATCAGTGAGTTCCTGAAAGAAAGAGGCTGCTCTTTCCAGAAGGATATGGGAGATGATGTTGCATGTATCAGTAAAAACTGCTGCAAGGCTTTTATTCAGTGATCTACACAGAAGTGGATCAGATGTGCATAGTGGGCTGTTAGATGTAAGAAAGCACGAAATTAAATGGCCTGCAATGATTACTCTAGCATAACGTTTAAGGGGAACCCCTCCTTCCCTGCTGAAACTTTTGTTAAGAAATTCTCGGTCCCCACCGTTGTGGAAGCAATAGAGGTGTGTTGTGTTGTTATCCAAGGTCACTCTTGTAGATCACCTCCTTGTGACACAGTCATATGTATTGCCTGGGACTTGCAGAAAGCTAGCAGAGCATCTTGGTCAGATAAAAGCTTCTTGTATTCCTAGTACTGTGCTTCTCTTTCAGTTGTGAGGACACCTACAGACGTGGTCGGGAAGGACCTATTTTTTCATAGAGTCATGTATGCTTCAAGCCACAGAGATATCCATAAATTTGAGATAAACATCATCTACTACTATAATGGAAAAAATCAGAGCCTCTATAATTATTTTCAAGACACCTAAGCGTACCTGAAAATGAGAAATGTAAAAAAAAAAAAAAAAAAATTAAATTTTGACCCTCTATTGCCATTTGCAGCCTGCTAATTTTGTGAAACACCAGCTTGTATTCGTACAGTGCAAACTCAGAAAGAACACTGTTTCTAGCAAGTTGCACATTGTATAAATAACACAGTACTGTTGTGCGCACTGTAGAGGAAACATCTTGGGCCTAAAAAGAGAGGATAATTTTTTTTTTCTCATGTTCCAAAAGATTTTCAAAATTACGTAATTACATGAAATATTTTGTAAATTTTATTACATAGAAATGCTGAAATACCATGTTCCATAGTTTGACAATGCATAAACTGGTACATTTTCTGCAAAGGAAAAGCTCCTAAGCTGGTGTCAAGCTGTTAGAAGTTACCTTTGTGTATTAATCAGTTATTACACTAAGAATGTGTAAGTCAGGAAAGATGAAAAGGAAGGTAATGGAGAGATACTTTTGATGACAAGGAACTGCTTATATTTCTTGCAAAATGTATGGCAAATTTTTATGTTTACATTTTAGGAATTTAAGTAATTCGATCTTGTAATATGTTGATATTTATAACATAATGCTTAGAATGAAACCTACATTAGAACAGAATTTTTTACAGGGTTTTCTGATCATAAGTGCAACTCATCTAAAAAGACATCACAGCAAAGCAGAAATAATAGAAGGAGATTTAATCCAGTAAATACGGTCTACTATCTGACTTCACAACTCAATTTTTGTCAAACAGTGAGTTTGTTGCAATTCAGCTACTTCCTTTGGGGGAAAAAATGTTTGCTTTTCAGGAAATTGTAAGAATTCCAGAAGGACTGAAAAACTCAACAAAAGGCTCTACATACATTGTGTGGATAAGAAATGCTGTATGCAGGCAGGCAGCAGAACATGCATCATTCAGAAATCTTTTGGTGTGAAATGGTCTAATACTCCGTCTTCAAATCCTCATTTTCAGACTTCTGAAACTTATAAAATATATAATGCCAATTTCTAATTCAGTTGTAGAAATGGGAATTTTCTTACATAAATTGGACAGATTAGATAGATGGATAGATTATGGAAACCTACTGCATATTACTCGTCCTAAGGCTGTGTTTCCTGTTTCGTGGTGGTTTTAGTTCTGCATGTAGAGTTTTGTGAGCGTAAAAGAAAAACAAAGTGCAACTTTCTTAAGTTGAATTTTTCAAATTTTAAACTGTATATCTGAGAGCACTTAAGAGATAAATGCATGGAACACAAAGGAAAATGAGATTGCGCCTTTGTTTTCCTTAAAACAAAGCGTTGTTTCTTATTTACTCCAAACAGACAGGCTTGTTGTGGGACAAAGTGTGTGTGCATTGCTGACAAAATAATACCAGTCAATTGGATGTGATAATTCTACCACCATCCAGAAAGTTGTTTCCCAGGAAATGTGGGACATTTCTTCAAGGTCTTGCATTCAGAAAAAGTATTTCATCATAAGTGAGAAAAAATGTAAGCATTCAGCTCCCTCAGAAGACCCTGAACAAGCAACGAATAAACAAAAACAAAATGCAAATTGTCCTGATGAAGACAAGACCTGAATAAGCCTTGCTTTGGCAGGGAATCTTTCTGAATGGCTTCTCTAGTGTCTAGTAATGTCACCATGCAGACTCAGCAGCTTTTTGGACAGTAGGGATGCTAACCTGTGGTCTTTTCTTGATCCAGTAGTCTATTTCCCAAATCTTTCAGGAGCTTAATATTTTGAACTGTCTGTTCTGCTGAAAAATGTGGTTGAATTTTGGAAAAAAGTTTAAATTTGTTGGCAAGCTGGGATATATGACAAAATAACATGACTACAGGCCAAATAAAACCCTTCCATGCACTCACATCCCCTATCCCAATTAGGGCCTTCATCCCTTAAAGTGGGAAATGCCGGAAATTCCTTGACATTTATTAGAATGCTGCTCTTTTCAAGTCCAGGGCAGATGCAGCTGTGATAGTGATGGTGGCAGTTCCAACAGACACATTCTTGTCTTCTCACCCAAATTCCAGGCTCTTTCTGGAGCTGCTGCTTGGAGGGGTGGGGAGTGTGTGGAAGACTGCTTCCTTCAGCTTTTTCCCCTTACCTGCTGCCCCCACACCTGAAACCCACCAGGGTGTGTATAGCCTAGACTGCTATTGCCAGGCCGCAATCGGAATGTGCACAGTTTCTTCAAGTTCTCCTGGGTATGTTGATATGATACTGTGATAATTTTTTGGCTGCAAGATGGAAGTGGTCTGTGAGTAGCATCAACGGACTGGGAGGTTGCAGCTGCAAAATTCTGCCTGCAGGTCTCTGTCTGCAGTTGCAGAACTGGGGTCTCACCATCTCTCGGCTCACTTGGTAATTAGAGAGGACCATTAAGGACAACCTGTCCTTCCAACCCCTTCCCCGCTGCAGCTGGGTTCTGCAGCCCCTCCCTGGCTCTCCTTCTCCAGGTACTAACCGAAAGTCACCTGCAGATCACGGAGCAGAGCCAGTGATCTGACGTTTACAGGTTTTAAAAGAAAAGATGAATTAGAATCTCATTTGGTGTAGGTTGTCACTTACCAAACAAAGCTTTTTGTTGAGTTTCAAATGCATTTGTTATCTGTTAGTATTCAGTTTTCCCAATAGCATTGTGAGGATCAAATAGACTGTAAGAAGTACTAGTAATTTGTGGATCCTGTATGTTCACTGTACTCATGAAGCTTAAAAGTGCAGTCATTTCAAATCCCAGCTGAATCACCGCCATCCGTTACGGTAGTCCAAATACATATCAGCACTTACCAATAAGGAGGAAAAGACTTAGTGGAGGATGACTTCTCTTTTTTTAGCTCAGGAAGTATCATGGAATCCTGTGTTTTTGTTTGTGATTTTTTTTTCCCAGGGTCACTGTTATTTTTTCACTCATAAAATCCGTTCTGTCTCTCAGGCCAACACTGCCAGTGTTGTGAATTAGCTCTGCTACTTGTATCTCCACAATGGATTTCTTCTACAGTGGAGACCAAAAACAACAGGTCAATACGCATCAATCAGGGGCTTACTTTGACATAAGCCTTGAACCACATCTTGTTCCTCAGTACCAACAAATGAGTAGTTCACTCCCAGCTTTCCTATAAAAAAATTTATGCTTAAAGCAGGATCAACAAGTTGTGAGCAACCTGTATTCATGATTGCAAGTTGCTTTTTTTCTTATCTTATATTACTGCGTTTTGTCCCATTGGGATCTCTGGTGGATTATCATGACTAAAGAAAACTTACAAATACTTTACTTGAGGCTTCATAAATTCATTTTGCTATAACCTACATATTCAATGAAAATGGTCTCAAAGTGTTTTACTGTGGAAACTTTAAACAATGTTGACTTTTTAAAAACATGGCAAAAGCAGCCTACTGTAAAGATTTTAAAATTAAAACAACTTTGGAATTTTTATTATTTGTGAAAAGAGTTTCCATTTTTATCATTGTCACTAATATTCATATCCTGAATAGATCTTTTAATGACTAGAACAGACTGAAATAGTCTAAAATTTTAAAAATTGAAAGAGTTCATAATTATATTTATTGGTGTGTTGAGTTCTAGATGTAATAGAAATTAATTAGTCTGAACATTTTCCTCAAGGAATATGAAAATAGAATAAAAATAGACTACTCCATTTGTTACAAAGTATCTTATAAGGATTGATACTGTAATTACAAGTCTCGCGTAACCTTATGTGCCAGTTATCTTACTGAGCTAAGCACATTTAACCAATGAAGTTGAAGAAGTCAAGCAAACATTTTGCAAAACAAGTCAAAGATCTCAGCTGAGCCATGGTGATGGTTAAGGTCCTGTCCTTTGGGAGACTGGGAGCTAGTTACAAGCGTTCAGTGTAGATCTTTTTGAGCAATTTCCTTTTTGACTTCCATAAATCACACAGTACTTTAATTGCGAATGCATTACCAGCAGACCATGGCCTAGCAGGATTATGGATTTTCATTTGTTCATAAGATTAGCCCATGCTATTGTAGTTTACTTAAGATCCTTTCAAATGCTGTTCCCTTATCTGTAAACTATAATAGTGATTACATTTCAGGCTGCTTAATTATTAATCTTTATTTAACAAATGGAGTAATTAAATATTATTTGATATAAAACATATATCACTTGATCAGTTGAACACTGAGTTTATTTTATGACTAAGTGAAATGAGAGGTGGGAGATCAAAAGCCAAATATTGGACTTTTCTCATTTAAGCCTCACTTTCCCAAGTTCACATAGTTGTAAAAATGGATTCATTTTGCAAACTTCTGATATGTTACAATGACATTTCCATCCAAAATACAATTTGTCATCAAGTTCTAGAAATGTTTTTTTCAGCCTAACTTGAAATACAGTGATGGTTCAGATTGATCAAGTAAGTAATATGGTATTAATTCTGTTAATTACATCATTCCAGATACGCTGAATCCAGCCCAAATAGTCAGGGGGCTTCAAAAACAAGTGTTTGATTTTTTCAGGAGGCTTTAAAATACAGAGAAGTGGAATATTCTGCTCTTCACAGCCATGATGCACAGAACAAGAAGTAACAAGTGTAACTTGCAGTGAGGGACAATTTTGTTATATAGTAGGAAAAAAAGCCACAGTCAAGGAATGGAATAAATTGTCTGGAGAGGCTGTAGAGTCCTCATCACTGGAGGATTTAAAACCAGATATGCACGTGTCTGTCATGGTGAATATATGGACCCTGCATGGACACGTAGATACATTAAATGTTCTGTTTATATAATTTGTGACCCTTTTTTTATGTTATCCTCTTATTTTATGTCCTTTTCCTGAGCCACTCTCAGATAAGCAGTAGGATACTTAGTGGTGTGGTATGGGAAGAAGTATCTATAGAAGGAAGTAGGTACTGCTTCTGAAGTATTATGGAAAGGAAGAATAATAAATGAGAAAGAGCAGGAACACACAGTATATGTAACAGATATTGCTTGCATCACTTAACATACCACTGGTAAATGTTTAGAATTTAGTGTGATTCTGTGATGGAAAGGGTATAAAAACTAGACTAGAAAAACTCACCCAGACCAGCATAGTAATGAAGGGAGACATTCTTGACTGTTCCTTTAAAGACACTGGACAAGAACAACCCATCTGCAAAAGCTGGTGCAAGGAGAGGTGGGCAGTAGGCCCTTTTCCAGCATAACGCTCACCAAATGGTGACGAGGAAATGAAATTTTCTGTTTCAAGGCAGGATATGTGATAATATAATTGGATGGAAGTATCTTCGATAGGGGTGGTCTGCGTGGAACAGGGAACAGGATTTGGGATAGTCCTTCATGGACTCCAGCAGCCATCCGTCATGAGATAATATTTATAATTTAGAGATGATTAAGCTAGCTGAAAGCTTGCCTTTGCTCAGCTTGTTTTGCTGTTGTTTATATTTGCTGTTCTTGTATATTTTATGACTTGGATAAGTAAACAATAAAATCTGCCTTAACTCTATTTTATAACTTTTAGTCATAAATAATATTTTGGACATATTTTGGGATCCTGCTGGGTTACAAATTAGCCTGCCTGCTGCTCTTCTGTATCAGCATTAATGCCATCTACTTTCCATCGAGCAGTGCCAGAGGTACTTGGAGGTCATCCACTCCAATGCTAACGAGTTTCTGTTCCTGTCTCATGTTGAAAACTGTTGAAGATGTTATAGTTCAAGACAGGAATATGCCTTGGAGAAGATATTGCTGGCAACATCATCTACAAGCTAATCAGCAAAGATCAAGTGTCTGCTGCTAAATTTGCAAGGTCTGCATGATTTTTTTCCCTCTAAATATTCTGGCCCAAAGTTTTAATGTAACTGCTTATTAGTCAAAACAATGAGAGGAGCTTTAAGGGACTGGATGCAATGCACTAAGGGCCCTGCGAGAACACTGACAGTTAAGTAAAGCCATGTGAAAGAAGAACGTTTAAAAGACTGTACACAGCCACAAGACCAAAATAAAATTGTCATGGAGATGGGTCTCTACAGATGCATATACATGTTTATCAAAGGACACTGTAGAGGCTGAACTTACTCTAAGATTTATGTTGGGGTGAGGGAAAGGTTGTCCTGCAGAGCAATGAGGATGGAAGGAAAGGATCTCTCCTTCAGTGAGGGACTTTGCTGAAAAGAGTGAACTAGAGAAAAAAGAAAAACAACACAGCGATGGCTGATGAGCCCAGATCATGCACAAATGGGAGAGGAGAACTCCATCAGCAGAGAAACTGTATGTGTAAAATAAACCACCCACCATGACAGAAGTAGCATGGAAAAATAGAATGAGATGTTTCTTGGGCTCATTGAAATTAGGGTTAAAAAGCCTAATGACTTTACTTCCATATGTTTTATCTAGTCTTTTTAATAGACATTTTATCACCTGAATATGTATGCAGCCTGGCCTGAAAATGCCAGCTTTTCTGATGACTGCATGTGGCCAGATAACATCTTTTACTAAATCAAAGTTTTTTTCTTCTTTTTTTTTTTTCTTTTCTTTTTCCTAAACTGGTGAGGAAACCGTTCGACAAAAAAAAGACCACTGGAAAATTAAGAAAAAGGTAAAAGTAGGCTCACTGGATAGGATGTATGCCACAGAATAAAAGGGCTCTGTACCTTTAAGCTGAGATAGTACCAATTGAAAACTACGTACAGAAAAAGTAATTAACTGGCCAAGTCATCCTCAAGAAACAGTTCAGCTCCAGAAAGAATATTACTAAAAAATCAGAGGATATGATGTTATTTTATATCCATCTGCAACATATTACATGCATATATGCAGTGCTTGTGTGCATGTGTGTTTATGCAAATAAGTGCATATTATATAGTAAATAAACGTAATGCATGATTTTTGATATACAATATGTAGTTATCATTGAAATAGATGGATATAGAGCTGTACTTGTCTGCTGGTAGGATCACAGAGGAGCTGAGGAGGCCCTACTATAGGTATACCGATGCCTGTTCCCAGAATAGGGTTGATTGCTCTCTAAACCAGCAGAACGTGCATCTCTCACAGGCCAGAGCTTTTGGTATTTCTTCACAGGACGACTAAGAATAGATCCTTGTATCCATGTGTAACATAGTTTTGAGTAGAAATTTCAAACTATGAAAAGTGTTGTAAAACTTCAAAGCAATCAGTCACTGACAGAAATTCAGGTGATAAGTACATATGAAACACTCAGAACAGGAAGAGCTGTTAGGGTATGGGTTATTTAAGATGCCTGATCCTAATGTTCTGTGCTTACGGTCTCTGCTAAGCAAAGTCACATGGCATCTGCAGGCAGGATTTCAGGATGACAGGAAAATCCACTTGTTTGACCCATTTATCCATCCGCTTCTCTTCTGGTGAAGTATTCACGCAAAACACATCACGAGTTTCCATATTTTTCTCTCTTCCACTAGACTCACCAAAATATCACACATCCTGAAGGCTGAAATGATGAAAGAAGGACGATGCAGCTGCTTCCTTACTGTTTACTGAAAGTTTTTTGCAGGTATCGACCCTGTGCAAAGTTGAGAAATATGTTTAGTCCAGGTTCATCAATTTGGAGCAACTGTTTAAGAGGCCATTGCTCCTGAAGATACCTCCGGGGTCTGGGGACGTGACTCACCCAGGGGACTTCAGCAGTCTCTCCTGTTTGACTTGCTGAGTGAAAATGAGTGAATGGAGGTAGTGGAATCCAGGTCAGTGCCTCACATGTCATTTGGTGGTCTTTCAGTTGTTGATTGCTTTCTCCATCGTAAGGTCTTTGATTTTAATCGGATCATTGTGTGCACATATGGATATTCCTGGTGGCCTAACCAGTGAACATAATTAAAAGAAATGATTGCCTTTCACTTTAAGCAAACATCTGGTTTTACTTGAAACAAGATGACTTAGCTGTTTCAGAAACATTCTTGTAACCCTGGATTCACATTTTCATCTTTAAATATATATTTTCTCTGTTCAAGCAGCATGTTAATGTAAACACTATATATAACTGACAACCAAAATTTTCAGAAGTATTTGGTGCTCTGAGCATTAGTGAAACCACAAGAATTATTACATTTTTGATTTGATCTCTGTAAATCTGTTTCAACAGTCACTCTGATTTAAACAATTATTCTGATTTATACTCCAAGAACTATAATTTGCAGAAAATGTAACCATGTGAAAACATGTTTTTGTATAGTATATCTTGGCAACCTTGTTTTGTTGTGATGTCATTGCCTTAGGTTTCATGGAAATACTGAGGGAATAAAAGGAAAACAAGACCCTCTCTTTGAAGTATATTCTCATATCCCCTCTCTCCACCCCCAAAAAGGTTTTAATGTCTTTTTTCCATAATGACACTGAGTTTTCTGTTATTGCTTGACTGACATTATAGTCAGAAATGTACTAAACACTCTCATGAAATGAATTTAATTGAGAGAGAAGGATTTGTCACCTTTCACTTCTCCTTATCAGGGAGGAATCATCATTTGTATAACGAGCTATTTTGAGATCTTGGGGTTCTTTGCTTTCATGTCGTTACAGTGTCAGATTCTAAACAGTTAAACACAAGCACGTATGCAAGATACAGAGAGTAGAGAAAATGAAATTTCAGATCATTTATCAACAGCAGAAGTAACATTGGAGCTTTCTCCATTAGAGCTCTATCTAACCTGGTTTATTGTAACATCTGAGGGAAGATGACTGTGCTTTATTAAACCAATAGCTCTCATTCACTTCATCACATCTGCTCTTCTAAAAAAAAATAAAATAAATACAAGGTTATTAAGAGTAGCCCTTCATTATAAAAAGCATACGTTACAGATACGTACAATGGAATGAAAAATGGCAAAAGAAAATGTCCTCATATGGAAGCAATCCATCTGGATACACCTAGATATGGTATATAGGGATTTCCAGTACTATTAAAAAGGTTATCCCTAGTACAAGATATTAAAAATATGCCTTGCATGATTTAGGGATTTTAAACATCTCCAGTGTTTTTACTGAAATAAAAGAAAAAGAAAGGGGGGGAAAAGGAGAGCATCACATTCAGAACCATTCCTAACTGGCTTCACATTTTTCTTCTTTCCAGCATCAACAAGAAAACACATCAGAGACAAGCTCATGCCTGTCAGATGTGATCATATGCTAAAACAAATGACACCACTTGCTAATTTCATTTCCCCAGCATGTGCATTGGTGCGTGTGTCTGGCTGTTGTGTGTCTGAGATATCTGAAACCAGCAGCTTTTTCTTATCTGCTTAGCAGCACAAAGAACTATAAGAAATTTTCCTATTGGGGCTGATTCCACCCTCAGTCATTTTGCTGTTGATCCTGAGCAATTTCATTGATTTAAATGTATTTCTTACCCAATCATGAGAGTAGCCAGAGAACTGAGCTATCGTTATTGACCCTGTAAATATCATCAGCCACAACTCTTAACTAGTGTGAGTAGTCCCTTTCAGCACTCTCTACCAAGCATGGGACTAGTCAATATGTCCTTTGACTAGTACTGAGTCTTCATAAGGTCAGATCATTAATAGATTTTGTTTCTTTTTCAAGGATAAAAAGTCACAAATCGTTTTTATTGTTTCTGAGTTTTTTTTGTTATTAAGTAACAGGTTTTATTTAGTCTATCTTCACAGATATACTTTTCAATATGTTATTATCAAAAAAAATCCCTTCATTTTGTGAATTGGCAACTATTTCAACTCCACCTGCAAAAGTAAATGAGCAAAATGAACATTGGATATGACCTCAGTACTAGTCATATATCGTGTTCTAACTATTGAAGGCAATGTTTTATAAACCTCTACAGCTATATCCATAGATTTGAGTAATTTACCATATTTCCTTCAAAATGCCAATCATGGACTATGTCTCTAGTAAATTTGGTTCTTGGTACAATAAATAAAATTAATGTTCATGCATTAAGAAGAGTTACTGTAAATTATTGCTCCCTCTTTCGGGACTATTGCTTTAGCAGTTGGTGTAGGAAATGAAGTAGTTTTGGGGAGTAGGAAACAGCAAGAGTTGAGTACATTTGAAACTCAGGTTTAAGCTGATCTCAGCCTGCCTCCACGTTAGTCATTTCAAGGTCTGCTGCAGGTGGTCTTCACACAGAAGCTCAAAAGAGGCCATTTGTGCCAAAACGTGGAGCTGGGAGGGGTAAGTGATGCAGCATTCACAGGGAACAATAATGCTTTCATACTATGGAGAGAGTGAAGAACCAAGCTGAGCAACTTGGAAAAGTGTTAGCGAGTGGAAGGTAAAAATAGGTAAATAGATTAAGAAATATGTAAGAAAAGGAAGAACAGGCTTTGTCTTTGGGCAAACTTGGGGACAGTTTTCAGAAAAAGACACTGCTAAATTGCTTTTGTCCCGCTAAAATATTCTTCATAAAACAAGTAGAATCAAATCCCAGCTGAAAGAGCAATGTCAGTGCTGACAGTTTTTCCCAGCTCTACCTCAGTTGAAATTCATTATTCATTTTGTTATCACACCCCCAACTTTCTAATTTCTCCTTTTTCCCAGTCCCATCACTTTCTCCAAAGTTGGCTTTCTACCCTGCTGGAACTTAAAACTGAGGGTGAAATCTTGGCATTGCTGAAGTTAATATAAGTTTGGCCTCTGCACTGATGTCTGGATTTTACATAGAAGTTTAAGAAGTTCTGTGGGAGAATTCATACCTTCACTCAGCCATTTGGCAGTTAGCAATTAAAGTCTTTCTTTCCACTGACCTACAAGAAGCCCAGCTTATTATTTGCGATTAGCCACTTACCCTGGATTGCAAAGTGACATTGTTATTATTTTATTCTGAATTTCAATAGTTAAGTGCCAAGGAGGAGCTATGAACTGAATATGGTTGTGTCCTCCAAGCTTTGTGTAAACCTGGGCCAGAGGAGGTAGCAATCCCTCCAGACACAGCAAACATGGGCTGAAGGCAGAGTAGTAGTGCAGAAAAAGAGTAAATAATGTTGTGGTGGCAAACATCAAACAATTTTCATGACTTGTGAGGGCTAAAGTCACTGAAAATGATGGGATCCTACTGGGGGAATATCTTTGACTATTGTATTTGCTATGGTTCCCCAAAGACGACCCTATCTAGTTGTCCTGGACCATAGGCTTGCATGAGAACGGTAGAAGCAAATGGAGTCTGGAGATCCCATTTTGCATAGCAGAAAACTAAATGCAGAATATTGACTCCTTACAAACAAACTGTGTTTGAAGATAACAGTTGAGGCTTTGTCAACGTCTTCTGGTCGGGCAGTGTGCTGTTCCTCCACTCTGTGGTTAAGCTAGGAGTCACACAGTAGCTCAGAGCAGGATAAGGGATCGGATCTTATAACTCATCTTCTGTGGGTATAAACTACTTACTACATCCCCTTAGTGCAGCAGACTAGATTTTTTTCAACAGATACAGCTCCATCAAAGCAAAGGAAATTCAGCAAACAATTCACTATGACTTTAGACATGTTACTTGTGCAGTGGAAGATAACTACATTCTTAGATTTTTGCTGAATTAGGGTCTAATTCTCCTGTTGTTTTCTCAGCCAGTATTCAAAACAAATTTGGAATTAATCAGTGGAAAAAGAGCCTGAACATGGCATAGTTGCTATTCCATGTCACAATTTTAATGGATTTTCTTTTAGAGGTTGTCTGTGACTGACTTCTGAGCACTGTCACTGATATAAGTAGTGTAGTGTCATTTCCAGGTGACAGATTAACAGTGGTACAGTGAGTTCCCTGAGTAAGAGCATCAGAATAAGTATGTGAATGAAAGACCAACAGTGTAATTCAGCTGTTGCTAATGGAGGCTTATTGCTGTTTTAATAGAGGGACTGTATTCACAAAACTAGAAGTTCAATAATGAGAAAAACCCCATGATATTTATAAGTCTCAGAAAAAACTGCTTTTAGCATCCTCAAGTGCTATTATTGCTATGGTACAGTATAGTCAAGTGGTCAGAAAGTAATTATATGTTGTCAACACATTATAGTGTACATAAACAAGTATTTCACAGGGCAAAAGGAGTCTTGTTGAGATACTTGGCGTACCCCAACACAAGCTGAGCTTAAGATTTGTTGTTTTACTGTTTCCACACAAGAAATTGGTGAGTGGAGTCACACAGGGGAACTGACTGCAGTACTGAGGTGGTGGGTCTGAAAATTTTTGTAACCTATTCTGTATGTAAAATAAAATTCACTCTTTCACTGTCTGGGTTTTTAGGACTTCTGAAGTTTAGCAGAGCTCATCATGGACCCAAACTCTGCTTCTATTAAATAAATCAGTGAAACGGTGATTGACACTACAACTAAGCCAGCATGGGATTACAGTGCCTGCAAACTGTTGCTGCTGCAATGATGCATGTGGTTAAAGTGGGAGTGGAGTATTTGTAGGGCTGATGGAAGCATTTGTACTATTTGTTATGTGTTTAACAGTGCTGGTAAAGGTAGACTAGAGGGCAAAAGCAGCATCATGTTCCACAACATGACATGAGAGAGCCTGTGACATTCTGCTACTACAATGAACAAGTCTCATTTATTCAATGCTGCTCTGGCTAGAAAAATTGACATTCTCACCAACTATATCATGGCTGATCTACGCTGTCTCCTCTTCTCATTAAAGCCATACATAAAGTAGACATATGCTTATACTGGCTTATTGCCCTGTCATGTAGGAAGGGGAGTGTGGAAGAGTGGTTTGAGACGCTCGTACGCTTGTGTGCATGCCAGCCTATACATATAATATTCCTTGTAGTGTGAAAATTACACCTTGCATTCTTCACAAAGGAACCTATTAATGCAGAATGTTGCCGAGCCATTTAATGCTGTGAGGCAAGCAGAGGCTGAAAACATCACAACTGTTAAGAAGTACCAGAGCATCAGTGGAGAACCGGTGGGAAAGTGAGGAAAATAATTGGTTATGGCCCCTAGCAGGCAAATCACAAATCCCCCACCATCCCTCTGTTTGTGTTAACGGGCACCGGTTGCGTTCACAGGCCTGCACACCAAATTCGCCTTCTCGGACAGGAACGTTAATTTATTTGACAGCACCGTGTGGAAGCGGTGCAGTGGTTTCACTTTACCCTTCCACAATCGGCCTTTTCCGTTTGTATGGGAAACAAACCACTTCTGTGAAAAATCCCCAAGCCTCTCGGTGAGTCAGGTCCAAGCTGGAGTACATTAGCATACCTCCATTAGTGTTAACTGGAATTTAGACAAGCTGAAGGTCAAATGCAGCAAACTGTGATCTTAAACCCCCAGTACAAAGAAAGAGAAACAAGAGGGCAGGTATGTTGTCTGAAATATTGCCAAGTTCTTTAATAAACTAACTTAAATTTAAATTGGTATCCTTTTAAATTTGGCAGTTTTGCTCGATACTGGGCAAACCTAAGAATTTTGTAACAGTGCGTTGGGTGAATCAGTCCCTTTTTTTGTTCTGATAGTGTTTTAAACTGTTTCACCTTGTGAGTGGACAGGTCTGACACAGAGGCCCTGTATCCAAGTGTCCTGAAAGATCATATATATCCTCCTGCTTTGCTCCTTCAAGACCTGAAGAGGCTCCTGTGATCACATTGTATGATATGCTACAAAGAACACCATACAAAATGACTCAGGTCGGGCCTGGATCAGTGTGTTACCCAAGCATGGGTAGCATAAGCTAAGGCATACTGCTGAGAAGACCTTCAGTCTTGAATCAAAGGATGGAGGGTCTGTCCTACAAAAGCTATTTCAGACATAAGTTGTTGGGACTGCATGAAATGTGTGTCTCGCTTCTACTCTGAATATTAGCAGAGGTTTTTCAGGTTGGAAGTGCATTTGCACTACAAATATTTATTTCTCAGGTGAAACTGAGGATTTCTAAAATAAACATATAGTGTTGTATCTCCTCCATCATCCCTAAGATGTGCCAGTTATATACTGTCCTTCACACCCTTCTGCTAATGTCTAAGCTGGTGGCATGCACAGAGAGTTGCAGAAACAATCGCAGCACTTAGACTGATTGATGTTATCTGTTTAAATCTATTTTAAATGATGAATCAACTAGGATCACAATGAAAATAAAGCTGTTTCTGCCTTCCAGGACTATTCTACTCAGTCCTAATTCCTATAACTATGCATTTGTATCACATGTGTCTAATACACATATTCATACAGTATTTCCATATTTGTTAATTCCCTTATACATATAGTTCCCTATATATAGTAAACTATATTTAACCTAAAAAGGGCCTGGCTGATTCACATCCTCTCAGTCTGGCAGCGGAGCATCACCTCTTGGACCAGAGAGACACCGAGAGTCACAGCCTGCTCCAGTTTTATCGTCATCAATACCAGTCCACTAGGCAAAAGAAAAGGAACAACTAAGATATTTCACAAAACTCAGCAAATATCTCTCAGCTTTCACCTTTTTGACCCCCTTTGGCCCCTAATGTGACCCTAAACTTATAATTTCTAAGAATCTAGTTCCAAGAATGTGTTCAACTCTTAATAAATGAACTCTACCTTTAGTGTCACCTATCTGAACTGATAAATACAAATGGACTCAGAAGTAATAAATCTAATCAAAGAAGGCATTTTATAAACACTGAAGTGAAGTGGAGCATTTTTATTCAGAATTATTAGAGAGAAACTTATACTGAGGAAAAATTAAAATACAATGCGAAACTGAACTTTTTGAGATATATTAAACAGCTGCATATTTTATATATTAAACCACAGAATATTCCATAGAACAATGGTGCCCTCTTTAATGAAACTCTATTAAAGAAACAGACCTGTCAAGGGAACACATTTTTATATCCAGTTAGGTTTTGTATTTAACAGATTCCCACTTTGTATATTTTTCTGTGGTAGCTACTAAGTAAAATATATATACTCTTGAATATTTGCTTACTTCTGGAATGGGAAATTTCCACACAATTTAGTGACTTAAGAACTGATTCTAATCTAATAAAAAAAAAACCACCTTTGGGAATACTTACTGTCACTCAATCTGTGGAACAATAGCCCTTGTTCTTTTAGGGCATCATCCAGTTCCCAGAGTCTTTTCACAGATTTCAAGGGGGGGCAGAACTGCACCCTGGAGCCACCAGTGTGCCAAATTGCTGATCTGACTGATGCTTGGGCTTCGTTAGACCTTTTGAAGAACTGCTCTGTGAGTTTATCAGTGATTACTCAGTCACCCTTTCTTTCCTTCTTAAGTAGATTAATAATAAAGGAGACTAATAATGAAGGTAGTTGAAGTTCAGGAAGAAGCATGGGAACGCTCAGATAGAGCATCTTGTCACTGTTCCTTGACAAGCTACAGTACATCTGAGGTGCTCCCACTGACTGTGGACATACTGTTAGCACATGCAAAGGGCAAGGCAATGCAGCTTGGCTGTCAGGGACAGAGCATTTAAAGCTAAATTCCATTATATTTGCAATAGGGAAGACCGCATGCATGAAGAATTATAGCAACTCCATTGATACCTTTTAACTTGTTGACTTGTTTCCAACGAGACCGGGACAGGCTGGAGAGCTGGGTCGAGAGGAACCTCAGGAAATTTAACAAGACCAAGTGCAAGGTCCTGCCCCTGGGGAGGAACAACCCCATGCACCAGTACAGGCTGGGGGTTGACATAATGGAAAGCAGCTCTGCTGAGGGCTGGGAGTGCTGGTGGGCAGCAAGCTGACCATGAGCCAGCAACGTGCCCTTGTGTCCAAGAAGGCCAACAAAGGCCTGGGGTGCATTAAAAGGAGTCGGCCAGCAGGTTGAGAGGGGTTATCCTCCCTCTCTACTCTGCCCATTTGGAGGCCACATCTAGTACTGTGTCCAGTTTTGGGCCCCCCAGTTCAAGGACGTGGAACTACTTGATCAAATCCAGCGGAGAGCTATGAGGATGATGAGGGGACTGGAGCATCTTCCTTATGAGGACAGGCTGAGAGACTTGGGTTTGTTCAGCCTGAAGAAAAGGCTGAGGGGGGTTTCATCAATACCTATAAATATCTAAAGGGTGGGTGTCAGGACGATGGGACTAGACTCGTTTCAATAGTGCCCAACGACAGGCCAAGGGTCAATGGGCACAAGTTGGAACACTGGAAGTTCCACCTAAACATGAGAAAAAACTCCTTCCCTGTGTGGGTGCCAGAGCAGGGGCACAGGCTGCCCAGGGAGGCTGTGGAGTCCCTTCCCTGGAGACATTCACACCCCGCCTGGACGCGTTCCTGTGCCCCTGCTCTGGGTGTGCCTGCTCAAGCAGGGGGGTTGGACAAGATGATCTCCAGAGGTCCCTTCCAACCCCCACCGTTCTGTGATTCTGTGATTCTGTGACTAGCTGTTGCCACCAGGGGTTTAGGCACCTCTCAGGTCCACAGTGCTCTGCTGGCCATACATACAGGTATGTGCCCTTTAAAAGGTTTTGAAAAAGAAGACACACAAAATGACAAGTGTCCCACACAAATGATATCCCTAATATCAACTGTCATGAGAGAATGCAATGCTTCTGAATAATTAGGAGTTTGCAAGCCAAAGGGCAAGCAAAGGTCATACGTTTCTTCCCAATTACAATAAATAAATAGCAGCAGCCTAGAAATTATATTTTACCACTCATAGAACCACAGAATAATTTAGATATGGAGGTTATCTGGTCCCAGCCCCTGCCCAAAGCAGGTCTGAATCCAAAGCTAGACCATATTGCTCAGTGCCTTTTCCTACGAGGGTTACGAATATACCCACAGATGGAAATTTAACAACCTTTTTATGGTATTGGTTTCTAATCAACAATTATCATAAATTGGCAATGCTTTCCGAAACCCTAGCTTGGTAGATAAAATTGTTATTCTTGGCCTCTCAACTAAAACCCAGAGTTCAACCCCAAACCTGATACAGGTTTTCATTTACAGATTGTTTTTTTCTGAATGATTGAAATAATTCAAAATGTCTTCGCAACTTAAATCCACAAGCAAAGTTCCAATCTGGGTAATGTATTAGGCATTATTTTAATAGTAGGAAGTGCAGAAAAGATTTAAAATACAAGGTCCAGATCATTGTTTAGCTTAAATCGGCATTTTTTCCTTTGACCTAGTAGATCAGCAACTTTATTACCCATCTCTGCCATTTTTCATGGAATTCTCTTCCTCTTCTGTACTATCCTGTTCAGTTATGAAAAAACAGTAGGAATAGCTCTACTCCACAACTTAAAACACATTTTTCACTATTGTTTTATCTGCTGTAGGTGTGTTGTAACAAAATTTCTTGTCAATGTGTTGCAGAAAGCTAGTTCCTGACCGTTTCACTTACTGTGATTCCAGCTGTTTTCTCACCTTTTTAAATGATAATAGAAAGTCAATCAGAAGTTATTTGCAAATACCTCCCATAGTACCTGATGCAGAGCAAGGTGATTAGAAAGAGTGATGGCTATTTAATGAAGATCAGAAAGTGTCGCTGATGCCAGCTTCCCTTTCCAGGTTCTTGAAATACTTGTCCTGTGAGTAGCACTGTAGGTGTGTGCAAGTATAAGAAGTAGACCCACATACGTGCATGTTCGCTGTATGAAAAATGCAAGATGCCACAAAGTCTGTAGCTGGAAAATGTCCTCTCGTCTGTTGTCCCCTGAGGCCAGAACAGCACTAGCTGTGTAATCCCTGGCAGATGCTTGTTCTTAAAACTTAACAGCGATGGGGATTCATAGCCTCTATCTTATAAAATATTCTATAAAATGGCTATGAAATGTTCTGGCAATGTAAAGAGGCCGTATACACCCATTATACTTATTTCAGCGTCTTTTTACATTAGCACAGCAGAGATAAAATATCTATAATATAAATGAGAATACATGTACTGGATTCTAAAGCTTTTACTTACAGAGGATGGGAAAAGGTTCTTCTTTGTCAGAGTATATAAATCCTGAATCATTTAGTGCCTTTGCACAAAACTTACTGACTGGACCACTCCAACACAGTGGTACAAGTTACATTGTACCTCAAGCATTTCCTTGTGTTAAGGGATAGATGAATATTCATACTCACAAAATCCCTTTGCCATAACAAAACAGCACTTTTCCTGAGGAATGCCTGTACAAGGGGGGTAATAAGAAAGGAAGAAAGGCATTTTGTGGAACAGTTTCCCTACTCAACATTTTCTAGTTGTGTGTATATTGCTTTCATTCATCTGTACCTCTGCTGAAGCTGAGCACTTCACTGAAACATCTCATTTCTTCACCACTTTATTTACAGAGAAAGACGAGCCTTAAACCATTTAGTCAAGTTTTGCTGAATTTTTTTCTTATGTGATTTTTCCTTAACTGTTTGTTTTCATTTCTTCACATAAGACTTGCAGTATGTGAGATGTTTGGTTGCCAGCAAAGAACCTTGATTATCAAAGACAATGCCACTACAGAGTACAAATGTACATTTATATGACATTTGGCTCAGTTTCTTCCAGAAGAAGATAAGTGAGCAGTTCTCCTTGGGCTAGCTGTTAAAATGGATTCCCCTGATAAACTCAGTAATGAACAAGGCCAGCACTTCTCACAGCAGTGAGTGCAGAGACCTGATTGTAGCTTCTTTTTTAGCCCTGTTAGATGGTCAACTACTTAGAGCAAACACAATATCAGGAAGGGAAACAGACATGGACAAGGCTGGATTCAGGTAATACATGAATGGAAGATGTGTAAGCCTCTGCCCTGTCCTATTATTCACATTGGGGGTAGACATACAAATGGAGAGTGAGTATTTGCTAGGTGGTTGTGGATATGCTTCATTTCCATTTCTTCCTACTCTTTCAGGTTTTGTGTGTACATGTTACTCTGACATAAAACTTTCCTGAAGGGTGAACAGTAGGAGACCAAATTGTATACCTAAATACAGACACCTAGTGCTGTCCTTAGGTGTCCAGGTGTGGTGGGTGGCCCAGACCAAACGCCCACCCACCCACTTGTTCACTCTCCCCTCAGCAGGATGGAGAGAAAGTAGAAGGCAAAAAGACTCACAGATCGAGATAATGACAGTTTAATAGGTAAAGCAAAAGCTGTGTGCACAAGCAAAGCAAAAAAAGGAATTTATTCACTGTTTCCCATTGGCAGGCAGATGCTCAGCCATTCTGAGGAAAGCAGGGCTTTGTCAATGGTTACTTGGTAAGACAAATGCCATAACCATGAAAGTCCACCTCCCATTCCTCCTTCTTTCCCTGAGCTTTTATTGCTGAGCACAATGTCGTGCAGTATGGGATATCCCTTTGGTCAACTGGGGTCAGCTGTCTCAGCTGTGTCCTCTCCCAGCTTCTTGTGCACCCCCAGCCTCCTTGGTCAGAGTGGGAAAGAGAGAAAGCCTCGATGCTGTGCAAGCTCTGTTTACGAATAGTAAAACACCAATGTGTTATCAGCACTGTTTCAGCCACCAATTCGAAGCACAGCACCATACAGGTGGCTATGAAGAAAGTTACCTCCATCCCACCCAGTTCCAGTGCACCAGGGTATCACAGGAGGTTGGCATGTAAGACGCAGGACCTCCTGAAGCCTGCAGCCTCCTGAGGTGTAGCGGAATAGACAGGGATCGGCGACCGGAAGATCACGGGCTGTGACGGAAAGATAGACTCCTCCCCATAGGAGTGGCAGGAACAGGAAGCGTGAGAGCTATATAAGCGTGTGACGCAGCTAAATAGACGGACATTTTGTATCCATCATATTGATGTCTGTGCATCACTGTCCCCAGGGTGGGTAGAGCCCTGTGTCCCGGAGATATGCGGCCCAAGATAAGTTCTCCCGTAGAAGCGTAGAGCTACACTGAGGCAGCAGAAAAATGCCAAGTAGGATGCCCTGAAACACTTAAGGCAAAAATAGATACCTATTTTAGGCATACCTATGTTATGTATCACTTTGGGTCTTGCCTTTATCTGATTCCTCTTAGTTTTTTAGTTCCCATGAAGCCATATTGCTGCATTGTGATGATCCCTGATTGATACCACTGTTGAGGGGAAAAACAGCTTCAGAACATAGCAAGCACTTATCAGGAAAATGTACGTGAAGGTATGTACATGTGGATATTTGTCTATCAAGGCACTGATAATCATCTTTTAGCCCAGTTGAGCCCATTTCTAATCCTGCCAGAGATGTTGTTATCACATACTGTAGATCACTTATAGAGGCCGTATGTCTTCCACAGCAAATTCTACCTAGGTATGAAGCATATAGGCAAAGAAGCATTAAGTAGTAATTAATTTCCAGTCCTGGAACACGACTTTGTGTATCTAGTGCAAAGGGGCAGTTTTGACACGACATCTTTATGTCTACTCTGTTAGTATCTCCGAAATGTGTGCTAGCAGCCAGATAGGAGTTTAGATGCTGAAGTACTTTTGGTGCTCTTGATTTCAACTCTAAATCCATA
Source organism: Phalacrocorax carbo (assembly GCF_963921805.1). Lineage (NCBI taxonomy): Eukaryota > Metazoa > Chordata > Aves > Suliformes > Phalacrocoracidae > Phalacrocorax > Phalacrocorax carbo. The sequence goes on from NC_087515.1 coordinate 119,353,934, forward strand.
TAAACATTATTTCTAGTGGAGGATTTATTTGCTATAAGCTAAGGAGGTGAATGTAACATTCATAGTCCAGAAGAATTATAACTCTTGACATCCTTTTACTGGCTGGCAGGTAGCATTTCTGGCTTAGTATTGCTTCAGAAAGGATTTAAGCAAGAAGTATGTAATAATGAGAGGACACGTGGAATTTACCTGTCTAGATGACTCTATCTGCACAGGGTAACCCCGTCTGGCAGTATAAACCTCTGGATGCACAAGAGGTGGATCTCAAGATTTAATCCCACAAATAAGTTAGCTTTCCATTTCAAAAAGAGGTATTTGGAAGTGTGGGACATTCACCTTTGACTTGTCCAGGGGTGCCTCTGCTGCTACGGAAATACAGCAACTTTACCAAGAAGCCTGTCCCACCCTTCCCTAGATGAGATGGCTCCGGTTGCAGGTCAGGGAGATCACTGCCCACAGCCTCCATAGTGAAACTTTCCCACCTAGGCAGGCCCTTGCTTTCAAACCGTTTGATAATTTATTAGCACCTAAATGCTGTTGAAAAACACATTATTCATAACTTTAGCAGCGGAGTAAGTGTTAAATGGCTGGCAGGAGGGCTATCTGCAGGAACATGGCTAGTGTTTAACACCTAATTATCACTTTCCAGTGTCCTCTGGCTAGATAATTGAGAACTGCTATATGGAAAGGTTTCAGAAAGATTTTGGAAATGTAATTACGTAGCTCACAGAAAATTAAGCTGTAATAAAGCCTCTTTTCTGTCCTTTTGAAAGTGTTCTGTTTTCCTATTTTCTAGAAGCAGAAATTGGCAGAGGCAGGGTCAGTTGTTGTTACACAAAACAGCAACAATCATGTCTCAGCTCTCCGTCTGTAGAAGAGGTCGTGACATATTTACTGCAAAACATGACCAAACATGATATCAAGTGAGAAGAGGTACTTGGCAATGGCATATGACAAGCGGGTGGCAAAACAGTATGAAAAAAATAGGGGAGGCTTCTTTCTTGCCATCAGCTCTGTCCTTTCTAGGCTGCATGGAGGAGCTGGTGATGACTGTAGAAGTCGTGGATCTGGGTGAAGGAGTATGAAAAAGGCCTGAAAGAGACACTACCAAGCCCACTGCTGTCATTGGCAGTCCTACCAGTGAGCTCTGTTGATAAAATTTGGAAACTCTTGAGTGGAGGTAGGAACTATTTATATTCCACTCTCCCCATTTTCACATCGCTCCACTCCAAAGATGGAAACATTGTTTGTTTTTACTTTGCTATCTGCATTTATTTATAGAGAGTTTATATCCATTTATTCTTCTGTCAACATTTTCTTCAGCTTCAAGTAGATTTATTTTCCTGATGCCTGTGTTGCTTCTGTATATTTAAAGAATAACTACATCTTTGCTCTGTTTTTAAAATCTAGATCAACATGTTCTAGACTGTACAGGTGCTGATCGTGTCTTCCTATAAAAAACAGACCTTGTTCCTGTCACAGCTTAAATTCATGTTTACTGAACATGGAGATTCAGAAAGGTTTTGAAATAATCCGGTTGCACATCTTTTCCCAGCAACATTATTACTGTTTGCTATGGTCCTGCTGGAGCTATTCCTTGTTGTCTAATATGCTGTGCCAGGAAAAAGTTTTCATGAGAAGTTACCAAGAGAAATCAGAGGAAGAAGCTCCTGGAAGGACTGGTGGTCTGCTGGGATCTGGAGGAAATGAGTTGTGAGCTGGAAGGTTGAATGGCTCCTCTCTCACAGTGAAGATTAATGGGATAACTCAGCTACTGATTAAAGGCAGCTAAAAAGGGGATTATCAACAGTAAGGGACCAGTGCATGCACTTGCTCTTTTTGGCAAGTTACTTTCTGAAGCTAAAGAGGAGTGAAATATGTGATATAGAAAGTAATTGTTTTGGTAAAATAAGAACTGTAACATGGAGATGGACATATTTCACTGCCATGCTGTCTAGGTCACACACCTGTGCTCAGTAATTTCCATAACTGTTACCACTGATAGACCCTGTGCTAATGGGACAGCTAGGGCTCTAGAACTTGCCAATTTTATGCTGAAGTCTCCAGACTTTGCTTAAGGGAGCAAGGGCCTCCTCATACGTATCTGTGACGGCAAAGCCTTGGAATGTCAAAATCAGTCCTAAAACGAGCGACAGGATATATGACAGGCTGATTACAGAAACGTGTGTAACTATGTCACGTGGCAAACTTATTTAGAGAGTGCACACAATTCTCTTTCCACTGCAAAATGATCTGAAATCAGACTTTTCTGAAACCTGGATTTTTATGCATTTTATTGCAGAGGTCACAGTATACAAATATCTGCTATATAAAACAGAATAACAGTGCAGAAAAAAAGATGATGCTTTAACTAATTTGTACAGTAATACTGACACTTCCGAGTCAGCAAGTCTGAGGCTATAAAGTTGAATCCTAATATTTCCATTTAGGCTGATGCTTGACAGCATTAGAAAAAATGGTGGTGTCAAAAGGACTACTGTTCCTGTGGCTGACAAGGAAACCATTTTATATAATTGTTTCAGCCTACAGAAGAGGGTAATTCCTTTGGACGTTGCTGGTTTTATTTTCATAAAGAGTGAATAAATTATCTCAGTCCCCTGGATCAGAGGATGTTAAGTTCAAATCCTGTCACTGGAATAATCACTACAAAATAGTTCAGTGTTGATTCTGCAATTTGTGGGTAGTTTTGGTGGGAAAGGCATTTTTCCAAGTTTGCTCTCCTGATGTGTTGAAATTACAGAAAAACTGAATTGTCAAAAGGGTGGCCAGGGTAGTCAAAATGGCAATTGGCTGAAATATGCACAATAAAAAGCAGACTAAATTCAATAAAATACTAGCCTGCCGTTAGATTTTCATCTCTACAAAAAACCTATGACAACATAACTAGATCAGGCTATTTTTATGATTCTTAAGGTGTCTCCCTTACAAGTCCTAGGTAAAGACTCTGTATAATTGTTAGGAAATCTCACACTGGGTTTCTGCAAAATTTAAATATGTTCTATTGTGAGGCTGTGCTTCATCGGAGGTTAGGGAAAATAACGATCAGACTTATCAAAACATCTGGTCACTATTACTTTATCCAATGTGGAATTATTTTACTCAATTCACATTTCTATAAGGTTTAAATTTCAGATTTATCAAATTTTTATTTTAGTATTATTTGTGATCAATTATTTAGAAAGTGAAAAGCAGGTGCTTATTAGTTTACAAACAATGTTATGGACAAAATAATCAATAAAACAGAGCAGAAACACAGAAATAAGAAACCCCCCCATTTCTACTGATTAATTACTATTAATACATTATGATATTATGAAAATGTCTCTTTTTGTGTTCTTCTAGTCTGTCCATCCTTGTCCTTGAAGAACCAAAAAGGTAGTTGTAGGTTTTCTGAGGTTTTGTAAGGGGTTTTTTGGGTGCTTGGTTAGAAGTGTAACACTACTGATCACAGCCAGTGTGGGATCACCACTGTAAACCAACTATCGGCACCTTACCACTCTGCCATTGCACACGCAGCAGATGCAGAAAGCACAGCAAATGAAATGTAGGTTCATTTGATACGCAAACTGGACTTCTATTGATTGTTTCCTTTTTTTTAGGGCAAAAATAGGAATATATTAGCAAAAATTCTCCTAAGCAAGGTATAAAAATATTGATGAGAAATTCCCTTTTGCCCAGCTAATGAGAAGGTAGAAAAAAGCTTATGAGTTAGTTCTTGATGATGAAATGATAACTGCTGGGCCACCGTTCCCCGTGGTGTTGTCTCCACTAGAATGAGTGGGATTTTATTTAGATTAATTTTGCCTTAAGTCTTTAAAGGCTGGCAGCAGGTAAAATGGTGCTCACTAATATTTACAATATTTCTGTGTATCATAAGAAATGACCTTTTTGCATCTTATTCCTTTGGCTGTTTTTATGCTAAGCAATTCTTTTCATGGACAGTCCATTCTCAGGAACGTGCAAGATCCATGTCAGTTATAACAACAGAGAAGTCACAGAGATTTGAGTGGTGAGTAGCTCACTGTTTTGTTATGGTTGTGGCTAATTACTCTTCAAGCTCTGCTACTTCACAGGGATTTCTCTCTTAGGGTCTCTAAACAGAAATCTGTTAGTTTTGGCAGCCTCTGGTCTGCTGTGTAACATTCATCAGTGTCTTTCTTTGGAGTTTCAAAGGCAACACTTACATGTAATGGTTTTGCTGTGAAACAAAACAGAGGAGGAGTATTGTGGTGTTGAAAACACATTTCACAGAGTTGTTACAGTTATTTTGGAAGGATGCCCTTTATTTAATTAATCTTTCTGCTTTTTCTTTTTGCATTTTCCCTCACAATTTTATTATTCCCTGAAAGACTTGGTCCCTAGAGCGAGCTCCAGGGAAAGGTCTGCTGGATTAGATTGTGGTGCCTTCCACCTGGTGTATTTCCATGAGCCCTTCATGATTAGCAGTGTGCCGTGCAGGCCTACTGCGAACGATCAAATGATCTGTTTTCTCTTCCCTTGAGGTGAACCACATTCGCTTGTGTAAGAAAGCAAAACCGCCACAGTAGACCTGAAAAGCAGCCTACTGCTTTGGAGAGGGCTCTAATAGGTATTGATGTAAAACCCTGACCCCTGTTAATGTGATTCTATTGCCATGAAGTCTCCTTTGGACATTTACTTATTAGGCATGCATTTATTATATAAGTAGGTGATGCCAGCATGCTCTGCTGGATTAAAGCTTGTTGAGCTAAATGATTATTCTAGAAAGATTTATTTTCCTCTGAACGTAATTGCACACCAGCCCAGTGAAATGAGCACAGTGGAAAATCTCACTCCACCACTTTGATGGACTAAGCTGGTGCCATCCACACTCTGCAGACAAGGGCTAAAGAAACTGGGACATTTTCATAACGTCACTGAATGACAGCTTAGGTGTTAAGTAATTTCTGTGGTAGACGAGCACCTGGAAGCAAAGGAGGAGTTTGTCTTTGGCAGAGCTATGGCTGAACTCATTGTCCAAGCTGGGATCTATCCAGACACCTCATGGCTTTGGCTACATCTAAATAAACAGCTTTGAATGCTGACTTAGAGATATTAATGGGTTTCTTGCATCATTTATGACTATGTGTAGTGGCAATTGTGCTACAACAAATCCACTACATAAATCAGGTGTGTATTTTGGCATGGTCAGTCCTGCATGGAAGACAGCTTTTAAGTAAGGAAAAGTTGCCTCATAAATGTCAATAAGATACTCACTCCATTAGACTCCAGGAAAAAGAGAAAAACCCCTAGCAACACAGCAGTGTTACCATCCATGAATGTTGATGAACTATCAGGAACTGAATGTACATTCAAAATAACCTTTTGTCGTCAGTACTAGGCAGTCTGAGAGATTAAAAATTATGTTGGCATCACTTTCTTTTATTGTGTATAGGGCTTATATACACCTATATGTGCATACTTGTCACCTGGTAACCTAACTGCTGTTTATTTAAACTGTTTGATGGATGATATATATTTAATATTTGGTTTAAGCTCTATTTGCAAGCTAGCTACTGGCTGAATATAGCTGTAGTGTAAGATTGAAAGGAAGGGGGAAATCACATGAAGGAGAAAGAATGCCCTCATTTTCATGCCTGATGTATGTGTATCCTCATTACCATAAGTGCATTGGTGGAGAGGTGGAATGATATTAACAAAACATAACCAGTGACACAGTCACATACAACAACTTTTTAAGCTACTGATTATAGCCTTGAGCTCTCATTTGTTTTTCTTTGCTAGTAAAGTCTGCATGAGCTCAAAGGCTAACAGGTTTTTGAGAACTTAGAAGAATGATTTCTACTTATTTTGATTTAGAATATTGGCAATTTTGAAATGAGGTTGAAATTCCAAATGCTTCACTGAGTTCTGCAACCTAGATCCATCTTGCATATCTGGAGCCGTTTAACAACTAGGACCCTTTAGATGCCCAGCAGTCAGTGAAAAAAGACTCTTCCAGGGGACAGTTCAGAAGCTGCATCACACTCTGGAACCTTCCCTCCATCCACTGGCCACAGGAGGAACATAAAGACACGTAGGCTCCTCTGTCTTGGTTTCTGGAGCTAAATGCCTGAAATTAGATGGCTTGAATCTGAGTGTGAGTAACAGGAAACAGCTAGGGAGGTAGATTTTGTGAAAAAAAAAAAACAAAAAAAAAACCCCAACTAAAAACAACAAAAAAAACCCCAGACTTTTTCCTCATTACTTTTTGTCCCCTCCTTTTCAAAAAAAAATTTCTAAGATGCTTCATAGTTCAGATCATTTTTTACTGGCTTATAAGAAATTATCTCTGAGACATCTCATTTATAGGTTCTGTTCTTCCAAGATCAGGCTGTGACCTGGACATTCAGGATATTTGATGCCAGAGTCTAGACCAGCTTTTTGAGCAAGTTATATCAGCTTAACCAAACTGGAGCTGCCTTCTTTGAGAATCTACGCTACAAATCCTTGCTATAGAGCAAAATACATTTTTCTTTTTTAAAAAACATGAGCAAACATTCTATCAATATAAATATTTCACATAAATAAACCTAACTTTTACAAATATTTCCGTTATCTACAAATAGTGCTCTGAGAGGCTCCCCAGTTGTTCTGGGGGCTTCTAACAGCCAATTATCTGTGTTTAACAAAAAAACCCCAAGACTCCAAAGCACAAAATTGTCAAAAAATAACAACTTGCCACACAGCCCAGAGTATCCTCTTCAAGCAAGACAAGGTGACCTTTTGGATGCTATAATTTCTAAGATCTTAGCCATGGCAAGCAGAACTTGAAGCTACACTTCACTCTTTGCTGCCTATTAAACACAACCAGCATATATTGCAGTAGCAGAAAACGCAATACAACACTCAGTGTGTGCCTTTCAAAAAGCCCCCACCAAGAAATGAGTCCTTTGGGAATCACAACTGTCTGTGGAAGCATATAAAACCCAAGCTCTGTGATTTGGTGGCTTCATTTGAAAATGACTTGTGTTTCTTTCTCACTGAATGGCAATGTAAACTGCAAACACAGAGTGTGTCCACTTTGAAGGCTGTCTAGCTCTCTAGTGTCTTGCCAGTTCTTGTAAAAGCTGGGCCTGTGTTATGAATAGGGCACTGCTCTGCAGATCCCAGGGCAGCAGAAGCAGGTTTCTCCAAACTGCTTCAATCAGCAAGGGGTCATTTCCCTCCGTGGGGAGAGTGAGGCAGGTCTTAAGATGGACTCACTTTTTGACCTCCCTCATTATTTATGAAGTCTTCTGGGAACACACTCTTTATGTTTGAATTTCAAATGAGGAGTAAGATGAGCAAATATATTTGCTTAGCATACGGCTACAAGTTGTCGTTAGAAAATAAACCTGTGGGAGGATGCAAGATGGATGTGGTAAAGGCTGGAAAAAGCTAGTTTGGGTGGGATACACCTTTATTTCTGGTTATATTTCTTCTGATCCAGACAATGATAAGCATTTGGTGCCCAGCTGTGGCCATGCAATTGAGTCCAGTGTCCCATGAGTTCAGCAGGATGGTTTGGATGCAGCTGTCCATGCTGGATCGGTATCTAGCACCTGAAAGAAAAACACTCCTTGTGGGGGAAACCTTGCTTTATAATCTAGTGAAACATGGTAAGGAATGGGTTGCTGTAACAAAAGGTAAAGTGCGAAAATAGTCCCAACTGCTCAGCAAACTGTGATTTCTACTTTATGCCTTTTGGCAGCTTCATGCTTTTTGCTTTCTCCTACATTACCAACATACATAAAACTCAGACTCCTGGATTTCTGGCATATTAGCTGTTTTTTACTGAGGGTTAGCTTGAGTTGTTCAGGCTGCATTTACCTTCAGTACAGCATCGCCTGTCTCCCCAGTACACCCCAGGGACACAGTTGTGTTCCCTGTCAGTGGGGATTGTTCAATGCTATTATTGAAATCCATCCCTGGGAACAAGACTTGAGCTGTTCAGTGCCTTCAAAGACCCTTGACTCTCTACATGCCTCCTTGCTTCTCAAGTGCTAATGATGGCAGGATTTGGCCAGGCAGACTGGATTAGTCCAAGAGTATTCTGTAAATGTGATACTGTTTTCTGTCATGCAGAGATATACTTTTTGTTGTGGAGGCTGTTACCTCTGAGTGGTTTCTTTTATAGAACAGGTTTGATATGAAAATGTTATTAAAGGTTGTACACTTTGTGTGGTATGAATGCTGTTTCAAAATCTATTTTAATGATGGTTTTGCCTTCTTAAGTTTCTAAACACAAGTGTTCTAAATATTTAAGCACTGTATAAAATTAATTTTTATTGATATTCATAAATATGGCAAAGACTTCCTACTTCAGATCAACATTTATGCTTTATTTTTATCTGTTCTTCTTACTTTCACTCATCATCTCTTTAGGTCATTTAAATTAACTGCATGATATATTCCCCCAAATCCCCATATCTCTGCCTTCACCCAAACTAGCATCTTGAAAGCTGAAGGAAGAATTCGGTTGTGAACAGAGCTGTACAGCTAAAAATCTCACCTTGCAGAGATACAGAATAAATGTGGCCCCCCTCTCTCCTGTAGCCTTTGTCCATTTGCACTTGGAATAAGGTGCCTTGAGAAATCAGGTGAAGACAGGACAGAGGTACCAGGCACACTGACATTGGGGCAGCCCTTTTCCCAACCTCACTGTACTACATGCTGCAGCTCTTAGTGGGACTAGCAATGCCAGGACACAGCGGTGTTTGGAGTATATGTGGACCTGTAGTCATTATGGCATCTGCTGGGTGAATGGACAGATACAGAGACAAAAACCTCTAACCAAAATGTCAGGCAGTATAAATAGCATTATACACACCTCAAGAGATCTCCTTTTCCACTATGGGGCTGCACCAATTCTGCTGGTCATAATTTTCTGTTGGTTTAGTCACGGTATAAAACTATTTATAGACAAGCACTTCATATTGAAACACCTCTTATGAGCACTATCCTCTTCTCATTCAGAGGAAAAATGCATATTTAATAACAAGCTTGATTACAGCTTTTCCCAAGTAATGTTCAGATGCCTTTTTTGACTTATCTCCAGTTTTTGTGCTAAATGGAGAAAGCGAAGTAAGCCATTGCAAACTGTTGTCTTTACCCCACTTCTTGTGTTTTGTCCTTTTTTCCCATGCTATCCCATATTTGCACCAGGGAGTCAGACAGGATCATCACAACATTCTCCTTTTGTCTATAAATCTCATAAATCTACGATCTATTTTTTTGCCTTGGTTTCTGTCATATTTAATTAGTTAAACAAATTTATGCCAAAACATTGTTGGAAAAGGACTCTTTCAAATAATGAAGTGCTTCTTAAAATCACATGAGAGTTCTGTAAGATGTCCATTAATCCAATGAGTTACTGAATGAGCATTCAGTTCTGAAAGAGACGTTGCAAATGTAAGACAAAAGCTTGAGCTGAGAACAACATCGTTCTGAGGTAATTCTTAATATTTCAGTTTTTCACTGTGCTGAAATACAACTAGAAGTTAAAATCACACACATTTTTTGAAACGTGATTAAAAGCTTGCACCAAATTGCAAAAGCCAAAATTTTGGTATAAAGCAATCAAAATTTTCTAATGAAAACAACATTTGTTTTAAAGCTCTGATCTTGGAGGATGTATTAACAAACTGTGGGAAACAACAAATTACTGAACATTGCATCTTTGGCCAGCTTCTGGTTGCATAATTGCAGGCTGACTCTGTAGTTTCAGAGGAGATGGGTGTCTTCCCCCTGCTTCCTGTTTACAAGCACACAGTTTCACCATGAACTACATTTCATTGATACCTGGGTACGATCCCATATCACAGGACCTGTTTAAGGATGAAAGGCAGTAAATGAAAAGTATCAGCCTTTTTCTTGCTCAGATAAGCCAGAGAAATGTTGTCAGCATTCTCTGCTGTGCAAGGCATAGAGTCAAGCCCTTATAATCTTCCTGAATGTTGCAGCAACTCCTTTGCTATAGGATTTCCTGCTATGTAATTGAAATGTTTGCCTCAGACGAGGAATTTACTTCCACCAGGCACCAATCTATCCTTACATGCCAGACTGGCAGCTTCCTTTGTTGTTTTGAAGAGGCTGGAAATTCTTTCAGGAATTCTTTCAGACCTGTGGGACTAAGCCTACTATTTAGTTACTTTCAATTGTATCTTTGTGGGATACCGAAGGTTGAACAATGCCATTTCAAGAGCCCAATTCTCATTCTTCTTTTCTTCATTATTTCTTACATGCTGCCAAGTCATAACTGTGACCCTCTTGCAGTAGGTGTTCCTTAAGCATTTGCACAGTCTCTCTCCCAAAGAGTTTGTAATTTAGCACAAAGACTTAGTCAAGGCAAGATTAAAGGGGAAAAACTCAGAGGGAAATCACTTAGATGGGGTTGGTATACATTATGTCAAGCAGCACTGGCTATTTACTGAGGTGTTTTCAGTTCCTTTTCTGAACTTCTTCCTGACTCCATATTAATGGTTAAAATCACCATATTCTCATGCATATTTAGGTTTTTCTTCTTTCCTTCTCCCACACAAAATCCATTGACAGATGTTTGTGGATACCACAGACATCACATTGAGTTAAACAATATGGATAAAACAAGCAAAAATACAGCCTCTTGTAAAGAGGGGTCCATCTGACGTCCTGTCAGGAGATTCATTCCCTCCCTTCAGCACAAATTATCAGGGCAATCATGACTGACTTCACAGAGATCAAACCACTAAACAGTTCTTCCTGGCATATTACAAAAGGTTTATTCTGTCCAAGTCCTGTGTTCTTCTTTGGCATCTCCAGTGGAACATGGCAGATTCCCAGCTGGCTGAGTTAGATACTTGCCATGATGCAGAAGCAAGTGACAGAAGTGATTTTTCAGCTTCTTTCAAAAGAGGTGCTATGGGATGGGCGATGGAGAGCAAGCAGAGATTGGTGGGGTATGGACAATGCAAGTTTTTAACGTTTTGGAGAAGGCTTGAGGAAGACCTTATTTCAGACTTTCATTATATAAAAGGGGACTCATAAGAAAGATAGAGACTTTTTACCAAAGCATGTAGTGGCAGGACAAGGGGCAATGGTTTTAAACTGGAAGAGGGTAGATTTAGATTGGACATAATGAGGAAAATTTTATGATGAGGGTGGTCAGATGCCAGAACAAGTTGCCCAGAGAAGTTGTGCCCCATCATTGGAAGTGTTCAAGGTCAGGTTGGATGGGGCTTTGGGCAACCTGATCTAGTGAAAGATGCCCCTGCCCACGGCAGGGGGGGTTGGACTATATGATCTTTAATGGTCCCTTCTGACCAAGACCATTCTGAGATTCTGTGATTCTATGTCTACGTATCCATTAATAAATGTTAATCCTGAAGCTCACTGACCATTTTTAACATTAGCATGTGATGGACATCCAGCCTAAAATGGAAGCCATGTCCAATTTTCATGTATAAGTTAATTTTGTCACAGCTTTCCCCCAGTTTTTGATCTCACAGGTGGCTGCAGACCTCAAGCATAGGTAACAGTCTCTTGGTTCTTGTTCCTGTTCTCTAGCTCTCTGCTTCCTTCTTTTCTGGCCCATAGCTTGGAAGAAGTAATGGATAGGTACCCCAGTAGATAAATAGGAGGAACACTAAGCTGTGTTGTTACCTGCATGGTGCTTTCATACCTGAGGACAGGGCACCTTTCACCTTGTTCTGGCTTTGGGCTACTCAAGGTTGGTCTCTAATATCTCTGTTGACATTGCCTCATTGTGCAGACACTGTAGTGCAGATCACTGAAAGTCATGAGGGCTTTGCAGTGTATATTAGAAAATATGCTAGATGTGGGAAGTAGACAATTTGACTTCTCAGATTTGAGAAATAAGATTAATGTTGTTTCTTTTTCTTGTACTTTTAGAACAAGATGAGTGCTAACGTTTTGTCTCTATCACCTCATAAGCATTAAGTAATTCTCCAGAAATGTGCTAGAAAAAAAATTCAAAATGAACCATGACAGGGGGCAATAAATAATATAATAAGGTTTTTAATCAAGCCGTGGACATTCTGATCCATAGAAGACAGAGTAGATAAGCAGAGAGATGGACAAGTAATACTTTAACAGTGACACATTCCCAAATATTCCTAGAAATACAGGAATGAAAAGCATGTTATAAGTGTGCTGTTGAAAATGCAGAAAGGTCTGCTCATTCCTTGACACCATATGTCTGTTTCTTGTATTAAAGGGTTTGGAAACATTGTTTATGGATATTGCATGACCATGAATGCCAAAAATAATAATCCTATTAAGTTTAGTCCAAATAGCATGTAATGAGATTCAAAATGATATGTTAAATACACATTCTAATAATGAAACTCAAATTGCTTTACAAATAGCATTGGGAGAACATTAGCCTATTTTGATTCTAATAATTACTTGCATCCTGTGTTCCAAATCTATTCAATATGCTTTTCGTAAGAACAAATATTTGTTCTACTAATTGTTCTGCAATTCTCCTGGTTATTTTTAAAAGGCTAAAGAGCTGCACAAGACCAGCAGTTGTCTGTTAGAATAAGATCTGCTTGTTTTTTTTACTTTAATCATCTTACAGTATTTGAAGAAATTAGGTTCTCTAATACTTCTGTCTTTTGTCCAGATTTCAGTTGTCTGTGTTTTGTATACTATCATTAAACCACTTTTCAAGTGAATCCTTGCCAGACTAAACACAATCTTTCCTCGTAGAACATTCCATCCAAACTACACACAACCACCGTAGCCCTTTCTGGATTGTCCTAAGATGTGGATTCTTGATATTTAGGCTAGGTACTGTTCCTATTTTATATATTAATTCTTATACAACTATTAAGATATTATCATCATATCGTATTACCAGTTAATAAGCAGGGATGGATACATTTTTCACTGCAGTAAAATGTAAACTATCTATAAAAAGACCATATGGTTTAAATGTTTTAAAATATTGTTTTTAAATAAGGACAGAACAACTATGAATGGGAAAGGAGCTCAGCTTTAGTTTACTTCCGGCTTCACACCGAAACAGCCAGGGATCTCAGTGGGTATTAGAAATGGACCAGAATTGTATAAATGCTACTTTATCCACCCCTTGAAATATTTATTCAGGTTTCTCTCCTTAAGTTTTCTACAGATGTGAAGTCGATTAGTCTTCAGACTTACTGCCCACAATCTCAAAGACCCAGTGTGTGGCCTCCAGCACATGGAAAGATGACCAATGTGCAAAACGCACAGGGGACTTTTCAGATCTGAAGCCAGCAGTCTGAAAAATAAAGTACCTGAGGAAAGTGTGTCTTCTTTCCACTGACAGTGAGATCAGGTTCAAGGAGAAGCTAACTATGTGAGTTAGATAACAAGACAAGGCAGGCAGAACCTCATTGTCTTCATTTTTCTGCACATTGTACTTCTATTTTGTTCTTTTAAAAAGTACATTCATTTCCTTTTGTACCATCCAAACTGAGCTTTTCTGAAGACCACTGTAAACATAACTTTCTAACAACTTCAGCTCTTTCTAATTTCCCTTCATTCCACTTAAAAGAAGAAAGAAGAAACTTAGAAAGCAAAAATGCCCATAACAATATCCTGGCCTTAAAAATATCCTATGTTTGAATGGCAATTCCTTTTTTTCTTAGCTGAGTTGTGTGTAATTCTTTTCACATATATGGAATAGTCCTGGGTATCGCGTACAGCTGGGATTTCTGAATACAAATACAACCTGACTGCATACCATTGAAACAAAACTCAGTTGCTTGGAGAGTCTATTGGCGAATTCCTTAAGTCTCATTAATCACGTACGTGGTGACACTGGAGGGGGCTCTTTACTTTTTTATTTCTCATTTGTCTCTGATATTCCCTGTTTATTACAAAATCCCTTCCTTTTCTGGATTTATAATGTGGCTGTTTTCCATTACAGTTGTATCCTTTCACTCCCAAGTGGAGCCACCCATGCGCGAGAGCTGGGAATCTGGAGGTTTTTGATGAATATCCTTATTCACCACGGAGCAAAGAGACCATGACAGACCTCAGAGATGCTTGATGGTGTGGCCCACCGGGGAGATGACAATTACAGATCGAGACTGCTGATGCTGCTTACACAATCTGATTCCAGTTCCCCTGCAGCAGAACATGTCTGTCCCTCCACTCTTCTTCTCCAAGAAATTTGTGGTTTCTTTTTAGAAATATGCATGTCTAATTAGGAAATTTATGAATTAATCCTCTTTGAGCACAGATTCTGTCTTCTCATGTTGATGTTGAGAGCAGAATTTACAAAGATACTTAGGTACTGAGATGTGTTTGAGGGTAAGGGCCGTGATTGTCTCATGGGGTCCAGCTACCGATCCCTTGAACTCATCTTTCTCATTTCCACTTTGCTTGTGCCTGCTACTGTATAAACAGACTGATAATTTAAGGATGAAACTTTCTCCTTAAAAAACTCTCATCTGGATTCCTCTCTTCCCTCTGTGCAGCAGTACATCATGGCCACATACTTTGAAGTGCAGCCATTCCAGGCAGCTTTGTACTCAAAGGTGATGTGCTAGGAACATGGAACAGGCTTGCAGAGGGATTTCACCTTGTGTTCACAGTGTGGTACTTAACACTACTCCAGAGGTCTGCAGTGTATGCTGTCGTTATTGCGCAGCTAGCACACTGAAACTCCATTTGATTTGATGTGCAGAGGACAAATTTTGAAGTTCACATGAAAAATATCTTAATCACTTTTTGGGTGTCTGATGTCCAGACTTCATTTGTCCAGAGAGGTGAGAGCTGAAATTGAAACCATCATTATCTGTTACGACACACTTAAGGTTCTTCTGCTAAGCTCATACCAAATACCCTTTGATTAGAAAAATGTGACCTTTCAGGAGAAAAAACATGTGAAGGTGTAGGTACCAAGTCAAAGTTGCAGATACACAAAAACTTACCCAAGCTTGGAGAAAGGAAGGACTGAAAAGAATTTTTAGTTCTGTCTTAAAACATGCACTGACATATATGAAGCATATGTAATATCTAGGCATTACTCACATAAAATCAACAGCACAAATAAAGTTACAGCAGAATTCATGGGGCATGGCACTTTTTTCCTCATTCCAAATGATGCTTAGATGGTGTTTCTTCTCTTCATTTGATGTAGTTAATTCCCTTTTTGGTTTCTTGGTAGGAATTTGGCATAAAAGAGAGCTGTGATTCCTACTAATTGTCATGTTAGGTAACTTGACACTAAGAGCTACCATAGGTGTTAACAAAAAATTGCTTCCAGAACATAAATGTGTGTTGCCAGCAGAATTTAACCTCAGGCTGTAATAGTAACACTGAGACATGAGGAGGCTGAAGTGGAGTTCTGCCAGCTTTCACTGTGCAGATTCTGCAGGTGTTTCCCTAAGAAAGAAGAGTTGATAATAGATATGATGGCAATTTCTTCCCTCCAAAAGATAGCATGGGCAAGTAGACTTTTGGCATGAGTTTTGACCAGGAAATAATTTGTGATCACCCCAATATATTTAAATATATTTTTATAGAAAGCATAAGGAAGTTTATGTTAAAATATATCATATGTCAAAACCCCTGTATTTGATAAATGAAAAATGTTGGTACCTATTCCCATAATGCTTTTTGAATTAGAAACATGGGGACAAATCAAGAAAATGGAAAAGAGAAATACTTCAAAATTAAATAATTTGAAATAGGGAAGGTTTTTTGTTGTTGTTGTTAATCAGCTATGCTTGGCAATTTCAAGAAAATTTTGCTAAAACCTAACCTGCTGACTGTGCAGCCTGGGAGAAGAGATTACTTTCCATTGCCTCAAGTGCCAGGATCAATCCAAATAGGTAAAGGCCAGTCCCACTATGTCCTTAGTTACAACAGTTTCATCCCCAAAGACACCAGCTGAAGTCACACCTTCGTAGAGAGTGCAGAACTATAACCTCTAGGGTGGCTTCTCCCCTCATTTGTAATGGTATAAATCAGTTAAAGTCAATGGAGGTCTGAATGTGAAATGGGAGTAAAAGAGAAAAAGAAGAGCCTTTTGTCCATGAAAGCTGCCAAGTGTTATGTGGACTTCTTTCAGCCAGGGCTACTCCCACTGCCATTAATGGTTTCATACTACTGGAAGTGCTAAGTGAGATCTCCAGATCAGAAAGCAGTTAGGCTCTGTTCATCCCTCAGTGTTTCATCTGCAGTGGCCACCAGCATGTGTCAGATGTGGACTGAATTGAAATGTTGTATGGAGACACAGATTTACCTCTAGAGGAACACAGCTGTCAAGTGCCTGGCCAATCTGTTTAGTGTTGGGATGACTCAGGCTTTGAGGGGATGGACAAACAATGGCTGAGATAATCACAATCTTTTCTTCTCTTTGGCCAAAGAAGATTTTGGATTGTCCTTAACATTTCAGAGGTGTCCAGGAATACACAGGAAGAAGCATATTTGGGTAAAGGACAGAAGATTTTAGGTAAAAGATATGGAACTAAACACTGGCAGTGCTGTTCCTGCATAAACCCAACAAGGTGGGTATACACATATATGTGTGTGTTTAGGATATGTATTTCATCTTTTGGCCAGGATTTATCCACTAGCAACCAAGACACGGGATAACATTTGAGAATCCTCACTCCATCACACGCACAAGCCCCAAGGAAGGCTGAACCCAAAACATCTGGCAATTCAGTCACGAAGCAGGGATTAAGTGGGTAGGAGTGACTTCACTGGAGGGAGGGATGGAGTGAAAAAAAAGGGAGACAAGGGAAACAGAATAACATACAGGAAGAGGACCCGCCCACCCTTCACCCAAAGTCCCTAATCCTACCACCCAGGTCAGGGCTTCCTGGGCCTGCAGCTGGAGCTGGGGGTGCAGGCAGCCATGTCGCGCTGCCTGTCCTGTCCTGCCAGACGGGTCCTCTCTCAGTGCTGGCCTCTGCACTCAGCCCAGCCCCCCGGCTGCTCCAGCGCTGGCCATGTGTGCTGGGCAGGTGAGCCCCTCTGGCATCTGCAGAAAGATGGGGAGGAGGGTAGGTTGTCTGAGCCCCATCACCCACTGCTCCAACCTGCCTCATAAGATCAGGCTCACCACCCAGACAGACATACGGCAGCACAATTTGCCCAGACTCCCACCACACACCCCAAAATTATAACCAGCATCATGGCTGCTTTTTCTCACCTCACAAATACCCCAAATCCACCACAATTTAACCCTCATAAACCTGCCCAGTTCCCTTTCCCATCCTTGTCCTTTCCTCTCCCCTGCATGCCTGCACAGCTCCCTTCCTGCCTTTTAGCACAGCTGCAATCCAGCCCAGTCTCTCCTCAGATCTCACCGAACAGGAGGTGAGTAAGTAGCAGTCTTGGAAACTGAGGGAAATTTCTTCAATCTGCATGATTTTTTAAATTCCTTTTTCTCTTTTCACAACATGAAATCACTCAGTATCTCAACAAATACGTGATGTATTGAAACTAACTCAAAGTGTAAGTCCTGTGAGCAAGTCACAAGACAAGATAGATCGTTTTTTTTTTTTCCTTTTTCCTTTTCTTTCATTCTCTCTTTTTTTTTTTTCTCTTTTCTTTTTAATGGTGAGTCCAAGACAGGGAGTATTGCCAGTGTGCTTATGAAAAATTGACAGACGATCCATCTGCAGAGAAAACAAATAAACGAGTAAGTAATTCTCCAGTCCAGAAGTACATCAGCTTTCATGTGGCATCAAAATGGCTTAGTCTAATCAGATTGAGAAGAAGGAGAGCCTTACTGGCTAGAAATGAACACGCAGAATTTCAGGAGAGGTCAAATATGAGATTTAAAACATATGTTGGGTTAGCCTTCCTCCCTTCCTGGGACCTAGGAAGCCAGGCTATATTCCTGGCCCTACCACCTCCTGCTCTGCGGGTGAGGTTAGCACAGCTCTGTGGTTCTGTTTCTTCCACTACAAAAATTTATGATAATCAGACTATTCTGAAATTTGACCCCTGCAGCTGAAACATTCTGCAACAGGGTAATTGTGGAAGGGTTTATAAAGAGATAGAATATTTTTTATTAATGCCAGAGATAACAGTTGAAAAACCATCAAGATCCCCAAACCTCTGGGAACGTCATTATTGGTCATTGTTTAGAAAAGCATGTTAGAATTCATTAAGATTACAGGGTTTGAACCCTCAGGGTCTGGAGAGCAGGTCTTACGCGGAGAGGTTGAGGAAACTGGGCTTGTTTAGCCTGGAGAAGAGGAGGCTGAGGGGAGACCTTATCACTCTCTGCAAGTACCTGAAAGGAGGTTATAGTGAGGTGAGTGTTGGTCTCTTCTCCCAGGTCACTAGCGATAGGATGAGAGGAAACGGCCTCAAACTGCATCAGGGCAGGTTTAGACTGGATATTAGGAAAAATGTCTTCACTGAAAGAGTGGTCAGGCACTGGAACAGGCTGCCCAGAGAGGTGGTGGAGTCACCATCCCTGGAGGTGTTCAAAAAACATATAGACATGGGATTTCAGGATGTGGTTTAGGAGACATGGTAGTGTTTGGTTAATGGTTGGACTTGATGATCTTAAGGGTCTTTTCCAACCTTAATGATTCTATGATTCTACATGCTGTTCATGTTAACTTATGTGATAAAAGCTTATCCGCGCACCTGCAAAGGAACACAGAGAGGCAAAGGTGAGGGGGAAGCCCAAGCAGCACCCAGCTCTGGCTTTGCAGAGGCCCATCCCAGGAGCTACCAGCCCATCAAAGGCCATCTTCACAAGCCTGGAGAAGCCCAGAAGCACAAAGAGAGCTGGGAACTCAAATTAAGGACTCAGAGGAAGGGACACCCTGTCCAGGCCCCTCCCAGGGCTGTCCCAGGAAATACCTCAGCCCCAGTGTCCAGATGTGACACCCAGCTTGATGAGTCAATGCTGGAGCACCTTTTGGATTGAGGAGGGGGATTGACCCTAGGGTTGTGGGAAATGTTACAGGATGCAGGGGAAAAGAGTTTCAGGATTGCACCAGATATGATGAGAAGTTTAGGGGAGCCGCCAAAGGTGGGGAAAGGGAGGGATTTAGGTGATTTGAGGAAAAACAAGTGTGGGAATATAATGCATTAGAAGGTGTCAGTTGCATATAGTTTGCTAGCTAGTATGCTTATCTGGCACCCAATCAGCACAGTCGGTTCTGTCTTCTCATTAAACTCCATTTATAATTCTTTTTCTGGGTGAGATGGTGTGCGTGTGTGTGTACGGGGGTCTGAGTGCCAGCACGTGGAGTCAGACTGTTGGTCAGAGGGTCTGTGTGTCTGTCGTGCCAGCAACTGGAGTATGTGCAGGGTGCAAGTGAGTGTGCCAGTGCTGGTGCAGATCAGGTTGGATTAGCTGAGCTGTAGGTGAAATGGCCTGGGAGCCAAGGTGCTGTGGGTCTCTGAGAGTGAGACCATGGGTGAGTTGACTACTGGAGGGTCAGGGGAGTCCTGGCCAGCTGCTGGAAAGCTGTGAATGCTTGTGTGCATACATGTGAGTGTGCTTGTGCTTATGTGTGTGTTCGTGAGATGGTGTCTACCAGCAGCTAAACCGGGGCTGCTGCCTTGGGGGCTCATATGCTCAAGTGCCAGCAACTGGGGGGACTGGGATCACAGGCAGCTGCTGGGATGACTGAGTGTCGGAGCCCAGCTGATGGAGGGATATACATTGCAAATACGTATATACACTTATTTAGTCCAACAACAGACCTTCTTCCTGATCAGCCAGAGAGGGAGGAGGAGCTGTTTGTGCTTGTGTGTGTTTTGAGTGTGTCTCTGTGTGTTTGTGTATGTATGCCCACCTGGAACGCATGCTGAGTCTCCACACCGGCTGGACCTGGGGCAGAGAGCTGCTGCAACCTCACTTCTCTTGGGCTTCCAGATCCACCTTCCCAAACAGCCTATGGTGTTCATGATAACAGAGCCAGATGACTCAAGGTTGCCAAATTCAGCTGGTGAGGAGTTCAGTAAAATAATATTTAGCACTTTGCACTGACAGCCACTTGAGCCTGGAAATGCAAAGCTGTAGAGAGATATTTGAGAGCAGGGTAAACAGGTAAGGTTGGCAGCTGAGTGAGCCAAGTGAGTGTGGACATCGCTCTGACCAAAGTTAGACTTCACTCTATGTCCGCCCACACACCCACTCAGCCATGGGTAGCTGTGGCAGATGCAACAGACACCTGAGTCCACTCACGTCAAGTTATTTGTATTGAAAAAAGCAGGATGTGGTTCAAAAACCCACTGCAATTGCTCAGAAGGTTCCCATATATTTGCGTGATATAAGATCATGAATAGAGAAACGGTCTGCTTTGGAATATGGCATTACTGCCTGAATGTATCCTGGAGTGAACCACCTTGGAAAGAACAGCCTCACACAAGTGATTTTCGAGTGGCATCTTCCTCTGCTCATCCTCAGCTATGCCCCCCATCCCGTTTATGTACTATAAAAGACAATTGGACTCATGGTGGAAAGCTTAGAAATATTGTGAGAAACATTATTCTTGGAACAGCATATGTATGTGCTGAGGGATGAGAGGGAACGTGTGCCAGTGTGGGGTGGTTAAGGGGGCTTCAACCACATTTAGATTAAGACCAGATTTAGGCTCAGCCCAGGAACTTGGATGGGTATTTGTTTCCTGCTTTCCAAAACTAAAAGCTGAAACACAGGACAACTGACTGAAAAGAGGGGAAACACATGTTTACAGTGTTAATCTATGTGGGGTCTGAATGAAGCAGGTTAAAAAGGGTGGGGCTTTATTTGGAAAAAATACACATTGAATCATTTCCAATATTTGTTGCAAATGCAATCACAGTTTAACAGCATTTTGAAGGGTTGTACTGTGGGATCTGCAGAGCAAAGGCAGGCCTGGAGCTCTTGTCTATGAACAAGTTTCGTCCCACCTGCAATGAGACAGTAAATACTAATCTGTGGCAAAGACAGGGCATAATCTCTGCTGATTCTTCAGTATAACCTTTCCATCACTTGGCATCTGCCCATTTCACTGAAAAACTGCTTTAGGAATATTTTAACAAGGAGATTGAAAGATCTTGCTTATTAAACCAACATATCTTTCTTCTAGGTAAACTCTTTTTCTCAGAGTAACTAGTAAATAGAGCTACAAATCCTTTTCACTGTTTTTGAACTAAAATTTTCGTTTTACTAATGTAGCAATTTTTCTAGTTTCCCTCTTCAAACATAACAGAAGTACTACAGAAAGTGAGATGATTTTTATTCGTTCAAAAAAAATGATCTGTTGAGTTTTTTCAGATGTTTGGACTTCCTCTTTAAAAAGAAAATTGATTCTGAATACTACGGTCAAAACTTTTTTGTTTTCCATTTTTCAGTGTCATTTTTAAATGGAAAATGTTTTTAATGCAAAAATATTTGTCAACTATAATAATGCACTTTCTGAAAAGTACCTTTTTAAAAAAAAGCAACACCACTGGAGATGATAAAACAGTCACTGATATTCCAGGCTGCTCCTTGGTCTGCAGTGAGTGTCGTAGGAAAGTGGTGTATTGAAATTCAGCTGATATTCTAGAATGATTCCTGTGTCTAATACCCCAGGCCTGTAGAAAAGGAGAGCTTTGTGACTGCTAAGAGATGTTTAGCTTGAATTGTATCAAGCTAGGTAACTTCAGGAATTAGAGAATAAATCTCTTGGGCTCTGCTGAAATGCTTTTCCCTCCAATTTCTTCCACAAAACAAAGGACAAAATATAGTGGAGTGGAGAATTTTAGCCATGCACAAGTTCAGTGAAAAGATACTTTTTAGCTATAAGAACCAGCTTGTTGCCAATTTCCGTCAGAATAATTCCCCAGGTTAAACCCCGGCCCTATTGAAGTCATTGTCCAAATGCCCATTGGCTGCGAGGGGAGATCAGGATTTGTCCCGTTCAATTCATTAGTGATGGTATGAACCCCAAGTAGTATTACGCTTCCTTTAAAGAAAGAGAAGCTCCTACTTACTGTTTATATACTAATGTTATTTCTCACACGTTTATTGTGTTACTCTCCTTAATTTGGTGCCATGCTGGGGCCCTGTGGGATGCCACTCAAACATTATGTCAATGATCTCAAAATTGAACTCCAGTGCTTTATTTTACAAATGGCTTCTAGCAGATGTGTGGCACACTTTATTACCTTAAGTACCCATTAGTTGAAAATTTCATTAGTTTGGGGGAAAGGGATCAGTTTTGTCAATAGATCTGGTATGGGTGGACCTTTTGTGTCAACCTGACCCATATCAAAATGGATTATTGTTGTAAGTGAGACAAGTGACCTAATGTTCTGCCTATTATGCACACATGATCTATAACCTTTTAAAATACTAGTGTGGGAAAGGAGCACACTTCACTGCATCCCCAAACCACGGATTCTTAACAGGTGGCAGTCCCTCTCTTAGCAACGTTTGCCATGGGCTGTCTGCGCGAGCGTATGAATTATCAGGGGGTACAGTTTCCAACCAGGTAACCAGGGGAAAACCAGGATGGAGAATGAAACCAGAATAATGAACAGCCAAGCAGACGTTTTAATGAGCGCAGAAGGCAGGCGGTGGAGCTGGGTCTGTAGTGCCATCGTCTGACTGACCGGTGCATTTCGGCCAAGGCGTTTTGCGTGCTGCCTGGATCTTTTGGGCGAATAAAGCTGCAGAGGTAAAGCTGGATGTGGTTACAGCAGTACCATATGGTACATTTTACTCCACACTTTTAACGTTTTGATGCTGCTTGCTCCTTGAATGATGGCAGCAGTAGTTTCCAATGCATTAACTTGACCTTGTTTTGGAAACCATGTTAGGGCCAACTTGAAGGCCCCATGCAAAAATATTTGGTGGGACCACCCACTAAAAGGTGCACTATATAGCCCTTTGGCTGCTTTGTGCAGCAGCTCTCACACCTGCCCAAAACTCCTTGACCTTTTGAACAGGGCAAAGAAAATCTGTTTGGAGGTGATGAATCTGGCAGTAATGGAAGTGAATTTTACACAGCAAAGTACAGGCCTTATTATTAAGTTATTACTTCATGTTTCTCCTCACCTTGTATTCCACACTATAACACTGGGATATAAGCACTAATATTACAGTAGCATAGCAACTTGTTTCTGGAAAGCACCCATTAACCGTGATACATCCTGCAGCCTACTGAGGGCTCTGCCAATACACATGTAGACGTCCTCTGTTCTTTGCCTGCTGTGTAAAAAGTGGAGAGGAGCACATGAAAGAAATCTCAGATAGTCCAATAAGTGGATTGGTAGCAAATGCTGTTGAAAGAACCAGAGGGAAAAGGACAACCCTCCAGGCACTGCAGAAGTGTTTCCATGCTTCAGGGCACAGGTGCCCAAACATCTTATTCTGGTGGCTGAGTGACTCCCCTGGAAGTACTTGGAGATTATCTGTTTCCATTCCTCTATCATCATGCAGTAAGGAATGTGGGCGCTTGTGCAGTAAAGCTGATCTGACTCTGTGCCCTTAACCCAGCCTAAAGGGGATGTATCATCCTTCATGCATATGAACTGTAAAGCACATGCACCTTCCTGCTCTATAATCTCTGGCAGGGTTTAGGAAGTCCCTGAGCAGGCTGCTGTTGCAGGGAAGATCATACAGATCACCTCTCCTGAGTTCTGCAAGCTGTGGAGTGGGAAGCAGGGTTAGGCTGGATGAACTGCTCTATCTGGGGCAGCCCACTTCAGCTGCCCTCCTCAGGGGGACTGCTCAGGCCTTTCCCTGCCATATGTTGGACACCAGGACGTTGGTGATGTGATACGAGGTGTGAGAGAGCCAGGAAGATACCAGCTGGGATGAAGTGGTCCTGCCAGAGCCATTGACCTGATTCGTAGCCAATTCCTCACAGCAGTGTCTGGGCAGCCCACAGATGGGACGGGCCAGATGGGACTAACATGGAAAAAAGGCTCATTTTCAATGTTGTAAGTCTGGGAGGCAAAGGGAGGGTTGGTTATTCTTAGTGTTTGTGGAGAAAGAATCAGTTGTGGAGGGACCTGTTCATCTTCGGTAACAGAGACATTTTCCTGGAACAAGATACTTGTCTCTGCTGTTAAATAAAAGCAAAGGCAAAATACAGACTCACTAAACTCCAAAATCAAACAAATCAAGATAGGAAAACTAGATTTCCTTGTTTAGTGAAGGGTTTCCTTCCTTCTCATGCCAGCTTTGATTGATTCTCAAAGAGGTAAGTGGTTTTTTGTCAGTCAACTGAGCAGGGAGGCTATCACGGTTCCTTCAGGAGCACTGATTCCTCTGAGAGATGCAAGTTGGATACAGGAAAAATATGGCTTAGGAAATCAAAAGGATGTAGCATGTGCCTTGGCCCACACACTCCCAGTTGGATTTCTGGGCTTCTAAGTCGTTGTGGGACACTTAGCTCACTTTTAGTTGCTTATGCCTGTTTCCCACCTCTAAAATTAAGGTCTATTTGCCTCCTACAGAAAGTGTTTTCAGGTAGCCTGAAGAAAACTGTGAGAGAATGAAGTATGATGATTCTTATTATACAGTGTCACAGCATCATAAATTGTGTTGTGAAGCAAAACCATGTTAATATTATTATGCTTAATCTCCTGTCTAGCACTGAACAAAGGAGATTTAATTCTTGTCATTGCTTCTGCTGACAAGCTGAGGACCTCTCTCTCAAGTAAATAGGGAAACATGTACTGCAGTTGCTTCTTCAGCTCAGGTTCATTGCTGTAATTTCAGTAAGTTTTGCTGGAAAGTGCTTTCTCACAGCCAGGTCTCCCATGATACCAATACAGAGTGTACACGATATTCTTTCCCTGTATCCTCCAGAGCCTAATATATCCTTCGCAGCACTTTCAGCCTGAAATGAAGTGTATGACCTAAAGTCTATAGAATAACATGAATCACTGGACAATAATTTATAGGGTCACCTCATAATTACTATTGAGTATAACATGACCCTGTTTATTGGAACATATACAGGAGAAAGGTTATTTTTGAAAATTTTCTTATTCATTCAAGACAACATTGCTCCAAACCTGAATGGATTTATTGACACCAAATTAAAAATAATCATTGTTAAAACAACTGGGAAAAATCCCTTTAAAAATGTTAGAAACTTCTTGCTTCTGAAGCTTTCTTGCAGGGAGGTGGGGAGCAATCTGTGGCTCATGGCCTTTCTGCAAAAGGTGATTTTTTCACATAACAAGAACTGAGATCTGCTTCGGAATCTGTAATAAGAATGAACTAACTAAATGATAACAAAACATGTTTCATGTTAATGTTCCAAAAAAGCATGTGGTATTTGGAAGGGAAGCAGATTAAAGCAAAGAAGAAGGCAACAACTTAAAGGGGGAAAAGTTGTGTTTTGGGGTTGTTTTGCAGATTCTCAGGTTTCTGCATTTACTACCCCTAAGTTACAACCCACCATACTCTTCTGCATGGGAGAAGTAGAAGCAGTGGAGGGTAGCACAGGCAATGCTCAAACCAGTGGTGGTTTTGGTAGTAAGCAAAAAAATCTTTGGGCAAAACACTTCTGTGTTATTTTGGTTCTCTGAAAAACTTTGAGGGTCTGAGGATGAATTTTCATTTTCCATCGTCATATATGATTTTCAGGGCTAGCAAGAGCCTCCCTGAGTCCTGAAAAGGCTTGATCCTGATGGTACACCCTCCCCTGGTACTTCTGGCGTTGAGGTAGGGAAGGAGGAATTTTGATAACCGCAACATTATCTGTGCTCAGGACCCTTCCTGGCCTGCAAGCCAAACTCTCTGCCCACCCTCCAGGCTGAGGCAGGGAGCACGGCAAACATGCTGGGGGCGGAGATGATGTGGACACCCGTTGTGGTTTTTTGCTTGGGCAACAGCTGCAGTTACAAGAGGGACTGTGGCGTATATGACCTTGTGCACTTCTAAAGAACTATGGTAGGAGGCTGAAATGTCTGACTGCTGTCTGAGTAGGTCTGCGCATATGCAGTCTTCTTGGGTGCACATTTTCAGAGGTTTCTAAGAACGATTTTGCATTTAGGGTGGGTGCAGAAAAGACCCCACATTTCCAGGAGGGTGTTGTACAAAAAGTCTACCTTTGGCATATGTTTGTGGGACCAGATACGAGACCTTGCTGAATTCTACCAAAACTTAATGGGTTAAAAAACACCAGGACCCTTCACACTGCAGCAGTGAGCATAGAGGCCTGACAACCAGAGAAAATCAAATCCTGTGCAACAAATATAGTAAGTGCTTTGCTTCAGAAACCCAACTTGCTGCTCTTCTGGTATTCAGGATCCTTAACACCGCTGCACATTCCAGATGTGCATTCCAGACTGCTCCAGTTCTGAAAGCATGCTTGGCTTGACCAGACATGGGGGGTTTTATTCCAAGTAGAGATGTATTCATTTGCAGTCATCAAAAAATGTATATTTATGGAGGAAAGTTTGGGCGCAGCATGCCAACATACCAATTATGAGTGTGTAGAGTAAAGAGGTACTGTCAGGCTGCATATGTTTTAAATATCTAAATTCAGAGACCAAAATACGTAGGGACAGCAGATGGATTAGTGACACATTTGGAAAACTATGGGTACATGGATTCTGGTAAATTAAACAGTGTCAAGGCATGGGCAGAGGTACTGGAACTTACTCATCCATGCTATTCAACTGTTAGAACAGTCCTTGGTGTGGTTTTGGCCCAGATCAACTAACAAACTCCCAAACAATCCCTAGGTATGTTTTGTGATTTAGTACAGGCCAGGGACCACTGCCAGTAGGCAACATGCAGGCGGCTGTCCTGTTCTAGAGGTTAAAAGAGTTTAACATTATGGATGCGATCAGATTGTTCCAGATGGCTTGATGGCCATGACACTGTTTAGTTTACTAACATAGATGTAACCTTTAGGTTTTTATACTCATCCACTTGGACCTGTGACTCATATACGCCAAACAAGCAGCTGTTGTGATTTAAGATGTTATTGCACCTGAGATCTTTGTTACTGGCTCTTGCTGGAGGTTGCTGACCCCACTGTAGAGCTGCCAAAAGTAATGTACTTCAAGTGTTTTAGACCAGTGAAGGTCAAGCCACAATGTGAGGTCTGTGCATGTACTGAATATGGGGAAAAGACCGGTTTAAGAAAATTCTTCCTCCTCCTATTCCATCCATGTATTTATAAGGCCTTAGCTAAGGCCAGAGCTCTCACTGGAGCCGCCACTGTCTCACTATTCAGCACAGGATGCCCTTAATCATCAGTGTCCTTTTGGCTAATACTCCTTTCTTAAAGCTACTATCTGGATTCCATGGGCACTGCCTTTCCTGAATCTGTGCTTTTCTGACTGGTATTGCACAGGAGGTTTGTACCCTAAAATCCATAGAGCAATGATATTTCCCCAATTGAAATCATACTTGCTTTTAAAGAAAAATTAGCTTTAAACACTTTAATGTCTGTTCAGTTGTGCCAGGCAGATTTATTATGAATAGAGCTTCCTGCTGCCTGTAGGACTATGGTGGGGTACAGAGATGGTAGGTGGTGCGGTGCTTCCTTGCCCATGGCTGTGAGGAACCTCCAGCTGCTGCTAGGACTGTGATGTGGTACTGAATGGGGCTCTGTGTGTTTCCTTATATCTTAAGTCATTTTCCTTTTAGAAAGTTGCAACACTCTTTGGCTGAGTGGCAGAGGCTGTGGTCTCATTTCCATATTGAGGGATGCAGCTGTCAGAGACAGGAGAATCAGAAACTGGAGCAGCTGCCCTCCATGTCCACAGAGAGCCCCTGACTCATTGCCTGGTGGTTTCCCAGTCTTATGCCAAGGCTGTCCATCCCATGTCTTCCTGATAGCCAGGAGATACCCCTCGTGGGCCACCCATGCTACTCACCCCACCGTTACATGGGCCACCCCACTGTCCTGCTCGCTGTGACAAGGCCATTTTATCACCAGGGATAGAGCCAGGAGATCATGTGGGGCCAAGCCAGCCTTCGGCTACCCAGGGTGAAAGGGTGGCAAGTTCCCTCTGCCCATGTCTCTGGAGACCTTCCAGCTCCCTGGAAGTTTGTCATGAGGTACAGGTGGGGTTTTTATATGTCCTGTAGAGATTTGACAGCTCTCCAGAGTGAGAGGACAGGAGCATGCTGTGGGCTGTTGCATTTCTCTCTGTGTGTCTATCTGTAATGCATAGGAAAAGCAACAAAGGTGGAGTAGCCACCTGGTTCTGCCCTGCCCTCCCCTTCCTGCCCTTGCTCACCCAGCCAGCCTGCCAACTTGTCTGCCAGCCTGAGCTGGCACAGCCTTTTTTATACCCACTGGAGCTGGCTGTATCACCAATCTGCCTGTGATGTGGCCACCACCAATGTTCTGCCTGCTGTGACATGGCTGCTGCATCACCAGAGTGGTGCCAGGAGCTGGTGGCTGCCTGCTGTGACATGACCATGACATCACCAGGCTGGTGCATCACTGTGACATGGCTATTATCTTCTACCACTCAAGCGAGAAGAAACAATCAAATAATAGTAAACAAAAACTGATAATGGGGAAGGATACTGAGTAGCTGTAACAGCAGTTTAAAGAACAGCAGCTCAGCATAGGTTAAAAGAGAATTAAAAGCAGCATGTCGTAGCCACTGCCCAATTTTAAGGACTTGTGCTGCTGCTTGCTGTTCAGATTTGTGGGTTTGAAGGTTAAATTATAGAAGAAAAATGTTTGTCATAGTGACTGAAGGTAATACTTCACACCTTTGAATTAAAGACACGTCCACTTCCAAACCCTGCACCCACGAGTTACTGATGGCACTGAGGAAATTTCAGTGTGAACCACAAAACTCACATCTTTCTTTCCCTGCCGTGAACCAGAGATTTTGCCAGGGACTTTCTTGTGATATGCACTTCAGTTGGACACTGGTACAAAATACAATGGTTAGCTTCCATCTCCTTGGTTCACTGCAGAAGTGTTGCATCCTTTTTAACTGACAGGACCCAAGACAATGGGCACAACTGAAACACAGGTGGTTCCCTCCGAACACCAGGAAACACTTTTTTATTGTGGGTGTGACTGAGCACTGGTATGGGTTGCTCAGGGAGACTGTAGAGTCTGCCTCCTTGGAGATATTAAAAAACCATTTGGACATGGTGCTGGGCAACCGGCTCTCAGTGGCCCTGCTTGAGCAGGGCGGGTTGGACAAGATGACCTCCAGAGGTCCCTTCCAATCTCAACCATTCCGTGATTCTGATTCCGTGAAAGTATTTAACAAACAGGGGCATGGTCTGACAGTCACTCACTGTGCCTTTTGGCAGCCAGATCAGTGGCTTAAACAACTGGTAAGATATGGAGAATCCCCCATGACTTTCTACCAGACGCTACTAGGGCAGTATCTAAAGGGATGTGAAAAGGACATAAACAACTTTGAATACAAGGGACTGAAGCAATTACAGCCCTCTGAAAAAGGTTCCCAACCTCTGGTGCACGTATTGCAGTTTGTGTACATATCGTAGTGCTACAGACACTCCTAGAAAGATGTGCTTATATGCATGAATGGTCTTTTTTTGTGTGCTTTTTTCCCCCCGAGGGAACTATCCCCAAAACCCTATGCTTCAGAACTGGGTATTAGAAGACAAGCTCAGAGATAAAATTAATTGGGCATAGGCTGCCTGTCTTCCTCAGTCTCAGAGTCTCCTTGCTTTCTTACAAACCTCTTCATTTGGAGAAACACAGACAAGTAAATGTAATTTAAAAGGCATGCTCAACATTTCTGACATCCTTAGCATCATAGCACATGCCATTCTTGTCCTTCAAAATATGTGGGGAAAGTGTGGTCATCTCACACAGTGCAAAAGGACAGCTGCTGGTTAATGGTTCTGCTAATCACAAGTACATTCTAATAACAAACAAATTCTACTACTTCTTGTTTTAAGCCAAGTTTATGTGTTTATTTTAAGAACAAAGGCCCAATGGCATAAAGTATCAATGTTGCTCTAGCCAAAAAAATTGTAGACTTCCCACCCCTCCCTTCCCAAAAGAAAAAAAAGAAGCTTTATCTGGTTGACTGCAAGAGCAACATTCTTAGATTAATCTCAAAAAGGCATCTAATGAGTAAAAGGAATGCATTACGTCAAAACAGAAGATCACATTTATTGGCTTATCTTTTTCCAAAAACAGTTTCTACATGTGTTGAAGATAAACAACAGCAGCAAATCAGGGAGTCTATGACCACAAAATGTCATCTAGGGCAATTTTATGTGACTTCCAATACGAGTGGGAAATGGGAACTTCCTCCACTTACATGACACTAAATAGTTTTGGGAGCACAAGAAGTGATGAAGCTAGATTTAATACACAGTTGTGTTGAATAGTTGACCATGAGTTCCACTGGAAGATTTTCCTGAGGCTCGGCCATTCAAAACTAAGCTTTCCTTTGCAGAATCTGTGCCATTAAATAGGTATGAACTCACAGCCTTCCACTTTTTTTGGGTTCTTACATGGTTTAGGTCTTACCATGATATTGAGTAATTCAGGGTGGAAGGTACCTCTGGAGATCTTCTGATCCAATGCCCTACACAAAGTAGGGTTAACTTTGAAGTTATATTGAGCTTTGAAGTTAGATGAAGTTGCTTGGGACTGTGGCCATCTGAGTTCTGAACATCTCCGAATAAGGAGATTCCACAACCTCCCTGGAATCTCTGCTGGTCTTTGATC
Organism: Phalacrocorax carbo; assembly: GCF_963921805.1. NCBI lineage: Eukaryota > Metazoa > Chordata > Aves > Suliformes > Phalacrocoracidae > Phalacrocorax > Phalacrocorax carbo. Next base: position 119,384,563 of record NC_087515.1, read on the forward strand.
ACTCAGAGGGTGATATTTTTTTTCCTTCATATGACTTTTTTCTATTGCTTTTTGTCTTCTCACTCCAAGAAGAGCTTGATTTTGTCATCTCTATAACCATGCAACAGGTCATGGAAGACAGCAATAATGTCTTCCCGTAGTCCTTTCCTCTTAAGACTCAACAAACCCATCTCTCTCTCTCATTCACATGCTGTGTGCTCCAGCTGTGGCTAGGTTGCTGGCCACTGCTGAACTCACTCTGGTATGTCCACGGCTGTCTGTCGCTGGGGATCCCCAAACCAGACACAGTAATCCAGATGTGGTCTCACAAATGCCAAATAGAAGAGAAGGATCTCTTTCCCGACCTGCTAGCTACAACAGCCCAGTACGCAGTTAGCTTTCTTGGGCAAAAGACCATGCTGCTGAATCCTGTTCAACTTCTTGTCCATAAGCAGAATACAGACAGGTAGATATAACACGTAAATGTATATATTATACATTGTATATTACATATTATATCTATATATATCCTAAACTTTCTCCTTCCCAATGGAAAAATGCGTGCTTAAAAAAGTTCTGTTGCAACCTTATCCACAGCGGAACAAATGGGCTATCTGTTAACTACATTATGGTGGATATCAGTAATCACTATGGGAGTACTCAACTTCAGAAACAGAGACTGGCTGCACACCAGATACGGAGCAGAAGTGGAGATGGGGTGAAGAGGCAGCTGAGCTTAACATCAGACTTTCCAGTATGTGCTGACTTTTCGGTATCAATCTTTGCAGGCTATGCTTTTCTACTTTAAACACTTTTTGTTGCAATTATTTGGTTTTTTGATGGAAAAAAAAGTAATGTAATTTTATTAAATAAATCATCTTCTCCCTGTAATATCGACCGGTTTGCATGCCTTGCTAAACATTAAACCAGATGAAATGGGGCTTGGTTACATACGGTTAAGTGGCATGCTTTTTGTGAACGGTAAATGAGATAACTATTTGTTATTTTTAAACAAATGTTCACCCGTAAAAAGAAACATCTCTATTAGACAGAAAAGTGACTTCACAAAGGTGCATTATGCAGCAGCCAAAAATTGAAACGGGTGGCAGATTATTTCCAAAGTTAAAAGTTTATGGCGAAACCACGATATAAATTAACTGCTAGCAGCCGTTGAGTCCATTCCTCGGATCATTTATCTGTATGAGAGTGTTATATGTTTGATGCCTGGTATGTATGATGGTTTTGGGGTGGACGAGAGTGTTTCTGAGTGATTTAGCACATGAAATCAACTCCAAGTTTCTAGAACAATAAACATGATGATGGGAGAGAGAAGTCAATACAAGTATCTTGATTTCTTGTTGCCATTACAGTGTGTCTATCTACTTCATGGCCTTCAGCACTATTACAGTTATTAGATTATCTCCAGGTCATGAATTAGTTTTATTCTGACAACTCCATTGAAAAGTAGAGAAGTAAAATTCCCATTTTACTGCTGGGAAACTAATATATGAGAATATATAATATTGAGAAGAGACCAAATCACGCAGTCGATCCAAAACTGGCCTAGAAACTGAACCCCAATGCAGGACGTGAGCTATTAAAATTAGATCCTGTCTTTGTAATGGGTAATACGTTGTAAGAGTAATCAGACATGGGGTATATTAAGAATATTTGTAAATACCAGAAAGATAGTGGCATTCGGTGGAAACCTTAAGAGGGAAGACATAGAAATCCAGATTACACACACAAACATATGGCCACAAAGAAGTCACCAGGTCATTACCGGGCTAGCAAAGTTTCAACAAACATTTTTAAAACAAAAGTGTGTATCCAAAAGGACTAGAAAATTTCAGTTCAAACCTTCTGGAGGAGGAACTAGCCAATGTTGAATAAGGTCAACTGTATCACTTTACAAACTGTATGTCAAATTAATCAGCACATTTCAGCTAAAAGGAGAAAAAAATTAAGTCAAATTGCCTCACTCAATATTTAAAAAATATTACCTTCTGATTTTTGTGTTTAAACAAAAATTGAAGCTTTAGATGATGAACTTGGTGGAACACCATTGGTGAAGCTGCTGAAAGAATGGCACCTGAGTGGGAATAGTTACGTCAGCTGACTGCTGACAGGCATGTTGGGAAGACTTGGCTGGCTCGATGTGCTGAAATGAAGGAGATGACCTAAGGATTAGCCGAGGCTTTTAACTTGACATAACGTACATTGTATGTGTGCATGTGTTTGCATGGACGTGTGCACATATAGACAGATGTGTCTGAGAGAGAGACGAGGTGGGGTTTGTACTGCTGTAATGCATTTGACTTCATAGCTTTGTGTATACGGGCTATGTGTGAGGGATGTGTGTTCCTTCAAATTTGGCTGGTTCTGTAACTTTAAAATGAAATGGTTTTGCATAACTTTCCATATTGTTTGTAAGTAGTTGTAAGCCAGTCATTACCATAGAGAAAAACAAAGGCTTATTACAGAAACAAATGTAATAACAACCATAACTAAAGTGTCACATAACACAAAGGTAGTAGGTGTTTGAGAGATCTTTATTTTTTATTAATGTCTCTTTGAGAACATTCAAAGGTAGTAATCTTGAAATAAATTAACACCTAGGCTGAACTTCGGAGACAGTGATACCACCTCTCCACTTTTCTTCCTTTTTTGCAGCTTAATGTGATGTAGACTCGGTGGGAGTGTAAAGTGTGAGGGAGCGAGGATGTACATGTGAAATGGGGATTTTCTGGTTAATGCAGAAGCTTGATTCGATTGCCCTAGCACAGGGGTCTAATAGCATCTTGTTACTGGCTTTGGGTCTTAACTGCCTCTCCAGATACATGCTGATTTAAAGCTTAAGAATATTAAAGGCTTCAGAAGAAAAATAAACAATTGGCATTTCAGAGTCACTGGTGGGTGCCATGTGGGGGTGTTTAAGAAACTGGTGACAAAACAGTATATTAGTAGATGGAGTGATTTCTGGGGGTTCCAGCACAAAAAACTGCTATACATGAAAGCTACCAATACAGCTTTAATTATCAGTGCATTCAAAGCAGTGGAAGAGTTGAATACAAGGACATCCATAATACACTTTCTAGAGAAAACAGTTCTGAATAAAACCACTATCAACCTTTTTAGAAATAAAGACCTGTAGTCATAGTAAATACTAGGAAAAAAGGTACTACTGCAGAATAACAAGTTTGTGTATGTTCACTTTTTCTCTTCTACTTGGCAACAATGAGAGAATCATCTTAACTGTAGCAGAAGTAGTGCTAGCAGGGGAACTGTGGGGGGAAAGAAAAGTACGCTGTGGAGACTATTTGCTTTCCACCCTTAGCCAAAGCTGTACACAGACCACAGCAGAACATTATCTCTGTAAGAATAACCAGGTTGCCCAGAAAACCAGGAGTCCCCAGCCTCTTTCAGTATTACTTCCACAGTGTAATTACAGAAGTGGCAGGAAGCACTCAAAGAGTTGCAGATCATTATTTTCCCCCATGCATCTCCTTGATTAAGACCATCTTTACTCACCTTTACTCAGTGGCTTCTTTTGAGTATCAAATCATGCCATTGGTAGAGTAGATGTAGTGAGCATTTTCATTCCGTATGCTCTCTCTGCTGTCCATTGCATTCACTCCTTGCCTCAGACTGTCTCAGGTCCCCCAGACATCTATACTGCATATGGCTTTTGGTTTCAGTAGAAAAAAACAAAAGTCCCCTTTTTAAGGAAGCTTGGATACTGAATAGAAAGTTGTTCCAAGTCCTGTCTCCTTCAGGCTATATAACATTTGAGCTAGTTCATATCACTTGTTCAGAGACCAGACCTTGCTCCTTGAGTCCCAAAGGCAGTATAGATTTACTCATAAATTTAAGATTGTTTCTAGCATGTCCTTTTGAAATCATTTGCTGGGAAATCAAAATGAGGTTATAACTTGTGGTGGGTCTCTGCTTACAGCAAACACCTGGAAAATTCTTCACAGCAGAACCATGGTGTAAGCATCTCACATGACCTTTGTTACCTCCATAAGTTGTTGTTGGTATGCTGCTCAGTGTGCTTGTTCTCACTCTGCCAATGCCCTGACTAGCAGATGACCATTCTCTACCCATTCTGAGAAGATCTAATAAATATTGCTGTTTATTCTTCTAACAGCTATCAAAATCACACTGTCAGAATATAAATGGTAAGAATAATAGCATGCTTTTGTGGTCAGTTCCCACATGCTGGGAAAGCATCCATAGTTTCATAGAATCATAGAATGTCCTGAGTTGGAAGGGATCCATAAACATCATCAAGTCCACCTCCTGTCCCTGCACAGGACAACCCCAAATTCACACCGTGTCTCTGAGGCCCTTGTCCAAGTGCTTCTTGAATATCGCCAGGCTGGTGCCGTGATGCCTCCCTGGGGAGCCTGTTCCAGGGCTCTACCACCCTCTGGGGGAAGGACCTTCTCCTAATGCCCAGCCTAACCCTCCCCTGGCACATCTCCCTGCCATTCCCTCGGGTCCTGGCGTTGGTGACCAGAGAGAAGAGATCCGCACCTGCCCCTCCTCCTCCCCTTGTGAGGAAGCTGCAGACTGCGATGAGGGTTGCCCTCAGCCTCCTCCAGGCTGAACAAACCAAGGGACTTTAGCCACTCCTTGTACAGTTTCTCCTCTAAACCCTTTTCCAACTTTGTGGCCCTCCTCTGGGCACTCTCCAGTAGCTTTATCTCCTTAATGCACTGTGGTGCCCAACACTGCACCCAGCACTCGAGGTGAGGCTGCACCAGCGCAGAGCAGAGCGGGACAATCCCCTCCCTCAGCTGGCTGCAATATGGTGCTTGATGCACCCCAGGTCACGGCTGGCCCTCTTGGCTGCCAGGGCACATGGCTCATGTTCAACTTGCCAAGTTCAACTTTGGTACGGTGCAGGGGTACTTCTGTGTAAACTGACATGAATAACAGAAAAGGAAAGATGCAGAACTGGCTGAGAAGATTTCAATTGCTAGAATGCTTCAGCAGATTATATGCTTGCATAAGGAGTATGGACCGGATAAAGAGTATAAGATAAGGTTATGGGGAATGATAGCATTAGCTATGAAGAATTTGTCCTACATTGTTAGCTATACTACCCACTAGATTTTACAAACTTATACTCATGTAGGTACATGCCCAGTATTATAGGACTGACTGGTTGTGAACACAATTACATATTCAAATGGATGGCAAGCTCACAGAGAAAAATACTTTAAGGAAGGTAAAGCCAAGGGCAGGCCTTAGCCCACCCCCACTGCAGAGACATCCTCATCAGTAAGAGACACAGCGAGGTGTTGGTTCTTGTGCAAGAGTAGGTGAAAGAAAAGGTTTCCAACACTACAGGTTAAAGCACGTTTGAAATCCCCTGGACTCACAAATTCTGGTGGGCCTGGAACCCAGAAACATTAAGGAGAAATTAAGGAAGATTTCTGCAGAAGATGGTCCAGGTTGATACAAGTGAGCATCACAGGCACTGAGGGTCAAACGAAATTATGTATCATACCAAAGAATAATATCAGGTAGCTGGCAGGTAATACCCTGGGAATCGTGCAGTTTGCTAGGGTTTTTTTGCATTTTATGTATGGTTAAGGATGAAGCTATTTCCTGGAGACAAGACAGCTGGAATAGAAATATGGTGGAAGAGCTATTGTAATATCATACTGTTAATCTAAAGACAGACTTTCCTAGCAAACTTGCCCTGACATCTACTTCCCCTTAGTTCAGCCATGAGTGGTTATCAGGTTGCTTGAACTGGAGGTAAAAGATGGATGAATACGATCTAGTTTGCCTTGAAGACATTATTTGTATTTCCTGCTATTGAAATGTGCCTTCATCATACCAGTTCCATAGCATTCAAAGTTTCTGTCAGTCCTCTAACTGAACTGTGGAATGGTGGATATAAAGGTTTTATCAGAAATGCACTGGTATATACATGTGTGGTGTTTGATGCTGCCAGAACAGTAGGCTAGTATTTGGATTGGTGGTTGTGTCCGAGTTCAGTACTGGGGCCTATGCCCCATGGCTGCAAGCAGAATTATAATGCATTTACATGCAGGGATACCATAAAACTTCTCCGTCTTTGTATAATGATATATTAGAATGATGATGAAGCCAATTGTTCATAAACCATTTAACAAAGGGTAAGTATGGTGTTAAGTATGGTAACCTAACACCGTATCAGTTTAGTCACAGAGAATCTCAGCGTAACTCACGTTGGAAGGGACCTTGGGAGGTCTCTAGTGCAACCTCCTGCTCAAAGCAGGGGCAACCTTCAGCTCAGACCAGATTGCTCAAGACTTTGCCCAGTCAGGTCTTGCAAACCTCCAACATACGCTTTTGTTCTACAAGGTCCCAGTTTCCCTTAATGCCTTGGATGGATAATGAAATGAGGGAAAGGGTGATGAGAGGTATATGGATATTTCCATGTTTAAGGCATGGGACCAGAACCCAGGACTCTTGGCCCTGGCAGACTTTCTTTGTGGTACTAGGTAAGACTGGGTAAAAATATATAAAGGGGCTCTGGTTAGTGTTGCACAGGCAACCTTCGTTCTGGCCTGTCTTGAATTTGTTAGTGATTAATTTTCCTGTCTGCATGGCTTTTCAAAAATATTTTTGTGTAGATTTTTATAGATAATAATATAGCCTTTGTACTACAGGATCCCAAAGTGGTTCTCAAGTTATACACCTAACCGGCCAAAGCCTGCTCCTGCTGAGGCCAAAGGACGCTTTGCCATAGATTTCATTTGGGCCAGGATTTGGCCATGTAGAAATGGAATACAAGCAATTCCGTATGTCCATATGGCCTTTAATAAATTCTGGTTTCCCACCTGAGCAATAAATCTGCCAGCAGAAGAGTAGTAGAAAATTCGGTGTCACTTACTGAACAATAAATGTTTCACTATAAACTTTGTGAGGTATCAGTAGACCATAATGACAGTTGCTTTAAAACTATCAATACTATAATTTAGAGCCAGAGGTGGACAATGCACTGTATGGTGTGTGTGGATGTGGATGCATGTGTAGAATCTCTGTATACACAGCAAATTATGCATGTATTTTTAAATCACTTAATAGATCAGCTGTAGTTAGTTGCATAATCTGAAATTCTGGAACATTTTTGCTGTCCTACGTCTGCAAAAGTTTCTCATTTAGGAACACACACGTTTCTTGTCAATGTTATTTCTACAATCACTTAGTTAGAGCAGGGCATATTGTTCTCTGAATTTCTTGTTAAAATGTTTCACATAATTAAACTTTTACAACCAGTTCTGCTCTGTGTCTGATACTTGCTGTAAATTATAAAGAAAAGCCCCTCTGGCATTTATGAGAATTCAGACGATGAAGACTATAGGGAAAAAAAAAAGAAACAGTGTCACTGAGCCCCAGATAGTTGCTGATTCCCAGTTATCTCCCACAGAATTCAATTTAATGAAATATTTCTTATTATATAACCTAGACTGAAAAAGAGGCCAAAATAGAACTAATAATATTTCAAATTATTATATTGCAGACATTTCATAAGTGGAGTGAATTGCATCATAATTTGAATAATTGTGGTTTTGTCTACATTTCCTTGATGTATTACATGGAAAATAAGGCTAAAATTTGCTGGAACCTGAAAGAAAGACAAACCACCAAACAAACAACAGGAAAAGCCACGGAAATTGAAGTGACACCTGGTTGTACGTGCTTCTGGGACATACCTCTGCACATGTGCAAACGTACACACCCCTTCCTATGTCAAAACATTGCCAGAGTTTCACAGGGGTGCTTGAGATGACCTCTCTGGTGTGGGGATTTAACAACAGCTACGTTCCAGCAAGATCTCATTTTTGAGAGCAGTGTTCTGCTTCCAGGCCCTCCCAAAACCAACTGTGGAATGACTGCAAGATGGCTGTCACATCGATTACAGGATTGAGAGCTTTAATCCAATTGGCGGCAACGCTGCTATGAGACTTGGAAATCTCCTCTAACCTCTAACCACAGTTTAGTGTGCAAACTATTGTGTTTGCTCTTGGGAAGCTTCACTCTTGCCAAACAGAACCAATATTTATGCTATTTGGCATATTTATTATTCAGTTAACCCATTCCTGATAAGTAAATCCTTTTTTAGAATTTATAACCCTCCCAAGAACTATGGGTGATGGACAGAAATAAACAGCCATGAGGGGGAAAACAAAAGTAAACAAAACTTTAAATCTCTCTTCTCCCATAACTTTTATAATTTCTTCTATTGTCCTTTGTTTCACAGGGCTATTTGTCATGATGAAGGGAAGCAAGAATCAGTGTCTGAGAAATCTGGTTGTGCTTAAACATTTGTGAAATTCAGGGAAACGAGTTGTGCAAGCTGACATCAAATAAAGATCAGATGACCCATAGGCTTCAGTTTCCTTGAGAATGAAGGTGAAAGAGCTCTGCAGTCATCTTCTTTATTTACTGGGATACTCAGTAGGACATGTGAACAGGGGTTTTTATACTTCTGGTTCCCCCAGGCACAGTGACATACACAGATTACTTCTCTTTAGGATGAAAACTCCTTGTTTTACGGTTCATAGTGGACTAATCCATCCCTTTATCTGAGAGTTACAGCTATGTTTGTGATGGCTGACACCTCTAAAGAGAAAATGGATTTACCTTACTTGCTAAGGGATGCCCACTCTCTGCTGACAGCTGGATAGGGCTGTACACACCACTGTGCTTGTCAGATTCTGATTTTGGGGTTAATGTAGCTCATCTGAGAAAAACCATTACTGGCAGACTTACTCAGCTGATATTATTATCTGGCAGTAGGGATATCAAAGTTGTATAGCCCAACTTGCTCTGAGAGCTCGCTAGATTGGTGTGGACTGCCTTGGAGGAGGGAGCATTATTGCCGTTCAGCATGGACACCGGGCTCTCCCACTTCCAGGACCTGAGCTAGCATCTTTGCATGGTGCTGCTCTGCACTGTAAATGATATGTATCTGCTGCCACAAAACTTACTCGGGTACTTTTAAACTCGTGCTCCATTTCTTCACGTATGGAACGAATCACACCATGGGATGAGAGCAGGCACTCTGGTTTCCCTTAATGAACAAGCAACAATCATATTACGGAGTGAACTTACTGTATCAAAGCAGACACGTACACAAAACTTCTAGTGTCGTTTGTTAAAGAGTTTATTCTCAAAGAGGCAACATTACTTCAGCCTGAGCATGCCTTTCTCAAGGACCATCTATAGGGTTCCAACAGCTGAAAATAAACCATAACAGGTCCACACATTTTCCACTCAAAAGTAGTCCTATTTTGTGAGTGAATTCTTCAACATTACTTAAATTCATCTTTAAATCGAGAATTCATTTAAATGAAGTCTAGGCTTCAGCCTAGGAGACTGAGGGGAAAACCTTTTGACTCCCATCATACACAGTGATGTCAGTGAAACTTTGACAGCTAACTAAACTCGTGATAAGTAAAAGTTAGACAATTTTATGTGAAATCAGAAATATCATGGGGAAACAGGTAAAAACCCCATGTATTTCTGAATCATAAATTAGCCAGTAGAAAGAAAACCCATCTAAAATTCTTGGCATAGTTTTCTGAAAATCGATACATGCATAAATTTATTTTTCTTACCAGAACATTGGTATTATCTGCAGTTTTCCAGGAGTCATATTTCTGTATCTTTTTATTTTTCGATGTTCTTTTTCACGTTTTGATGCTATTTCCAGATATTTTTTTTTTTCATGTTTTTGCACATGCTCTTTTCCTCTTCATTTTCTCCCAAACTTATCTAATAAGGTATTTCTATGCTGAGAAATAGATGTGTTTCCAAGTCTTTCTTCAACTGGCTTATGAACGTGACCTTCATCTTAATACCTGTTTATTCTATGCATTCCATAGCTTTTATGACTATTTACAATCTGTATTGCACGTTATTGGCTTGATCCAACATACAATGAAAGCAAAGCAAAGACTTCCCATTGACCTTGACAATTGTTGGATTAAGCCCTATGGTCCAAGTAAAAGTAGCTGTAATGAATGACACAAAAATGTAATAAAGAACTCATTTATTGGCCCATTAAGCTTATTAAAACAACCTAGTATAGATTATTCAGTTTTCGTTTATAAATTCAGATTCAAACAGTACCTATGTGAAGCTCCAGTATGCTGATTGCTGTTATTTTTAAATACATTCTGGTACAAACTTATTACTTCTCCTCTTCTGGGTGTCCATTCAGGTCTTCATGCGCTGCTGTAAGTTTTCCATAATCTGCTGAAGACTCAGTTGCTCAGTGGCAAGTTGTTCATCAATGAACCCTTGCATTTCTTTCCATTTCCTGGAGCCTTGCTCAATGCCTTGCTGAATCAGTGTATGTGTTAGTTCCACTTTTTTTCTGAGGGCCTCTCTGCTTTTTTGGGGCATTTGGTAAATGGTCTGCCAGTCAACTGGCTTGGGCACATCTATTCTAAGCTCTCCTTGACGAACAGCTATATATGGCTTTATGCTTTCAGCTGTTATTTGCTCAAACCAACGAAGCAGCTCTGAGATATACTGCAGGAATGCAGAGTAATTTTCTATAGTTAGATCAATTAACCTTTTGGCCTCACTGATTAGCTTTTCTTGGGAATGACTGAGCTGCCCATAGATCTCCTGGAGTTTTTCTCTGACTTGCTTGTTATGTTCATTGATTTTCCTCTTCGCAACTGCAGACCAGTATTGGATTTTTTCCTGAGCAGCAGCAGAGAGTTCCATGACCTTCTGTTTTCCTTTTCCTTCAACATCAGTTATAAGGTCATAATATTCCTGGCTGTAGTTTTCCAGCAATTCTCTTACTTGGTCTGTCAGGCGTGTAACAGAGTCAGCAAGATCTCCAACATACTTGTGCCAGTCCACTAGCGTATCTATCAGATTCTTCAGCCATCCTAGTACCTTGTCTTCCACCTCATAGTATTTCACTGACCATCCCAGTGTAGTTGGATCAAAATATTCCTCCCGCAATGCCTTTACATAGAGGAGCAGCTGGTGCAGCTTTTCTGAAAGGTCCTGGAATGCCTTCTGGCTAAAATCTTTGAACTGAGAAATGTATTTTTTAACATCTTCTGCCAAGGATCTCAGTTTCTGTGCATAGTCTGAAGCCATTGCATTTTTGTACAGGTGTTGCATCTGGACTTTGACATCTTCAAAATTTTTGGATTGCAAGCTTCTAACCGTTTCTTCTACCTTCTGGAAAACTTGTTGCACTACTTGTTTCAGTTGCTTAAGCCTTCCTGCAAAGTCAGCTTCCTGGAGAGCAGCAAATGTCTGCCTGATTTTTTCCTGCAAACGTTTCAGCATCTTTTTAATTTGATCAAGTGCATTACGACCTCTAAGAATTGTTTCAGAAGCAGGAACTCTAACTTCCAGTTCATTGATAGCTGCAATCAAGGCATCGAAGTACTCCTGAAGTTTTGAAAGGCATAAATCGGCATTTTTTGCTACCTTCTCTGTAGTCATAAGGTATATTTCTTCACCACTGTACTTTTCAGACAGCCCAGGCACCTGGAACTTTGTGGTCTTCAGGAATTCAATGGCTGAGTCAATTAGATGTTTTATTCTCTTGTGATACTCTTCTATTATGTCAATTGTAGCGTCCAAAAGCTTTGCTTTTAATCTTTGATAGTCCAACTGTTCAGCTTGATCTGCTGCTTTTTGATATAGCTGTTTAGCTTTGACCTTCATCTCCTGATATTTGCCCGAGGCCTCATTGGCAGCTGTGCGAAGCTGAGCATCTATTTGATCTATTTGTTTTACAGCAAATGAGTACGCTTTGTCAGCATTATTCTGCATGATACTCTTCATCTTTAAGGTGGCAGCACTGATTTCCAGTCCCATATGCTCTTTATGATACCGATTAACATACCTATAGACTACATTTGTCATTTTAGGTACTTTTTCTTTTAGACCCAACAGCAAGTCTTTGGCAGCATCCTCTTTCCAGTTGAATTTCATTTGAATCAGGTCAGGTTTCTTGAAGGATATCTCACTCTTTAATATGTCAATGTCCTTCTGAGGAGCAGACTGAAAGTATAGAACAGGATAAGAAAAATGTAGCTTATATATGGAACAAATCCAATATTATTTATAGTGTATTTCAACACTCTAATTTTTCACCTTTCATTTTATTATATATTAGGACAAATACACTACATTTTTTTGTCTACTGTGTGTTTGCTTTCATCTTGAAAGGTTATTTTGGAAGAAATTATACTGCATCAAGCTACATTGTGCCTCTTCAAACAGCAGGACTAGAACATAATTTAGTCTGGTCTTTTTAAAAATTTGACTGCAAATAAGATTTTTGCTTCCTTTGTATTAAATGCCTACCATGTCTCATAAGGCATGTGAATTACTGAGGAAAATGAGCCTTCTGCTCATTCTTGAAATAATTTAAAGTGATTTCAAAAAGCATTGTCTTCATATGAAAATATTAGAGGATTTAATTTTGTAATCATTTAAATCAATGAGACAATTTAGACAGTTACTTAAGAGTAATTAAAGATCCTCAAATGAGAATCTTTTTACATAAACAAAGTTTCTAGTTTTCGGTAGTAGATAGTGAATTATGAGCTGCTTGTGATTCCCAAATAGGTATATCATTTTGGAAGGCAAGATTTTGAGTTTGAAATTTTCGTAGCATGTCAATAATAACAGTATGTTTTGTTAGCAAATCTAGTAAGAATGTAATTCTCATAATGTACTGTGATTTATTAATGGATTAAAAAAGACACTCTACAGATGTTCTGACCTCTTCCAGTGGCCTGATACCTATAATGGCCACTTCCGTAGTAGTTACAAGTAGCTTGATGGGTATACATTAAACCTGATGGGTGACTTTGTACTTTTTTTTGCTTTCATTGGGTGTGCCTTCTTGATCAAAGAGAGGGCAAAATTAACTGTGTGGAGGAGCTGAAACAGCCTCTTCACACAGATGCTACTTTTAGTACTGGAAAGGCCAGTGCAGGAAAAAAAACCTGCTAACACACTTTTTCTTTGGACAAAGGGTGGTTAACTTATGTCTTACCACAAACATACACAAACTTTAAAATTTAACTTTTCCTCTGACCACACCCAACCTTTTTGCTTTTGATTGTTCATATCAAGCTTACCCGATTTCGGTAGTAAACTTTTGCTGTGAGAATGTCAGTGTCCTTTTCAATGACATAGCCCAAGGTCCCAGCAGAGGGTGAAGACACTGAGCCGGATAAGCTCTTGTCAGTCTCTCGATAACGCATATGAACGTCTGTAAAAGTTGGGCTGATGATGTCTAGTGATGCAGTGTTGTCCATGACTCTACAACAGTGAATACACAGCTATGAAGGAATGCACAAAGCACAGGCCAATGCAGTATGTCTAAATACATTACCACCTATTATTTTATATATATGTGTATATATATGTAGCAATGCCTTTGTCATCAAAAGAAAATGTAGAGTTTTACTATCCACATTTCTTAGGATTTAGCCTAACATTCAAAACTCCACATCACCCCAGTTTTCCTGTTGTAGGTAAAACTAGATTGAGCTCTGTTGAGACTTTGCATTAAATTAGGGCAGCAAAACAAAACCTGTGACTGTACCACTGTCAGCTTTCTATAGAATTCTACAAGCTGACTGCAATTTTTTCCATCAATACAAGTATAAGCAGTACTTTTTATCTGCGTTTGTACTTGCCTTCACAGACACCGTCCCTTGGATATATCAAAACAACACTTGCAGAGCAAAACAGGCAGTTAGAAGGCCAGCTCTGCAAACCCTAGTACTGATACTTGTTAATAACAATTACTTCAATGGCTTATGGTGAAAGAGGGATCCAGTGGAAAAAAAAAACGCAAACTATGTTGATGGTCAGATCTAGAACGGCTCTGACTATAAAACACTGTGTTTATATATCAGCAGTTTTCTGAAATGGGGCTGCTGAGAAGAGCTATTCTAGAAATGCTGAGAGGGAACAGCTTTCCAGCTATCTCAAGAGGGAAAAAGGCACAGCCAGTAATGACAGAGTAGCTACACAGGTTCTTATCAATTGCAGCAAAACACTCCGGGGCACTAGAGATCAAAGCAACAACACATCATTGGCAACTTTGTCTATTATATATTATATTATTAGAGCAAATCTTTACCTAATTCCCGAAATAGTAAGATCTTCCTTGTAGTTTGCGCTCATGTCACGATGTGAAAAGCTGCCAGTTGTCTTCATTACTAACATGCCTTCTTCATATTTGTAGTTTGAAACAACTGTGAAAAAGATTTCAACTGTGTGTATTTCCAGAATTTACCAGCAAGCAATACAAAATACATATCCAGTTGCATGTTAGATGGCCAGTTGTGGGGTGTCTCAGTAGTATGTAAAATTATTCATCAAGAAACTGAATGCCCATAAGGCCTCAAATAAAGAGATATGAAAATATCTGTTCAACTGGAGTATTTTAAAATTAATTTTTTCTCTGTATTTAGAATAACATGGATATAACAGTTTGTATTCACGCAGATCATAAATGGGGATTCTAATTTCTTGAGAGTTTAGAATTTTATTCTGATGATTATTTTTAGTATTATTATCAAGTCTAGAACTCAGGGCTATATGGGACTCCAGATTTCTCTGAGTTGAAGTAATTTTTGAAATCAAATATGCTTAATTCCTAAGGAAGAAAATAGGTATTTCTTTATCTCAACTGAATCAATTAAAAAGTCAGCCTGACTTCTCTCCTTTACATGTATTATTGTAAGTAATGGGGGAATGTTATGTTTTTCACAATTTAAAGTGAGAAACTGCTACACAGAAAAGAGATCTTTTCCATGGTTTTTCACAGTATGCCATTAGTTATACATATACCTATACATATGTATACCTATACATATACATATATCTAGTTGCTAGCCTTTGGAGTGACTGACTGAGACTCTGATAATATTTTATGAAAAAATGCTGCTGACGATAAAAGAAGTGTAATCTAATGTGAACGTTAAATAGAACTTCATTCTCAAAGTTCTGGAAAAAAAAATCTGAAAAAGACCAGTATACAGTACTTCCCCCGAAATTGTGCATAATGAACTTTAATGCCTTACCATTCAAGTCATATTCCAGGAACTGCAATGTTGAGCTGCAGGTAGAGTCAATGGACTGTTCGAAAGAGTCCTTTTTGTTTGTTAAGTCTGTCCTCCAGGTGACATTGTACAAAGGAGAAGCAACTTTGAAAGAGCCAGTCAAGGCACCAAATGATGGGATGTAGATTCCAGCAGGCAGGGATATTTTGAGAGGTGGAATCTCAATTTTCTGTTCAGGAATTGTAATTGTAGGCAGATCAAAATCTGCAATCTTATTAGCTACTTCATCCAGATCTACATGGAAACTGCCAAGAGAAACACTCTTTGGAAGAGAGAATTGAGACACAGTTATTTGGTATTCAGGTATTGTCACCTCAAAATATGGTATTTTATATTCTTCTAATGTAATATAATTGGCTCCTACATCCACTTTGGGGAATCTTAGTTTTGGCAGTGTGGGAAAATTGACATCGAATGGCATTGTTTTTAGTGTCTGTGGAATTTTTACATTGCGCAAGTCAATGGTGTATGCTGGGACCTGGAGAGTGGTAAAAGGAACTCTGAACTCTGGAGTGCTGAGAACAGGGCTTGGAACCTTTAAGTGTAACTCGGGAATACTGAAAGTGAAGCCATCAGTCAGCTTATTCACAGGTAAGGGGAAAAAGTAACCATCATCACTCTTTGTGTATACGAGGGATGCTGAACCATTTAAGTACTGTTTCCTGTCAGTGCTGGTAGTGACATCCAACTTCAAGATATCCCATAAGCTCTTCTCAGCAACAGGACACTTTATGTTTTTGAGGAAGTCCATGTATCCTTCCAAAGATCCAGAAATATCAAACTTTGCCTTTGATTTGTCATTTGATATGTGCATATCATGACTGAGAGATAATGACTGAATGTGGCCTTCACCCTTCCAGCCAACTTTCTGGTTTGCAGTACTGATTTTCACTATGACAACTTGATTAACTGAGGCTGTGTCCAGGAAGGAATTTGGCTGAGAGGCTTGAATCTGAAGATCTGCTGATATACCCCAAGGAGCCAGCTCCAAGGTTGCTTTGCATCTCTGAGCCCCTGTTGTTGTGAAGAGAGGTGTATATCGTGCATAATTCTTCCCATTGTGCTCCCAGACTGCATAAACACGACGGGTGGATGCTTCAACTGCAAGTATTTCTTTCATTTCACTGTTCCAGAGTCCATCTGCTTTCGAGTGGGCCTCAAGCTTGAGAGATGACCGAGCTCCATTAGCATTCAGATAGGTGTTTGCCTCATGGTCGAGACTTCCAGAAAAGGCATTTCCAGTGTAAAATACTCCATCAATATCCCCACTTGTAGACGTTTCTACTGATATGTAAGATGTAAGACTCTCTAAAGCAAGTTTGTGAGCAATTCCTCCCTTAGCACTGGTGCCATATTTTGGAGTATTAAAATCATACATTAATTTTAGCCCTGAGGAAAGAGTGGGTTTAGACTTAGTATTTCCAGAAAGTTCTTGGCTGAAATTAATTTTCAAAACTGGTGTGTTGATTTCTGCATTTGTTGCCACTGAAGCTTCCATGTTCCTCTTTGTGAGACTAATAGTGCTGTCATGATTTCCTCCTAGAAATTTGTTATTATTCAGGGACAATGCTGTGGCGAGCTTCAACCCTCTTTTTCTTGTCAAACTTGTTGAACCATCCAGCCTAAACTGCAGTGCATCAATGACAGAAGATGATGAGACACTGAGTTGCCCAGCAATATCTGACTGATTGAACAGGCCAGCATTTGCAGTTAAAGTGATCACACTGGATTTAAATGAGAAGTCGTAAGTGATGTTTCCCATGGCAGGAATTAAGATGTGATTTGACGGGCTGTTGATTCTGAATCTAGGAAGCTTTAGAGTGCGTAGATCCTGTGGGACATGAAGGACTGGAAGCTCCAGAGAAGGTAAGACTAGTGTGTAAGATGGTACTGAAAAGCCAATAAATGGGACTGTGAATCCTGTTGTGCTTATTTCTTTTGGGAGCATGTAACCAAAGGCTGGCATCTCAGCAGTAAAAGGAGAAACCTCAATATTCACAACTGGAATGGTGTAGCCTGGAATCCTGAAGGTCCGCGGTAGTTTGTTCAGTGTTGTCTGTATTTTGTATTTGTCAAATTTTGTTTTGGCTTCATTATATGACTTTGTGAGAAAATCCAAAGCGGCGTTTCTTCCTCTCTCAAAATGCTTGTTGAAGAAACTGATATATTTATTAAGTGCTTCGTGCACTGTTGCTAAAGGAATGGGGATTACATGCATGTCTTTGTTTTTCTCATACCGAGCATTCAAATTTAAATCAAAGGATTGTCTTGTTGTCTTCAATAAATCCTTCAGGCCTACCTGTTCCCACAGTGAATAATCTTTCAGCTGAGGGGTTTTGATTTCAGTGTAGGGAATCTGAAACTGAGGAATGGTTAGAGGAATATTTAGGAAGTCCAGGTTGGCATCTCCATTCATTTCAGCATGAGCTTCAATTCTGTCATCATTGTTGCCAGCAGACATATTATGGGAATATCTGTACTGATTGAACCTGCCACTAGCTTGCCAGCTGAGCTGCTGAACAGAGGAACTGAGTGCAAAACGGTAGTTATTCAGGAAGTCAATTTTGCCAGTCAGTTTCATTGGGAAGCTGATTTTCACATTTCCATCATTGTTTGTTAACAGACGAATTTCAAAAGGCTGTGCCAAGAAGGAAACCTCATTATTTATGGTTCCAGTAATCCGTCCATTGAGCCGAGCATTGTGGGAGCTTGTGAATTCTACTTTCAATCCTCCAAGCTGTCCTGTGCCTTTTAGATTCAGAACACTACGTCCCACACGCTGTGACTCAATTTCAGACTGAATCTGAAGTGTTGCGTAGTTTAGGAAACCACATTCATATCTGACAGCTTGGTTGACTTTCAGGTACTTATCATTTATTCTGTTGTTGGCTGAAAATGTAATAATGGGGCCCTCAATCCTGACAATGGCATGTGAATCATGAGTGCCTTCATCAGAGAAATTAGGAGAAGCCCATTTCCAGTTTCCTTTACCAGTAGAGGTAAATGATGTGTGTCCTGCTTCTACCTCTGCTGTCATATTATGGACCAGATCAGCCTGGCTGGAGAAATCAGCTTGTGGAATATTCAGTCTGTGGGAATATGCCACTCCACTCTTCATCCATATTTTCCTTTGCAGTTTGACCATTAAATTATTCTGTAGTTCTACTGAATTTTTCGTTGTATGTAAGTTCACTCTAGTTGAAGCTTCACCTTCTACCAAAGTCCCTAAAAATACCACTTCACTGGTGTGATCAACTTTAAGGTACCTGTGGTTGATCTTCATGGAATTT
The DNA here is from genome assembly GCF_963921805.1 of Phalacrocorax carbo. Taxonomy (NCBI): domain Eukaryota; kingdom Metazoa; phylum Chordata; class Aves; order Suliformes; family Phalacrocoracidae; genus Phalacrocorax; species Phalacrocorax carbo. Next base: position 119,402,969 of record NC_087515.1, read on the forward strand.
TTAAGGTTCAGCTGCTTCATCTCAGGGGCCAAGAGACGTAAATCTGCAACACCACTAAAAACTAGGAAGTCTAACTTGGACGTTGTTTGAGCTGAAATGGAGGTCACGAAATCTGGACTGTTTGCAGATTTTGTTGTATTATGAACCTCAGCTTGTGCAGACAGTGTAAAGAATGGAGAGGAGACTCTGAAAACACCAGACAATTTGCCAAATGTAGGGAGAGTCACAGAATGTGGGATACGTGGAAGCTGGAACTCTGGTATCTTCATGTTAGGAATCTGGAGCTCATTTAGATTTAGCTTTGGAACCAATAATTCTGGTATTTGAAGCCGAGGCATTCGTATTTCTGGGAAAGAAATGCTGGAAAAAGGCATATCTCTCATCTTCAGATCTTTAAAATATGAATCAACTGCTGGCAACTGAAATTCACCAGATATGAGTTTGTCTATTGTTCTCACAATCTGAAGTTTAATCTCATTCAAGTCAATTGTATAGGAAGGAACTTTAAAGGTATTTAGAACTGTAAATTCTGGGGTAGTAAATTTCACTGGGATTTTCATGTCCTTTAGTCTCTTAATATTTATCTCATAGGAGGGGAAATGCAGATCAGTCAGTGGAATAATGAAGTCTGGTGTTTGAAATGTTGCTTCCCGAAGACTTCGGAGACTAACCTCAAAGGCAGGTATAGTGACTATAACAGTTCTGATTTCGGGGACTTTAAATCCTGTTTCAACAAACTGGTTTAAATTTTCAGCCCAATTTTTTAGATCATACTTTTCAGCCAAAGCAACAATTTTCTTAAAAGCTATGTTCCACTGGTCAGAAATGTATGTAACGACAGAGTTATAGAATTGGCTTATCTTCTGAAGATACCACTGGAATTCCTGGGAAATATCCATTTCAGAAATCCTGTCTCGCAGGTCATCCAGATGTTCATTTACTTTGGCTTTCAGATTAGCAAATGTTGTTGAGTTTATGAGCTCCTTGAACCAGTTAATTATTGCAGCAAGCTTTGTGTCCCTTAGTTGTTCTATGTATTTTGAAATCACAGCTCTAAAATCTTTCATATACTGTTTCAGTGCTTCTGCTTTCTGTGGGAGTTCTAGATTTCTGAGTTCCTCATTTATTTTCTGGGTCACTTCTCGGATTTTGTTATTTGTGTCATCAACAAACCGGTTATAGTCAAAAGACTTGAGCATTCTAATAACCATATCAAGGAACTTATTGACTTCCTTTATCATCGTTTCATAATCAAAGGTTTGCACTTTCTTAACAGCATCATCAATAAAAGCAACAACTTTATCAAAGCATGACTTTACATCAATATTCTTCAGGTAAATGGTCAGTCTCTGGACAGTTTCTTTTATTCTGTACTGGTTCAGCAGTTCTATCATTCTGTCTATTAAAAAATATACCTGCTTATCAATTTCATATTTTACAATTAGTTTGTGCACATGACCTCGGAAAGCGCTGATCTTCTCAGATACTTCATACTCCTCCATCCAATTTAGAATAAAGTCTTTGATTTGCTTAAGAACTTCATTAATTTTTTCAATTGGTAATGAATGCTTCAATTTTTCTAAAAGTTCTTTAGCATCAAACATTTTAATCTGCTGTTTAAATTTTTCTGCAATGTGTCTGAAATCAATATTCTGAATCTGAATCTTGAGTTGTTCTAGGTTTTCCTGTATCCTAGCTGTAATCCTGTACTCATCATCTAAGTTTTTAAAAAAAGCCAAAGTGCTGCTTCCAATTGTGCTAGGATAATATTGGCGAAAAAAAAATTGCAATTTTTGAATAATTTCAACTACTGTCATTCTTATCTTATATTTGTTATCCAGAGCTGTCATTGTTTCAACTATGTGGTCAAGAAGCTGTGCAATAAGTGCTTCGATGTCATACTGCTCATAATGATCTTTGATGTATTGCTCAATTTGTATCAGATAGTCCTGCAGCTGAGACAGTATTTTCTGAAGATTGTCCATGGCTTTTTCCAGCATCATTTGGAGATCATCAGATGTTATACTGTAGTCTTTTGTGAAAGCAACCAAATTATTTTTCATGCTGCTAACTCTGCCTTTCATATCTAATTTGTCCATGTAATCATTAATGTGCTGTGGGAGCTTATCCAAAGCTGCCTTGTATTTTGTCAGATGTTGTTCTATGTTAATGTTCTTCAGGTAACTTTGTATGCCCTGCAGTATGGATAGAATGGTGCCTCTGATTTCTTCAAAGTAAACTGGCAAATGTTCCAAGAATGGTAGGTTAATAACATGAATATCTTTGTTTTTGTCATACTTCACAGAGCCAGAGATGCTGAATTCTTGAGGCTCTGACACACCACTCCGGAGGCCCAATGCGTCAATTAAATTAACTTCTTCAGATGTGAATGGTAGTGTGACTGATGTATCCATTACAGAGAGATCTGCCAAAGCTCTTCCACTAAGCTCCACACCAGTCTTTTCTGCATCATTGTAAACACTGAGCTCTTGTGAATATACATTATTGTTTAGCTGACTTTTCCATTTCCAAGCACTCGACTGCTCTGATGGAGTAAAAAGCACATGCACTTTGCTATCAAGCAGGGTAGTGTATCTTCCTCTAGACTTCAAGCTATGACTGGTAGATCCCCTGTAATCATGGGAGAAAGTAAAAGCAAGAGCCTCTGCTTTAAACAGGAATTTGCTGTAAAGGTCACCTATGTGTTCACCCATAGCAATCAGCTTTCCGTTACCATTGGTATGTATGTCAGCAGTGATCGCAAATGGGGCCATAGTGGAACGCACAGTGTTGCTGAAACTGAGGGATTTGGAATTACAGTTTGTGTTCATAGTAACTGAGGAAGCAAGTCCTGCCACATTCAGATTAACTCTGTGACTCACAGCTGTGCCTTGAACATTTGCGACTGTATCGGTTTTAAAGTTTGCAGCTAGGTCAGCAAATGTCATGGTGTAGGTATGCCTTATTTCATCTGCTCCATAGGCTCCTCTGACATTGCCACCCAAGTTAAGCTTCAGAGGCTCAAGAAGTAGTTCTGCTTGGTTGGAAACTTCTGTTTTAATGTATTTAATATTATTGCTTAGTTTAGCTGTAAGTGAGCTAGGCTGCAGCTGTAGGTCAAAAACATGCTTGTGGAACTTGTCAAAGCTGAAGCTGTTGTCTAACTTCGAAGCAAATGTTAAGGATAAGCCAGGAATATTCAAATCATTTGTGTACTCCAACTTAATCTCTTTGAATGATCCTTGCAAATTATTTGAAAACTTGAGTCCTTCTCTATTGAGTCTGAAGTTTAAAACATGCTTATTGTCCATACCCAGAACTGTACTCTGATATTCACTTCCCAGCGTTATTTCTGCTAGGCTCACTCTTCCACCTAGATTGAATTTTGCATTGTTTCTACCATAACGCCCAGAAGAGGACAGTGACATGGAGCCTCCAGCAGTATCAAGTTTGGCATTCATTTCACTCTGCATTGTCCATGGACTAAACTGCACATTTGTGGTTGCGCTGCTGGCTAGACCGTACTGATTTATGTTGAGTGATGACTTATGTGCAGCTCGATTCCTTTGATCAGTTATAGAGATATCGGTGTTGAAAACAAGATCCTGGGAAATGAGAGAACCTGTGAACAAGGCATAACACTGGGTTTCCTTGTAAGTGGCTTGGTACTCAGATCGAAGTGCTGCCGTCTTCTTTGACAAAACTACTTCAAGCTTATTGACACCTGCAATGTGTCGATACCTCCCATTTGTTTCAGATGACATTTTCAGCTGGCTGTTTTCATACTTCAGTGAAGCTGTGTTCTTTAATAGTCCGCTTTGTACATCAGAAACTGAAGTAACAGTAAATAAATCATCACTGTATCTGCCAGATATCTGATTGGTAGCCTGAAGGTAAGAAGAATCAAACTTCAGATTTGATTTTCCTTCTAAAACCTGTCTCTTTTCATTGTATGAGCTTGACAGAGTGTAAATGCTTCTTGCAAAGACAGAAGCCACTTCCAGCTGCCCTTCCATCTTGACATTATTGATATTCACATTATTTGTCTTTTCAGAAACAATATCACCGGAAAGTGAAAGGTGAGGACCCAGAGTGCTGGATGCCATAAGCGATATGGTGTAGTTTGCAATTGGAGTAGGTTCATAACTCTTTGTCCTAGCCAACTTAAAAACTGATGTTAAGAGTCTGTGCTTCAGGTGATTTTCATATGCATAGGTGAATCCATTCCTATCATACGATGCCTCTCCAGAACCTGAAATGGGAAAAAGGAATCAAAAAATGTCAGTGGAATTTATACCTTTTTGTCTTTAAGACTTTGTCTGATGCCACTAAGTTTTTATGTTACTGCTTGAATTACAATTACTGTTGTTATATGATTTTGCTTTAAAGTCCAAAATGTTTTGGTAAATCCTGAATATTGCTATTAAAATTGTTATTATTTTGATATTTGGGGCTAAAGTTTTGAACTATGAATAAATTAAATCTCTACACTACTCTACTAAATATAATTATGTGAAATGACATGAAGTTATGTCATTATTTAAACTTAAATTAAGAAGAATACTCTCAAGAATAGCCCATATCTAACATTCGTGGTTTTTAATGTTTTCTTCATCATGCATCATTTATGGTGGGGAGTTTAGAAAATACTGAAATTAGCTTGTCCTTTCGCAATCTGAGAACATAAACTGCAATTTTAGCGGAACTAACTTAAAAATAGTCTTAAAAAGTCGTAGGACCTATCCAGTCTGAGTCTGGGATAACTGCTATGTAGTTATGGCAGTATATGGATATATATAAATGTTAAAAAAATTATATATGTGCGTATATATATAAAAATAAAGCAAGAAATAAACTCTGTGAGCATACCTATACATTCACCTGCACACCTGATTTTGAAAGCACTTGACTTGACAGATACACAAGTATTTGTAGAATCATGCCTTCAGTTTTGAAGGACTTTTTCTCCAGTAGGGAATATCTAGGAAAATATGGACCCTAAAAGTCTTTATTGAATTAAACTGACTTGACCTTTAGTGCCTGAATAAACAGACTCACATAATATCTTTAAAAACAAAGAGAAAGTGATTTGAGATTATACAACACCTTTCTTTAAATAAGCAACAGGAAAATGAATGTGCTGTACCTGATACATCGAAAATAAAGTCATTAAAATGGTTTTGCCAACATTGCAGTATTAGCACACATTCTTACCTTTCACACTGTAGGAAAGTAGCTCAAAAACTGAATCAGCGTTCGTGGTATAAGTAGTTCTTATGCTGGATGCTTTCTCTGTGGTGCTATTAGCCAAAGTGTATACTGCTGTCCAGTTGTAAAAGTTGCTGTACATATTAGCAGAGACCTCTAAAGAGCCAAGTAAAGGCACACGAAGAGGATAGGATTCTGGAACAGTAAATGTTGGGATTCTGTATTCCTGAGATGGCACACTTATTCCCATTGACTCCATTACCAGAGGAGGTGTTTTAACAGTCTGTGGCACTCTTATGTCACGGGATGATCTTCCACCAAATGGCAATGGGATATTAACTAGAAAACTGTTCTTATTTAAGCTGTATCTGATCCGGCCTTCACTAGAAAATAAAAATTACTCTATTAGAAACTGTAAGTCCATGAAGCACATACAGAAAATTCCACGATTCCTACTATTCCCATGATACTAAGCTTGCTTACATGCTTATATCAATGTCCTGACTTCACGTTTAGAGAGAAATGTAATGATTATCTATTACCAACAGGACTTTTTAAGCACTCATCTACCAGAATTTACTGAAAGCACTTTCAATATGAGCGAATTCTGTCAATGTTTTTCCCCTTATTTCATAATCATGGAGACTCATAGGTCAAGTAGTCCAGAAACACATTCTTTCTGTAATAACTTGCATTAGAAGTCAAAGGTTCCTGATTCTTTGTTCAGAGCTTAACTAACTTCAGCTCACAGGTGGAGAGTGTCATTCAAGAGGCTAAATACACAATTGTTATAAATCTTGCATTTGATTTTCTACTCTGAGAATCCAAATCTGCTTTATGAACATTAATGAAAAGAGGTATTGGTATGAAAATGATCCTCAAGCTGAAGGAATTTGAATGAAAACAGCTGACATATAGGAAAAAAAAATCCTCCAAAAACACAGCCGCACTTGTGCAGTGTGGCACACTGACTACCAGAAAAAGGCCATTATATTCTTCTTAAAAAAAGTGGTGCAATCTTATAGAAATGCATGAAAAGTCTTACTAGCATTAGGAGTTGTAAGAACCTAAATTATAAAGAACTTATCTTTCTGATGATAAGTGTTTCAAAAGTTTCATCCAAATATTCTGTATTTATTTTATTCTGAATAAAAATAAATAGAAATCTAACCATTTGACAAAGAACTCGGACTGGAAAAAATGGATTGTCAGCTGAAAAGCTCGTGGGCAAAAAGTGTCATTACGAAAAGGCAAAACAGGAGGAAACTAGTCCTTAATTTGTGCATGAACAATAAGCTGGCAAAGATGCTTTTCTTGTTTCCCTAACTGGTCTTTTATATTACAAAATCTTCTTTTTTACACTTAAAGTTACATCCTAAGGTAAAAAGTAAGAGAACGCTTTTGAAATTTGCTCCTTTACGTCAAATGGTTAAAAAAGCAACATCACAGAGCAGTAGAAATTCCTATTATTATTATAATGTGCACTGCTGATAAGAACATAGTAGAAAAATACAGTTTTTCCTTGCTTAGACTTAGCTAAGGAACATAATAGAAGAGATGTGTGTCATTAACATACAGTTTCATATTACCACAGTGAAAGACAGTACATGCAAAAACAGCTCTAAGAGAAATGAAATGCAAGACTGTTCTCCATCTGTTTTTTGTAATCCAATCGTACACTAGCTTCTGTTGTCCTTTACATTCATTTCAGCCATCAATATTTCCCTAGCTCATGGGAAAAATATACAGACGTGTCTCTATTTATCACAGTGGTAGCTGTGGGTATATTCTGAAGCAACACTGTTCCTTGAGTTCTTATGCACGGGTAGAGCAGCAATGTGATATCCACACTAAATGGTAAGAACTGTATGTACTAGGAACTGTAATGAGAGCAAATCCTGGCAGGTGCATGAGCATTTTAAAGTCTAGATCCACTCTTGATGACTTACAGTCTGATTTCCCAAAAATAGAAGAAATACATTATCTATCTGCCTTCCAGTCTCCTTTTTTGTTTGTCAAACCCTACTTTTTAGAAATTTTTAACATATTGGATGATTTATATCAAATTTGACAGAAGGATAAAAGCCTCAAGTGTAATTACATTCATCCAAGGTTTGTGAAACTCTCTTTTAGCTGGAGGAGATGGGCCCAAACTAGTGCAAGCATCCAGTCTATGTGTGTACAACCATGGCATGTGTTGCCTCTGAGCAAGTGACAGATGGACTTAGACATGGGAAGAGGTCAGGGTACTATACTGGTGGAGGTCAACCAGTCTGTGCAAGGGAATGGGAAGAACTGTCCAATAGGACTGCACAGGAAAAAAGTAGAGATATTAGGGTTATGGCCAAAGACAAAGGGTCTGTAGGGATGCAGGACACAAATGTATGGGAAACCTGGCTTCATTAGTTCTGTGGCTTAGAGTAAAGATTGTTGAACACTGTATTTTTGTTCAGTTCTCATTACTATAAACCACAATACTTTAGAATACATTGACACACTGCAGGAATGACTGTTCTGAAGTCAAATCTGTATTAAAGACATGCATCATTTCCTCCATATAATTTCAACCCTCTGGTCTTAATTTCTTTGCTATGATCCCAATTTTATTCTAATATTTACAGCAATTCCCTGCTGTTTTATAAAACAAACTAAAATAAAATAATACAAAAATATGAACAAATATCTATTTTCAGTTTCCTGTGTGACTGTCCCAATATCTTTCCCTACCTTTTCAGGAAAAATTCTTCAGGAATGGTGATAACAGGCAAGCTAATTTTCTGAACGTTCAGTTCCTGCAGTACACTTAGTTTGTCTTGCAGAGTCTGGGCATAGGGGACATCTTTTGATGCCTTTTGCAGCCAGGTGTTGGTTGCCTGCAATGAGGAGACAACTTTTTCAAAGTGAATAACAAGTTTTAGGGCTTCCCAGTAAGTTATCTGAAAGCCATTGTAACTATCCACATACTGAACCCTAGGCATCTGATGAAGTGATCAGTTTGATCAAAGTTGGAAATATACATCTCATTGAATCTGATGAGTGTTTTTACAAGTAGTTCCACTTTTGGCTTCCAAGGGGGAGGTGAGAATTCACCAGGACTATGTGGTCAAGCTGTAATATCTACTGTAGGTTGAAACATACCACGATAAATTGTGACACAATATGTCGCAGTGTCATATCTGTATGAGCCACTTTCCGATCCAGCAGTTCATTGGCATGCTTCTCTAAAGTTTTTGGGTAGTCTGAAAAGTCAACTGGGAAGCCAGAAGATATTTTTTTCACAGCAGCACTGGCACCTGAATTCCACTCTAGCTCAACTTTCTCAGACTCTGAAAATCATTAGTTTAAAAGAAAAGAGTAAAATTAGTAATATTCTATTTAGGGATATACAATGAACTAATGTAAAAAGATGGTTAAATTTACAGGTTATATATGTGGATTATGTTTTTGCTCCTACCATATCTAAGAAGAACTCTTCCTGAAATTGAGTTTCCAGGAGTTGTTGCAGTTGAGCTCATCTGAAGATATGCTTTGGTTGGTGAATAATTAACCAATGCTTCAGTTCCAAGTTCGGTTTGCAGGCGAGGAACAGAAATGGTGCCTCTTAACATTGCTTCTTCCATTCCAGCATATCTGTGAAAGCAAAAAGTACATGTGAATGTAAGACATTTTGCTCTGCTTTTTCACTTATGGTTCAGGAGCAATTTCTGCATTTAAATCTATAGTAAAAGCATAATCAGTGTTATGAAAAATAGACTGAATCAAACTTGTGAACTCTGTTACAATTCAGCGAAAGTTTTCAGCTTCTGCTAGTTACTTTGGGAAATTTATGGTAAATTATTAGAATTCTACTGTGCAGATATACACAGTAATAATTTTGTATTAATCTCATAATACTCAATTGGATGGAAATATGTACCTGTCTTGGTAAAGTTGTACCTGAACCAAATTCTGAACTCCTTACTCAAGCTGAATTCTTTACTAAGGATACAGACTGTGGCCATGAATCACACAGAAACAAAATACTTGACAAAATATATTATGCCACTGGGCTTCATTTTCCTTTACTCACATTTATTTTATATCTCTGTAACTTTGTTGACTTGAGCAAACTTCTAATATTATGTTAGTGCAAATGAAAGGGAATTGAGGTCCCTGACATCTGTCCAAAGCTCCCACTGATATCAGAGGCAATTCTGCATGAGCAGCAAAGACAAAGACTCCCCAGGGCACCATCAAGATCACAGAATTCCATGGAAAATTGAGGTTTATTAAAGAATGTGATCAGCTCATTTCACTATGGGCTTGTGAGGCAGACAATTTTAGAAACCCTGGCAGGCTGAACATTTTTGTTAGCTCCCCTGTAGATGTTCCCGGAAATATTCTCATCGTGAAGCGTGGGAATTTTTACAGGAAGCTCTCAGTTATTTTTAGTTTTGTTGCTTACTGAGTGCCATTTGATTTCTTCATGGGGAGATATAATAACTTTTTTTAGAGCTGAACATACCCAGTAAAAGATAATACCTCTCAGAACAAACCTTGCCTTGTTTATATCCTTGGATTATCACACCTGCAATAACACTAGTACAATGCCATTCTTGTAGTCATGTCCGTGCAAACATGGAAGAACTAGCTCAAGGAACTTGTAATACAAATTAGATATATACGTATAGTAGGAAAGATCAGTTCGTGTATTAGATGTATTTATTTGATGATACATGATGGATTGCAAATAAAATACTTCAAGGGTTTTCAAAGAGGGTTTGAATGACAAGTTTATATATCTCGCTATATAACCAATTTCTCCAAAATGGGATAAAATTTCCCAGAATTTTCTACCTTCAATAAAACCTTCAGATATCTTATTCAAAGGAATCTGTAAAAGTCTAAGTGGTTTTCTGAGTTACCTTATATGGCCAGTAAGAGTAAGTTCAGAAATCTTCTTGTTATTAAAGTCTAAGACAAAGGCATATGCTTTCTTCCCAGGAATGGATTCATCAGTAATTCTGAAGTTTGTACCAAAGTCAACATCAACGTCTGGAATGTGGACATCACTGGTCAAAATCTTTCTGTCTCTGTTGTACCTGAAGGTCAGTGTGGCCTCATGCTGCTTTACACCTGGAAAATGCACCGTACTTTTGTTATTCGCAAGTATGGAATCAGTTTGGACTTCTCAAAAAACAATCAACTGGAAATTATATCACCCTGAAGATCTAAAGCAACCTTTGATGAGTCTGAATCAGAAACTGGGTCACCTTTTTTCTCCTCATCTTCTAAACACACCATGGGCTGATCCACTAATCCTGTCACTACTTTTGTTACAAAAACTTGCCATCCCACTGATTCTCCCTTTGAAAAATTTGCTGTTTACGCAGTTCTTCTCAATTTGTACGCTTTACTTCCATATTTGATCAGAAATGGTATTTTTCTTTTGCTTATATAGAACACATTAACTTCCCCTCTTCCTTGGTTCCATTCACCAATGTTACATTTTTATTTAAATCATGGGGGAGCATTTTTGGGATACAAAATCAGTCTCTGATAATGAAAATCTTGCACTGGCATTGCATACAGGAAATTAAATGTGAGTTAAAGTGTTGGCCTGTTTGGGTGTGAAAATGGTATTCTGTTCTATACTGTAAAGAATTCTATTATGATTTATTCATACAAATCTTTTTCCCATTAAATTACACAGCCCACAACTGAGGTAAACCATATTGCTTTTTCAGACTCTTACCTTCCGCCTGGAGAGCAAACCTTAAGGTGTCTATCAGGTCATTTCCCTCTCTCTGCAGGTCATAGTTTGCACTTGCAGAGTATTCCTGCACTTCACCTGTGGACACTATTTCAACTTCAAATCTAAAGAAGTAGACAAATGTCTTGTAACTATTTTGTCCATGACCACAAACAGAAGAATACAGTTCTCAATAGCTCTCTTTCTGTGCTGCTCCTGCTAGGCTGTTTTTAAAGATTTTTAAAGGTAAGCTATATGTGAGAGTGTACTGTAGATACTAAGCCCTAAGCCCTAAGACAGAAAGTTAGTTAACTCAAAATAAACATTGTTAAAACTGATATGTTTTACCTGGATTCTCCAGTCAGGGGATAATATGGAGCTGCCTCTGTCTCACTGGCATTAGAGTACAATAATCTGGTGCAGAAATTCAGACCAGCAATGAAAGGCTTGCAAGAAGTCCAGGTTTCTCGGTTCTCAATTAGAGGTGGAATCTCTTCAGTTTTGGCTAGAGACACCAAATTTAGCGTATTGCTGGAAGAGAAAAGTGAGCCATTTATTCCCAGGACAGGTGTTCAGACATTGTCTGATTAACAAGGTTATTTTCTGAATAAATATCACTTATTAAGGTAGGGGCTTAATGAAATAACATTTGGTGGTGAAATGATCAAGTGGTATAAGTATCATTATTGGTAATTCTGTGCATTGAGCTATTTACCCTCTCTAAAATTAATGTAAGTAGTTCATTTAAATCCAGTCTAAAAATAGACATTGTTATTGTAATAAATTTATGTGAAAGAAAACAAAATAATAGAAATACTAAGAGTCTTGTTGAAAATTTCAGAAAATAGTGACAAATTAAGCCATGACTCCCATCCTCTTAATTCCATCACAATAAAAAACAAGAAGAGAAGGGAAGAATGTAGCCTTAAAAGTTCCCATTCAGTTCTCATTACCTGATACTGAGGAGCTTTGTTGGAGTCTTTGGAGCAGGAATGCTAAATTTCAGCTGTCCAGCTTTCATACTAACATGTGCTTCAATTCCAGACTCATGGAATATATTAGAATTCATCTCCACACCACTTTTAGCAAATTCAGGCATGTTTATTCCCAGGTGCGTTACAAACTCAATTGCTACTGAAGGTTTAGCAATGAATTCTGCTTGCATCTATTTAATAAAAACAAAATAGTGTATTTATTTGCCCAATACACTTCTTACTGGTTTTATGAAACAAATGTAATATTCTTAATAATCTAGAGATAGGTTTTATATAAGTGATTTTGCTCTTCAAAAGATTTGATTCCCAAGTCACATAAGCAAAGGGACCACAGAAGCGGTAACTGTAATGTAACAACAAGATGGGTGCACCAAGGAACCTCATCTACTTTGATGTAAAAATGCTCAGGCTTTAGAAAGATTTTGTACACGGAACTACTTGCACATATTTTTAAATCTGAAGACAGCAGCCAGTTTTCCATTGTAAAAAAAAATAGCAATTTTTATAAAAAATGAGCAAACTATTTGACAAAAATGAAATGTATCCAAGATTTGAATTTCCTTAACAGAAAACAGCTTATTTTCAAGCTTTTGGTTTGGCTGTTACAAAAAAAAAGGGACAAAATGCAAAATTCTGGAAAAGGTTCCAGAGGCAACTAAAAGGCAGTCAGTACTAAATTTGAGGACTGTTTTATTTTTATTTAAATTGTGTATATGGTGGAAAATTAAAAATTTAGGTGAACAGAAACTATTGAGAAATTTATATAAAATATTGACTAAATTAGAGCAAATAGTTATTAAAACTGTAACAAAGAATGGAAATATTTATTTTACCAAAGAATTAATTTTGTGTTATGTGCTCTTTAATTGTTACAACTTTAAAATATTGTCTTTTGGATCAAAAAATGTCTCATTTAACTCAATTTTCATTATATCTTTTTAACTGAAAATAAAAATTTTCACTTTGAATTGGCCATATCAAAATTTGTTGCTAACTGTTTGGTTGGAACAGCAAATTCACATGCTGTAGATTTTGTATTATTCCTATGTGAGAGCAGGGAGAGAGACATAAACAGACATTAAAAAGATTATTTTTGAAAGGGTGATTAAAACGCCTTTAATTCATACATTTTATTGTCTCATACTTAATTTATTATACATATTACTTCTTACTTTAATGTAAATGCCATCCACAAATTAAATTAAGGCCTCTAATAAGTACAATTTTTTTTCATTTTAAGAGTATTTTGTAGTCTTTAAAATTCTGGTGCTACAGTTTTATTCTAAATAAGACTGTGATTATTAGGAGGAGACAAAATATAGACAGCTGTTGAGACTTACGCTTTTTTGATGAAGCTTCACAGCTACTTTGGCCCCAGGTGTCATTATTCCAGACAAAGCAAACTTCAGTTGCAAACCTGCTCCAGTTGGGAGCTCAAACTCATTGTCCATGAACATGTAGTGGACAAACAAATCCCTGTCAACACCTTTTGAGATGGCTTGTGCAATCTGTGAATCAAACAAGGAAATGAACACTTAACAAGTCTACACTTTGGAATATGTACGTTTCTTACTTTAAAAATTGATCATGGGATTACTGTAAGTGTGTAATCCAAAAATGAATTTCATATTTAGTAGAGAATCTAATTTCTACAGATTCCTTGCTTGAAAAAAATGCACTGAAGTCTCTTCATCAAAATCTCAGCTTTAAACAAATACTAGATGTTATCGCCTTCATTGATACAAGCAAATCATCCACCCTGACATACACATACAAAGGTGAATTGGTTTTGACAGCATGTAACATTCTGGCTTCCCCAACATCAATGGCAAAGCATTTTTTTACTTTAGTGAAAGAAGGGTTTTACCAAATATTCCTAAACCATACTACATCTTCTTTCCTTTTTTTGACATGATGAATTATTGCTAAATATTAATCAACGTTTTCAAATTTAGAAATTTAGTAGTAAAACATAATGGTCAACACTAAGATTTTAGGCACTGTAGGTATCTCAATCATACAGTAACACCTGAACCTTCCCTTTTCCCTTCCTCTCACCCATCTTCCAGGAGGAATCCACCTGGTTACTGAGAAGTCTTCATGGGTTTCTCAGACTCCTTCAGACTAAACCTGGATATTTTATTTAAACTATTTTATTTTTATTCTGGTATCAAATACCCATTCTTTACATAATAAAAAACCCACAACCTAAATCTTAAAAAAATCTTGTAGAAAAAAACACAAACTAATAATACACATTAGTGCATCAGAAACATACCATTTCAGGAATAGTCTGAAGAGTTTTAACGCTCTTTAAAATCATGCTTCCCAGCAATTTGAAATCATTGAGTTTCATGTACCCAAGTTCTTCTCCCAGGATTCTTAGATATGCTCTTCCTTCAGGAGCATCCTTGTTGCTCAATTCTTTTAGCAATTTTTCAAGGTTAAGCATTACTCCTTTCATGAAATCCTGAAAATTCAGTCAGAAAGTAGTAAAACAAACATAGGAGAAATCTGTAAGATCATATATCTAGAACAGTTACTTAGTGAATGTCAGCTGATTTGCATATGCACTTCTTACAGATTTGTCTCTAGACAAAGGCCCTTCCCACACACAATTATGAAAAAAACATTGTTAAATAGCATTGAGGATTTCTATTTTAGCTTGCCAGAAGAGAAGAAGACTTATATACAATGAAGAGGGAAGTGCTGTAATTATTGTGTGAAGATAGAAATGCCATGCTGCACAGAGAATGTTTTCATGCTGTACCTGATCCTGCTTGTCATCCTGGGAGTAACCAAAATAGTCAAAAAGTGCCTTGGAAACCTGCGCTGGCACTCTGCCGTCAACCCAGTACAAGGCCTTGCTTGCAGTGTCTGGGAAAAATCCCTTCTCTCCAAATAAAGCTTCCAGTGTTGGTTCAAACCCCTTTCCATCCAAGCCAAGCTGAAATGATCAGGACAATGCAGTAACTGAGACAGTTTCCCCACTTCTTTGGAGCTTTACAACAAACAGACTTTCTGGGGAACAAATAATGCATTTTAAGTGTATCCTGCAAGTCTATGATTCTTAAGGGAAGATACAGAATACTAGGTGTTGCAATTAATTTTATCTCTCTGGTGAGGTCCAACAAAAAACCTATACATAGGCTGTATCTCACTTAAAATCTACCATGAGTACTTCAGTGTGCCAGTAATGATTCATTAGCATGAAGTCAATTTGTTACAGATGGGTTCATTTTACCCTAGCTGAGGCCTTTAATAACTCCAACAGGGTCGTCCATCCAGTCAGTGGCAAGTGACATCACATAACGGATGACTTGCTCTAAAGCCCATTGAGATCAAATGAAAGTCCCCTTGTAAGCATAGGGATCTTTAGATTTCTCCCAAAGCTTGTAAAAACAATACACTATTCAGAGAAAGTTGTTATAAGAAAACAGAAATGAGAAAGAGAAAAGCTGAATACTAGCAAAGTTTTTTGATAATTGTTGTACCTCAAAGATATCGCTTGGGCTAAATCCATACACATTCAGGGTGGTTTTCAGCATAGTCTCTTTCGGAACATAGCTGTTTGGATCAAATATCACATTTCCCTCTACTTTGGCAGAGATGGGATCAACTCCAGGTACAGAAACTCTTTTCGAAACCTGATAATTTTGTGAGAATTTTCTGAAATCTTTGGCTGTTGGAACCTGGTTTCCTTTCAGGGCTTCTTCGACTCGGCTTTTTAGACTAGGGAAGAGGACAGCAATGCAAGTGTGATTAGTATAAATCGCAAAAACTCATTTAGTCTTAGCTGAGGGACTTCTTGTGTCACCTGCAGACATTCATACAACTGAGGTGACTATAAATGGCTAGCTCTCCGCATGTATTAACAGTAAAACTAAGACTTAAGGGAAAGAGTGTAAGCTAGCACTGCTCTGACAAAGCCATCATTTTACTCAGCTGATGTGTTTGTTCAAATGAAGAAAACAATCAAGCAAACAAAAAAAAGCAAAAATTGCGCTGCTAAAAAACTACCACTGCAATTATGGTCAGAAATTTGTTCTTCCTAGGAGACTAGTATATAATTAAGTTTTACTTACTCTTCAATGCCTACTTCTTCAGAGTCTAGGATGTTGGCAACGTGTGAGGCAATAAAGCTTTTCACTTGCTCGTTCTTCTCCTTTGTGAGGACTCTCAAAATCTTTGCAAGATCACTTGGGGAAGGATTTTTCATCAGCATGAGATAGGCTGCTAGGCGCTTGTCTGTGGGTGCATCCCCTTCTTGGAATGCTTTCAGAAGTGCTGAACGGTCCTGTATAAATGAAGAAAGGTTTGCATTGATGAGCTGGCTAGTAGATGGTATTGCTAAACTATTTTGGGAATATACAGGGGGAAATAATTTCCAGGATGTTATTTTTTCAGGACTGTATAACTATTTCTATACATTATTTCTATAACTGACCAAAAATTTTTCACTGAAGATATTTTGATAAAGTTTCTTTTGATAGAAAATGCCATAGAAATTATGGATTTATTAAAACTGATTTTCTTATCCCATATCTGCCAGGTTACTTTTTTTGTTTAGAATACCGACTTTTGATTGTCAGGAATCAGAAGTATCTGGTCTGCAGACAAATTCTCAAATTTTGGAAAAAAGATAATTTAATTTAGGAAAAGAAGGTGATCAAAATCTTCTACTGCAGGAAAATTCAAAACATTATTTGAAAATTAATAATAAAAAAATTAAATTCTTTAAATGAAACTGAATACGAGTATGTGAGCTCCAGGTGTTTCCAGGCTCCCAAGACTTGTTAAGCCTTGTCTGGAAACAAGAGCATGTCTCTTAGAGAACTTGTTGATAGAAAGTTGATAGCAACTTGTTGATATTGAAACTATTTCACTATACTAGGCTGAAGTGCTCTGTATAATGACACCTAGTCTGTAAGAGGTGCTTTAATGTCACTGTAATGCAAACATAAATCTAATCAGTATTGTTAATAACAAGGACAACAAAATGCCAGTATATATAGGGACCTGATTTTTTCTTAGTTGAATACATTTAAACCTGGAGTAATTTGTTAGTTAAAACCACCTTTAAATGATTAGAACTTCATTTAAGACACACTAACAGGAACCGATCGAAACTTCCCATTTAAACGCAGACTATCTATACAAAGCAACTGCATCTCAAAGGATCAACACCCATTAAGCCCGAAGTCTGCAGAACTTCTCAGATATGTGTATGGAAACTAAACTAACTAAAGGAGTTCTAAAAAAGCTGGAGACAGCTAAAAGGGAGATAGCAAAACTATGAAATAAGGGGAATGTTTTTACATATTCAGTAACTTCTGTGAACAGTCAAGGTGAACTGAAGACAGTTTATGCTGGTTCTCATGACCCAATTTACCTCTTCAGTAATAGTCATTTTCCTGAATGCCTGGATGGCTGCTTTCTGAACTGAAAGTGATGCAGCTTCATTTCTCATACATGTCTTAAGAAAAGATTTCAGGTTGGGTTTAGCTTTCTCCATTACTGCACCCATGTTTCCAATAGCCTGTCAGTGATGAAAACACAGAAAGATGATAAAATTTTTTTCTCCAGCAAGAGAAGTAGAGTAATGTGTGTGCTACAATTAAAAATAATAGTCTGCATAAGGAAGGAGGGAAATAAAAATACCCGAAGTGTGAGGTACGTGAGTTCATCTTCCCCAGAACAATCAGTGCCAAGCAGTGATACCATGAAGTCTGCAACATCTGTTATTTCCTCTGTCACAATCATCTTCTCATTGTAGAACCTAAAGAAATAGAGAAACACATTAGAAACAAAAAGCCAAAATAGGAAATGCCTATTTCTTTTTCATTCCCAAAGAGCACATTCATGAGAATAACAAAAAATCCTCAAGAAGTGACTACTTGTAGGATTTACTCTAAGCATTGTCATGTTTTCTTGAGGTTGCTTTGTACAATTACATGCTACCATTACTCACTTAGTAACAGAATGACTCAAGCCATAAAAAGAAGCTCTACTTGGCTGATACTGGGCCATGTTAAGAATTTCCCGTATTCTTTCTGGAGTTGGAGAAGGCAATAGTCCCAGGGTATATGTGACCAGATCTACCACAAGTGGATTCACGTTTCCAGTTCTCAGTATTTGAAGGACTGCACCATAGCACTCTGGAGTCCCGCACTGAGTCAGGGCCTGAACTGTGATGGAACTGAAAGAAAAGAGATTAATTTGATTAATTCCCTGTTTAAAGTTATCAGTGCGTGTTGCATTGACAGGTTTATTAAGGTCTTGTAGTATAAATGATGTATGTTTATGCATGACTGGAAGCAAATGATACAATTGCTAATCAAAAATAAGGTTTTTTACAATTTACGCTAATAGCATGATCAGCTATGCAAAACAAGAAAGTATTAACAATACTACCGCTACACAGACGTATCTTTTTTTTTCTTCATAACACTTTCCCAAAACTTTAAGTATTATAATATATTGAACCAGACTGAGGCTCTAGTCCCTCTACAGACTGAGGACATAAAGTATGTGCAAATTGACTAAAGTCCAGCTAGGACAGAAGAGTAAGGATGGGGAGTGGAGGGCAGGGTCAGACCAAAGAACTGTGCCCTCTCATTTCTCCAAAAAGCTCATTTTCAAAACTGTGGTTTTTTGTTGTAAGTCAGACTTGGGAGTTTGGAATTACAGTCGTCGTCCTTGAGCAAAACTGCGTGAAAGATATTTGACTATAGTAACATATCCACAGGATTGTGCTGGCATACACTCTTGGGACGGTGGTGGGGAGAAAAACCCTGTACTGGGCTGTGCTATACTCTAATTTTTAGTTCAGGTCCTCCAATAAGTTCGGAAGATTTGATGGGGAATGATCAAAACAATATTAGTTCTTCATAGAAGGCTAGGACTTTCAGATCTATTTGAATTCTTTTACTGTTCTCATATATTTAATGATGAAGTTCCAATTAACAACTGAGTATTTCTGATAGAAAAATATGAAATCCACAGGCTTTAACCCCTCTTCCTTATTTCTCTCTCTAGATACTTCAGATGATACTTATCTTTCTGGAAGATACTCTTTACATCTAATTAACCTCTAATTAAAACCACCTGCAGC
Organism: Phalacrocorax carbo; assembly: GCF_963921805.1. NCBI lineage: Eukaryota > Metazoa > Chordata > Aves > Suliformes > Phalacrocoracidae > Phalacrocorax > Phalacrocorax carbo. Next base: position 119,422,017 of record NC_087515.1, read on the forward strand.
AAATAATCAACTTCAGAATGAATTTGCTACTGCATTGACATGTGGTGTACTTGCACAATGAGCTGTTGTAACGTACCTTGAAGTTTCCATCATCTTTGGTACAAGAGAGCCAAGAGTGCTGTTATGTAAACTTCTAAGTCCAGAAACAAATTTGTGAAAGAGTCTTGCTCTCTGCTGGTTCAGCTGGGAGGCTGTAAGTTTCTGCAGTTCCTGAAGGATTTTCAGAACAGCATCCCCCTGCCTGGGAAATTTGGCATCTGTACTTTCCAGTGCAAGTCCCTTCTCTTCTAGTTCATCTAGCAATTTAAAAAAAAGTATTCTTTATGTCTTTATCAAGGAGCTACATTCATTTTTATCTTCTGTCATACATTCAGTATAAAATCTGTAGTTTATTTTATATAACTGTTGAAGTTTAACAGCTGAAAGTTTTCTAAAATTAATGGAGTGGAATTTAAATGTAATTCTCCCAAAAGCTCCCAGCAATACCTAGTTGCGTAAATTTTTTAAAATTTTCATGAAGATGACTCCTTAACACCTTTATTATTAGCATTTAATAAATATATCTTAGGAGAAATATTATGACTAGGAATAACAACTGCAAGTCAAAAAAAGCGTGTTTCAGAACCAAATATATAGTAATCATGGACTGTTTACATTTGGCAGCTGAAGCTAAAAGTTGAATAAGAAATTATGGTTCAGTAAAAAGGGTTCGTTAAACTAATTTCCAACATGATTAAAATCACTTGCCGAGGAAATTATAAATTTTTATTTATAAAGAATGATTTCAAAATTAAAATGAAAAGACAAAGAATATGTAAAATTACAGCAGTTTTAAACTTTTCAGGTTCTCCCATTTTATACCCCAACATTTTTCCTGACTAAATTGATCAGATTTCATTAAAAAATATGAATTGTTTGGTTTCTTCAACTGCACCTTTAATGAATTAATTTACTGTTTACAAAAAAATTGTCCCTGTACTTAACCTATATTTATATAAGTTCCCCGGTATTTGTATTATTGAGAATTGCAGCTATACCTCCATCAAAATTTCTGTTATTGATCTTTGGGGTATCTTCAAGCTTCAGTGTCTGGTTGACCTCTGTCATCACGCCATAGCGATTTCTAGCAAACAAAGAAAAATTCAGTGCTTTAGTTGGGTCTAAGTACGTTTGAGGGGTCTTGCCATGCCTCCTGCCTTCTTGAGAACAAAATGCAGATTTGGGGATAAGGTCAGGGCAGAATATGATACATCACCATTTAAAATGAGTATTTATAATAAAGGGTAATCATAAATAAGCAACTTACTTGTATGAGGAAGGCAGAAACAGGTGTTTCTCACTGCAGACAGCATCTCTTATATGCCTTTTCTTTGCATCAATGTTGTAATGACAGAACTGAGTGCTCCTTAGAAGGGTAGATAATGGGATGTTCTGTACAATAAATAGTGTGGCAGTCAATTTACAGAATAGTATGGGAAACAAACATAGTTTTAAAGGCTGTTACAGTATTACTGTAATATCAACAGTTACAGCATATTGGAAACAAAGGTGCATAAATGGAATCACTCTCACACAAAGACAAAATTGTGCCAGCATCAATCTTTAGTGCTCTTCACAGGCAAAAAACCCACTGACATTTTTCCTCAGGCCTTACTGAAGTGCTTGGCTTAGTAGTTACTTCGTCATTGAGTCCCTGCTGCATACTACAAAGGACTCCTTCATAGAAACCAGTTTGTAATTTTTACAGTAGTTCAGGCCCCTCATAACAGCTGATGCTCTTTTTATTTTCACTCTTATTATACAAATTGTAAAGATTCCTACGAGCTGTAGAAGTGGCAGAAATTAGACAATGTGTTTTCAGCTTGATATGAAATCCTAATTATTCTTTTTAAGGGAAAACACTCAAAATCACAGATGCCATGATACCAAGAAATCTGCCAATATTCATGCAAGGAACTGCGTTTGATCATTGTCAACTAACAGGTAGCCTGAACAGCATGTCAAACCATTTACCTCGGGGCATGTAGAGCCCCGTCCTCCTGCATATCATTAACACATCAGGCTTTTGGTGGACTACGTTTTACATGAAATTGCAATGTTGAAAATTTTGACCCACAAAACAAAAATTTTTGATATGATCTGATTGGTTATCATGTAATCAACAGTACTAACTCCATCTATGAAAAGCTCTCCTTTAAAAAAAATATGAGAAGAACATGACAGAAAGCAATTACACTCTTTCTCTGCATCTGTTTTTCTCTACTGCCTGCCAACAAAACCACAGTCTGATCTAATGCAAGGGTGCAGAAAATGTATTTAAACTTTTAGAAGATAAATTCAAAACTTAATTGTTGTAGTAGTTGTTTATCATTTTAAGTGATGTAGTGAAGAATGTTATCACGTAGTTTTTAATGGTATACTTACCAGTCCCTTTACAATGGCAATAGGGCTGACATAATCTCTGATGGGACTGAAGTTGTCACAGGCTTTCAGGTCCCTGTTAATTGAAATATCTTCTGCAACATTTCCTTTTCTGGATTTGAATTCGACTTCACTGTCACACCTTCCGTACACAGTATCCTGGAAAGAAGAAAGAAATCAGTGACTCTGTTCATGCTGTCAGACTTTTTCTGATCCACCTGAAAGGCACCCTTTCTTATTTGATTTCCAGGTCTTTTGAAAATGATGTTCAGGAGTAATCTGCTACGTGAGATTTCTTCCATTTGTCAATGAAATAAAGTAAATGCTTTCAAAACACCTACCATTGAAATTGATTTCACATTTTCCACTGTTTCTGCTGGCACAAGTAGAGCTGAGATGATCCCTCTCTTGAGATTCAGTACATTCAGAGGTTCATCCTTCTCTGGATACAGCTTGACTTTTGTTCCATCCTGAAGGCTGAATTTTAGTTCATGCCTGCCCAAAAAAACCCCAACATTAGTATGAAACCACGTTAAAGCCACACAGTGAAGAACATGTGATTATTAAACTGCTGGGCTATAGCTAAAGCATCATGTTGGAATTGCACAAATTCAGACAGGAGATAAGTAAATTTTTAGAATGAGGTAATTATTAACTACTGCAATAGGTTACAAAATGATGGGAAGGATTCTCTAGTTAGTTGCAGTCGTTAAATAAAACCTTGATTGTTTTCTAAAAAACATATTTTAACAAGTTCTCTCAAGTTGTTTTGAGATCTATGGCTTGTGAAACAACATGGAGTGGATACTGTGGCACTGAAACAAGCATGAAGGTGCACAGGTAAAACGTTCACTGACAAGCACCAGGGACTAGTTGGGTGGAGGGGGTAGTAGCAATATGTTGCAAAAGCAGATAAGTAAGGAAAAGATAAGTTGCATAGGTCATTAAAGATCATGATAGTAAGTCTGGACTTCAGTCTCAAATGCCTTTCTATTGCACAGTCTTTGTACAATGTCAGCAAAGGAAAATTATCTTAAAATGGCTGCACACAGCCACTTGAGAAGTTGCTTACAAGGAGGAACATTCCACTTGCAATTATCTTTTAGAGGGCTACCCAACAGTTTCCTGATGTAGGTAATATAAATGACAAAAACATTCCAGGTGAAAATTCTGGATGGAAAAAAACCTTCCCTACTAGCAGCAGAGAACTGTACCAAGTTAGCCCTAAATTATATCAGGGAGAGTTTTCTGTGGAACCAGCTTATACATCTACCCTGTTACCATGAAATGTGTTCTATGTCTGGAAGAATATAGTCAGGGTACACTGTAACACTGCAGCCTGTTCCAGGTTAAGGCTACAAGTATTGATGATAATTGATATTGCCTACTTGGACATGGCATTTGCAAAGTCGTCAGAGTTCTTTGACTTTTTCAGCATGGCCCTTCCCTCAGTGTCAACACCAAATGTCTCCCTCAGGGAGCAATGCATTGTCCTCAGGATGAAGTGGCACAGCTGTGGTACCTCCAGTTCAACCTGAAAACACAAATATGATGTGTTTATCCTTTTTTCATTATGTTTCCAGGATCATCCAGTTACAGATTTGAAAATACAGTATCCCTTGTTATTTGTAAAGTGTGACAATCACCCTGCTAGCAGCTGTTGGGAAAGATTCCAAAGTACAATAAATAGCTTAAGGTAACTTAAGGGAGAAGATACAAAAACAGGTATTTGCTTGGCTAATGGCACAGAGGACACCATACACATGGTAAACAAGCCACACAGGTTCTGAAAATGTATAGTACTAGAAGAACTGTATGATAACTTGAGTCATTACACTGATGAATGTTCAGAACAGTGTGTACTAAATAAAAAATATTTTCCCTAGTTACTCCATTTCAGGGAAAAAAAAAAAAAAAACATGATGGGAAAGTTTTGGGCAAGGTGGATGGACATTGGGTAGTTTAATGGCCTACGGGACCTTTTACTCCTACAGCACTGAACCTGGCTTGGCTGTTACCATCAACAGGCTATCAAGTGTTACTCATGACATTGTGAGCTGTTTTAGTTCAACTTCTAGAATTGTTTGATGGATGTTGATAGACGCAGTCTGGGAGCGAAGGAAAACAGAACTACCAAGTCTTCCCCCCCTCTCGTGTAAGAGTACAGCCAGATCAGGATTGAAATGCACTGGCACAGAGGTATGAAGGACCTCTGCCATCCTCAGTGCCTTCTTTCTAGGACAGGGAGGGCTTAGTCTTCAGGACTTCCAACATGTGCCTTTCAAAAGAATTATCTTGTTTGGAAAAACATTGTAGGACACTCCCCAGCTGCCAGCTCCCATGTTATTCAGTCCCAGTTGGTTTTATTTACTCCTCTTTCCCTACCTTGCAAGTGATCTTTGAACCACTTCGAGAATCTGCTGTTCCCGTGATCCCATTTGATGTTTCTGCTTCATATAAGTAAACATATTTTCTGAGAGGTTTAAATCTGGTCGCATCTTCTGCAATTGAGAAAACAAGAGTGCTTTTATGACTTTGGTAGGTCCTTACAATACATGCTTAGTGTTGTGTAACTAAAATGAATGCCACATATAAAGAAAGCATGAGGACCCTCCCACTATTTCCTTTTGCACAATAACTTTCAGACAAAGAAGTAATGCCTTCATGTCAGCTGGATACTTTCTGAAGCATATGACAAAACCTGTTGGGGAAACGTAAGTTTTGGGGTCCACTGCTCTGTTTAATGAGATCTAACAATATGACTCCATTTAGCTTTCAAATCATGCACACTTAAGTTAATGACAAAAAAGGGGGAAAACTTAAGATACGAAACTGTTTTAAAATGACCCTATTGCTTTTAAATTAAATCAATCAAATGGTAGTTTTCAAATTGGTAATAAAATGATTCATTTCAGCTCATAGTTTTCCATCATAATTCAAATGCAAGGAGCTGCTTTATCTAAGTCACATGACTGAGACTGAAAGCAAGTTAACACAGAAAGAGACAGAACACCAAAACTAGCATTCCTCAGTCCCATTCCACCTGAATCCACAGAGTATCTTGCTGCCCCAGACTCTCCTGAAACCTGATCTGCTCTAATTCACTTATTAGATCCGCAAATTTTACTAGAGTAGACTCTTTTTAATGGAGATAAACTTTAGTCACATGAAGAGCATACAGAACAAGGCAAAAGCACTAGGTTATGAGTAAGAAGAAGGCAGGAGGAAGTATTTGCAGACGTGTTTCTTTTTTAAACAAAGGAAGCCCCCAAACCTAATGGGCTTCCTCAAAGGGATGAATTTCGCCTGTGTTTAATATGCCCCTGTTGCTGCAGAGGCAATTCTGTAGTTTTAAACCCTACAAGCAGGAATGAATGTGGTAATAGAGACATGAAAAAAATGATTTTGTCTCAGTGTCAAATACAGGGATATAAGATCTTCTTTTGGTGTCTGGAATGCATAATGTAGGCCAAACAATGTCCTCAATTAGAATTCACTCGCATTATAACTGCAGGCGTCATTTTAAACCGAACATATGATGTTCAGGCATTTTAAGTGACTGTGTTAGAGCACTTTAGGTCTATCCGAACCAGAAGTTATGGTTCCATCTGTTTGGACTGAGCAGCTCACTAGGATTGTGATGCTGTTGTGATGCAATTTCCTAAATTGCTCCTCTGTGGTTATTTGTGACTGAACATACTAGAATCCTGATCTCCTTTTATAGGAAAAAAAAAAGGTAATGACATTGTGGTGTAAACCCACACACCCATCATCAAACCTGTATGACTTTGCCAGCTTATACCTACCATGAATGTAGCTCATGCTTTGTCTTTTATAAAATATTTGTCATCTCAGAGGCAATGTTATCTTGCCCTTTATGTCACAGAATTGCATACTTAGAGGGAGTAATATAACAGTACTATAAATCTCATATTTCCTCCTTGGGCTATCATTTGTATAAGCTTTACATACTTTAATAGTGTTTTAACTGAGATTGCTAAACAGAATTAATATAATTAATACTAGCTATCATACAGTAATCAGCATCTTACAAACACCTGAAAACTGAATTAAATTATCTAATTAATCCTAAAATTAACTGCTATAAAAATGCAACACTATTGCTGTCCCTTTTGGCTATCCCGGACTATAACATTGCTTAACTGTACATTCTCAGAAATTTTCGCAACACCAATATCTACTACACTAAAGCCAAAAGGCTAATTATTGCTTCATTTCCTGGTTTTAAACAGAACTAAATGGAAAAGGAATAGAGAAATGATAAGATTAAAAATGCAAATACCAACTAATTCATTGTATCAAAAATACACAAGAAATTGCCAATGAAGCCCAGAAGTCTTTGAGCTGGTTCAGGCAGCTGAAATAAACCCAGTTGCCTGGAGATGGTGCTAAAGCATCCATCAAGGGCAAAAAAAACCCCTGAAGATCCAAAGGGACAAAGAACAAAACAACTCATTCGGTACTTTGACCCTATGGTGGAACATTATGTATCTAACCGAGCAGTCAGGGCCAGTCAGAGTTCATTATAAAGACAGGGCATAAAGTCAGCATTTCTTGAGTCTTGACTTGTTTAAAGAAATTGCTATCCTTGCTGACAGAGTTGATGATCTATTCTACAGGTATTTACTTAGATAGCCAAGTGCAATTGTGTGGGTTTAGCAGCCACTGTGAAGGGTACATGAGAAGTGAGATTCAGCCCACAGTGAAGTGTAATGTATGTAACCTCCCTGCTTCACATCTGATAAACAGGGATTTCTATATTAAGGAATTTGCACCTGTCAATTAAGAAATCAACAAAACAATGGAAAGTAGTTTCTTAATGGGAGCTTTATAAAAGTTTAGAAATGCAATCTCAGCTTCTCCAATCTTTGGAAATTTTTGAAATTCTTTGAGCCAATGGATAATTAAATATCTAAAATAGATGGCAATAAAGACTTCAGAATATTGCCATTGTTTTTGTTTCAGTTATTTCAGAGGAAGAGATTTGTGGAATAGGAAAAATCAAGCTTTGAAAGATATATTCAGTTAATATAGCAACATAAAATAACAAAAGCAGATGCAAGAAATCAGTTACTTGAACATCCTGGATTTCCACTTTCAGATGTTTCTTCTTCTGTAAAGAATAAAAAACAAGTATTAAAAGCTGGAAAAGCAGTTTACAGCTATAAAACAAGGGCTATGGAAATATAAATGGAAATTACATTTCCACTGTAAGACCTTTTTAATTCATACCAGCTTTTGGTGTAGTTTGGCACACTGATGTAAGTAACAAAGCTACTATTAACATTCAGAGTACAGAGTCAAATCTAAAGGGAGTTACAGTATTGATATTGTGAACTTGCCTTGATATTGTGAACTAAGACCTCAGAATAGGATCTTTAAGACACTGTATTAAATCATTTTGATTTAAACTGAGAAGGTTCAGCTTCTGGGTTAACAAGTATTTTTAAAAGCCCTATGTTATGTGAAACAGAAAGTTGATAAATGATAGGCACAAGATGTAGAGGTAGACAGATGAAATGTACCTTATAACATGGTTTACTTTAAAAATTGTTGTCTATCTGAGCACACAAAAATACCGCATAATGGATGAATGGCTATATTTTGCTTTTTGTACATTTAAAAAAGGACAAGTCTGACAATTAATATTACAATTCTCTGCCGTTAAATCTTTTCTGAATATTGAGAGTTCATTCCTTGGAGGAAAAGAACACTGATTGGAAGCCTATTCAAGTTAAGAAGAATAATTTGTTCCAGTTTGTCTTGGGTATGTCCCATATGATTCTATATAAAATAAAATAAAATAAAATAAAATAAAATAAAATAAAATAAAATAAAATAAAATAAAATAAAATAAAATAAAATAAAATAAAATAGAATTTTAAAAATCTAGTAAATTTACTGCATTCATTTGATGCTATGTCATTCTTTGGGATGTCACACATTAATGCCAGCATTTTTCACAATATGCTCTGCACACTTCCCAGGTTTATTTCTGGGACTTCTAAGGCTGACCACTCTATAGAAATAGAGTGTAACATTAGTTACAGTAACAGCAATAGCAACAGTAATACTATTACTATTACAATAACATTATTAATAACCATTAGAAAAAAGTGCATCCTTTAAAACTGTATAACATCAGTCAACAACAAAATATTAGTTCAGCAAAGGTGTATTTATGATTAATTTGATCTCCATATAAAACCAGACCTGCATAATTGGCCCCAGACTCACTTTCCTCCTTAAGGTTCCTGAAGTCTTAAGAAACATTACATTGTCATATTCTAAAAAGACACTTCTTAGGAAGCAAGGATAGCTCACATTTCACAGCACTATATTGATCGAGGCTGTCTTTTCTGATCTTAGGAAAAAAAAACTCTACCGGCCTATTTCTTTTACTACCATTACTGATAACTATGTCCCTTTAACACAAAACTGTATTTCAAATGTCAGTACTGCCTGCCAGATACATTTTTCTTTATTGCTCTGTTTTCACATTTGCTGCAAAACACATTAGCAACCGCTGGGGTAAGTCTGTATGGCACCTCCAAGGTATAGTATCTCCATGGGGGTTTAAAAGGACAGCATTATAGAGAAACAATTAGGCCAAAATAAATTACGCAAATTCCTTACAAGTTGCAAAATACATTAAAACTGATCAAAAGACACTAGGCAACATTTGTGACTTTTTCTATGATGGGATCCTCCTTTGATTGCCCAGTTCTACAAAGAGAAGAGATGATATCTGCGACATGTTCCCTCTCGAAATCTACAACCCATTGTCCTGTTGATTTTTGCATTATTGTTGTTTTAATGGGTTCATAAATACAGCAGCAAACCCCACTAACATAAAAGGCAGTACTTACGTGAGAGAACACCGCTGCTGAGCAGCAGCAAGAGCAGCAAGAGCTGCGCAGGGCCCATGGTGAGCCCCGAACCCTCTTGCTGCTCTTCTGTTCTTCCTTCCCTCCTCTCTTCACCTCTCCCTTACCGCCTCAGAGGGCGAATGAGCCTTCAGACTTGGACCTCCAGTTATATAGTCTGTAGCAAGCAGCTGAGGCAAACGGTTTAGAAAGCTCAGAGCAAATTGCCAAAGGTCCAAAGGTGAGAGTCCCAGATCCTCACTGTGCTCCAGACAATGCTCTGCTTTGGTTGCTGGGAGTCCCTGAAGGCAGAAGCATATACTGGAGATAAGTCACTCTTCCAGTTCATTGGGTTTTTTCTTTAACAGTTTTAAAAGCAAAATCCCTCAGCTACAGACTCTAACAACGTATTCAAATAAATTTCCCACATCTACATGGGATGATTACAATACATAAATTACAGCTGCAAGAAACGATCACTGCAGCATGCTTTGAGTGTAGACGTTGAGAGGCTTAAGGGTGTGAGTACTTGAGAAAATGAGAACATCCTGCAATTTAGACATCCTCCCTTTATAGTCAGGAGAATGAAAAGTTTACAATTTTTTTTCCTTTGTTGTACCAAATTTTGTCATGTACCTTTCTAAAAATAATTTTACATTTACTTGCAAGATTCTGGTAAATCAGGGCATGTTCATGTTGAAAGTAAGTTCTGTATAATTCTTTTGTTTCCTTATTTTTAGATTAAATTCCTTTTCTTTGCTAATAGCAAAAATATGAAAATAAGATGATAAAATTTATCTGAAGGAAGATAAATTATGAAGAAGATAAACTTGATTAAAATACAAAGAAACAAAAAAACTTTTTATGAATATGTGGATTGGTAAAAAAGACTAGTTTTATGTCATGAGAAATTCTAGTAGCTTGAATTATTTACTAATATCTATCAAAGCTAACTGCAGTTAAAAAATTGACTGTGGAAATAGTTAAGAACATTTTGTTCAGTAAATTTAATTTTCATATATCTGATCAAATGGAAATGTTTTGACATTCCCAAATCAAAATATTTCCTCTTAGCTTGTTGAATCAAAAATCGAATTTTGGCTTAGCTAAGCGGAAATTTCTTTTCCCTTGAAATGTTACCATGGTACCATGCATCACAGTAGTTATCTTTAAAGTCTCTTATTTCTTCATACTGTCACGGAGGTACACTAAAACCAACCCAGAAGAAGGACAAGCTTAAACAACTCTATTTCACAAAACAACCAGAACCACAATAAAAACCAATGAGAAACGGGTAAACTGAAATCAGCCAACCCTCCGATAACATTTAACACCTGACAGGTTCGAGTTGTCAGTTGGGGTATTATTATTACAGGTTTACACACCAGAACTGCCACTCACAAGGGGAGGCTCTCTCCCTCCCCTGGGTACCCAGAGGCACCACCGCTCGCCCGGGGCCAGGGCTCACTCAAGGATAGATCCAGAAGGAATCGCTCACCCGCAAGAAGCCGAGGGCACTCCAGGCCGGGACGTTTCCCCGGGCGCCCCCCCAGCCCGGGGGGAGAGGCTTTGAGCACAGGCCGGCCGCTCCAAGCGGGCCGCTCCGAGGGGGTCTCCGGCGGCGCCCCACTGATACTGATCATGATGCGGCAGCTTCTCTGTACCAAGGTGCCTTCCTGCCACCGTGGACCCTTGCTGTGGGCTGAGGGGTGCCACCTCTCCCCCCTCACTCCCGAGGGGTACATGCCTGGGACTGGGGGCACAGTGAATCACAAAGGGCGCAAAAAGCCAGCGATCATGATGCCAAGAGCCCCAATCTCCCGGGGTGGGGTGGAGGGGGGAAAGCGTGCCTGCCACAATACCCTCTTTCTCTTGGACTTCATAACTGGGTTACATTTCCCAGGATACACTATGATCACGTAACTCCTAACAGTGGTTCAACCAAATGGTAAGGACTGATGTATGATGGGGCATACTTTCCAATAGGGAGACATCTTCCTTACAATTAGGATTTTGTCTGATGACATTAACAATATCATGCCATTTCAGAGAGCTTGCTTGCAGAAATTTCTTTCATGGATTCATCAGTATTTGAGGCATCATGACGAAAGCATTTCTTAGATTTTTCCGCTTTGATTTCTGTCCTTGGTGGATACCAGTCACAGATACAATAAAACAACCAATGGGAGATTACTGGTTTTTAAGTCCATAAAGCAACATAGGTTTTTGTTTACTTTTGTGTGTACAGCTGCTTCAGTATGTGATTTTACTTTGTAGTATAATTCTACCAAAAAGACTGTACAAAAACTTTTGCCCATAGCATTTGATCCCTTTCTGTATTCAAACACCAAGAGGTTTTGACTATTACTTAAAATTTATTTGTTCACTTTAGCACTGCAGATAAATAGGGAAATAAATATTTCCCTATTTTGCCTGTGTCTCCTCACTGCCTTCAGATGGGTATTTGGGCTCAAGTTGAGGCTGACTGATTGTATTAATATGACATTGCATGGACATAAACAGATTACAGGGTTATGACTCAGCCCGTAAGCACACAGGTAACATGGGTGCGCACTCTACTGTAACAGGTTTATATTGCTGTATTACCTAGTCAAGGGACTGCATTTTTTTCACAACAGGTGCCACAAAATGCCACACGCTACTTTTATCTATTCAATCTAGGAATCCCTGTGCTTTCAGCTCACTGGGAGAAGTCAATATTCACATGGAGTTAAACAACATGAAGTTGTTCTTTCAGCTATTTCTGTGAAATGGTGGGCTTTGACCCCAGAACACAGCTTATCTTCCAGACTGATCTGTTTTAAACTGTAGTATCTCATGTCATTCTTTGTGTTTCTCAGTTACTTTTGGCTAAGTCCCACTCTCCTCTCAGTGCATCTCTTGGAAGTGAAATGAAGACTTTGGAGACAGAACCATTCTGGAACCTGGTGTCTGTATCTTTGTCACACATCTTCGCATCTTTTGCACTGTATATGACACAGGCAGCGTGTGTTGGTGCAGATTTGAAAAGAGAAAGGACAACAGAAACATCAAACTTTTCTCCCTGATGTTCTACACTGGAAGTAGCTCCAGTCTTTCGTATATGCTGTATATCTCTAATCTGCACAGATTTGGTCCTGATCTAAAAACCAAACACCAAAGTGGAAGTTCTCCAACTGTCTTTGGATCACTCACCATATGAGGTGAGTACTGTGTTCCATATTTCTTTCCCCCTAAGATTTTTTTTTTCCCATAAAGGAAAAAGTCCCCATTGCTCAGAAATAGGGACAGTTTGGGCCTTGGTGCTCACCATGGTAAGGTAGCATTGTTGAAATACTAGGTGCTTCCAGAGACTGTTAAGTTTGTTCAACATTCCCTTAAAAAACCTTAAATACCAATAGTAAAAATTATTAAAAACAATTATGAAATTATGTTTAGAAAGGAACTGTTTCTGGACACTTCACATCTTTTTTTCTTAGGAGAACCTAGTAAGGGGAAGATTCCCTAAAGGAGATAAAAATGTCATCAGCATCTGGTAACTAACCATTACTGAAATGAAGTTTCATGGCTTATTGAGGAAAATGCAGGACATTTATTAATGCTCATGAAATAAGCAAGCTGGAGCTGTCATACATCTCATGAATTCTGCCAATTACGTCTTCTTTCCTAAAAATTCTTGCCATGGGTTTAGGATGTTCTGCCTGTTCATATGTTGGTACGATTTAAAATGAAAAACACAGAACACGCACAGATTCTTTGTAGAACACGAAGTGCAGTTCATATATGTAAAGAATGACGGATAAACTGAAGGCGTTACACATTCATGCCCACACTGGGTGCTCACAAAGTCCACTCCTTCATCAGACATACTGTGTATGGACTGAATCAATGATCTTATGAAATGTAAGAAGTATGACAAATCTTCCAATAGTCTTAGATGTAGGAATTCTCCTGACATTCAGAGTCTAGATTTTATTCTAGAAAGAACAACTTATATTATCAAATTTTGTCTTCAGACTTCACTTCACTACACTTTTTCCACAGCTGTAGAGAGGAAGCTGCATCAAATTACTCATCTGAAACTGAACCCCCTCCTTCCTACACTTGTCTTTTCCAGTGAAGAACTGGTTCTGCTGCGCCTGTTTTGGCAATGCCAACAATGGCTTTGCTAATACTAGTATAAATACAGAAAATCCATTAACCTTTAATTATATATTTTATGCTTATATTATGTATATTATACTATATTGTATATTCTACGTTACTTCATACATTATAGACCATGGTCTTTTTTCCTGCTTGATGATACTGAGATTTCCTTCTTCTGTCACTGGAGACTGGTCAAATGTTTTGACAGTACTGTTAAGAGAGGGTCGTGGTAAGACACCTTCACTGGACACAACGAAGCAATTATGCTTGGTACCAAGTTGCTTATATTTCAAAGAATCCTTGTGTACCTTCCCGTCCATCCCTGCATCCCTTCTCTTTCTCTTTCTTCTTACCTTCCTTCCTTTCACCTTCCTTTTTCCCACTTTTCTTCCTCTTTTCTTCTTTTCTTTTCTAAGAAATATACCCACTACTACATGGTGTTCACATTTTTTATTACTCATGCGGGTCAAGGCCCAGCACCTCTGGTTCTTTGGGAGCTCTCTGGAAACATTGGCCTTAGTCTTCTACTGTGTTTCCCAGATCACAGTGTCATCTGTTTAGGTCTTAGCATGTTCCTCATCAGAGAAAAATGGTTGTATTTTCTGGCGAAACACCTATGGTGCTGACTATAACCCAATGGCAATTGGAGGAAACTGTGTCTCCCAAAGGAGGTGCTGGAGGTGCATAAACATACACTCTGTTTGTCTAAGAACCACTGCCAGAAGCCTGCTGAGGCATCAAGAGTAGAAAAATATTTGGCATAAGCCATCTCCTCCAGAATTTCTCCCCTTGTAGGTAGTGGAAAATGTTTCCTTTTTACATATTTATTTAGTTCTTCTGAGTATATTCCTGGGCATAAGGTCTGTCTTCTTTTTGCACTAGTAAGAAAATGTACCAATTCTGTTGAACCTTTTATTCACACTCTCTTTACAAAGTATTAAACCTCCCCAGTTCCTTCATTCTGTTTTGTCCCTAGGCAAAGAGTGTACTTTTGAACTGTGGTAGGCTGGGATCTCTAAATTCAGTTTTGAATTCTGCTGAGAGATTCCTACAAAGATGTTGCAAACCTCTATTTTATCTTCTCTCACCAACAAGGTGACATGGTGAAGTGCTCAATGTATTTCTAAACCAGCATTTTTTTTCTGTTTCCTTCTTTTCTTCCAATTTCTTAATTATCCATACTTCTATTCAAATGCTCCCTTCTAAGCTCACCACTGGAAGATTGATCTTCTACTGTCTCTTTTAGTACTAATAATACTGTTTCTGGTACAGATGTTCAGTGCATCTGCGAAAAAAGTAAGACTAAGAAATAACCCATTTACTTTTACAATGACAATCCAGGGATTTCCTGTAGAAAAATTACATGCTGCTGTTCTAGTAACTTCCACTGAAACAGTGGCATTTTTTTCATCCTTTTTGTCCAGCTTGTAATGTTCCAGTATTGCCATCCCTGCCAAAATATCATACTCCAGTGGACTGTTATGATGTCAGTAGTTCAGTGACCATGGTTTTTGAGAACTCCAACTTGAAAATCTATGCGCCTTTTTGCTTCATGTCTCCCATGGTTTCAACCCTCCATCATCTTCATACTGCCAGAGCTCATGCTGTCTCCACAGGCTTTCATGTACACAGGATGCCATCTCTGCCTGCAAAATTCCAACTGCTTTCCCAAAATTAATTCACACCACCACTGTGCTTTCTATGATGGTTTTCCTCATCTCCGCATCTGACCACCTCTCAGAGACTCGATTTGTTTTCCAGACTTACAAGTTGAGTTCATCAACATGGAAGCAGTTTATTTCCTTTTTTTATTCTTTCTTTTCAAATATTTATCTGTCACATGTTAATTTTCTGCAGAACACCATGTTCCTCAAACAGGCACATTACAGTTAAATACTTAACCTTCTGTACTCCAATTAAATGGAAGCCTTGAATGTAACAATTATAATTTATAGAACTACTGCCTTGCTGTTTTTCTTTTTGCTGGCTTCTGCTGCTCACAGATACACTGAGGAGTAATGTTTAAATCTTTTCCAGTTGTTTTGGGAACTCATTTTTCCACCACTCTGAGCAGTTCATTCTTCTTTCTGCTTTTGAGAGCTGCTCAATAATCACTCAAAGTCAAAGAGCCTGACAGGTCGCCTTCACTCAGTGTCTGAGCTGATTCATCAACTTGATAGTTTTAACTGTTCAGTATTGTGCAATACAAATTTCTACACAATATTACATGGAATTTTACTAGACCATTCCTGATCCTTTTCAAAGTACTGTTCTCCTTAGGGAAAAACATTCTGTCTTCACATTAGCAATAGGGAGAATAACCACAAATGGACTAACTTGCCTTACAGAACATAGGAAGCCCTCACTGCTAGCCTTCTCCTAATGTTAGACAATTAATACTGCAGAAGACGCCCCTGTGACATACTAGCTGCTTGAAGGCCACAAGGAAGGCTCTGTAGACTAAGCTCACACATGACAGTTAAGGAAATAGTTAGGGTTACCCAATGTCTCATCTGAGGAGGAAAAAGTTGGGGTTTTTTTCATTTTACTAAGGCACTGATGCTATACAAGGAAGAAAAACCCAGATGAGTCACTTACTTTTTGCATGACATTACTAGAAACAATAACGAAACCTACGAAGCCACAAGAGTGATAGCAGATATGGCTGTCAGGTGGGGACTGAACTTTAATCTATATATGGACCAGGTTATAAATTTCATTACTGGATGATGAACTGCACCTGTTAGGCTTGAGGCTCTGAAAAGTTAGAAAGGAAGGGGACATGTCATTCACCTTATTGGTACTGACATCAAAGGCTTTTAACTTTCTGGTCACCTTCATAAATATAGCCTTAATGAGCAGAGGGTTTAGTTTCCTTCCCAGGGTAAAAATGTTTTCAAAATTAGAAACATTATTGTAGCGGTTGTTATTTTAAATTCTAGGACAGGCCAAGAGTCACAGAGATTTGAGAAAAAAACCCTGCCTTTTATCCCTATCTTTAGGGATCTTTAGGGCTTTGCACTGTGTTATTGAAGTAACTTCAGCTTACCCATACACCTGAGTATTTTGCTGATCAAACAGCACATTTCTACTGATGACAGCCAAAATTCTTGATTTTTAGAAAAGTCCTCTGAAAAAAAAGGTCTTTTTACGCTCTGTCTGTGTTCCTTTTTAACCTCAATATAGCGGCCTAGTTTAACATCCAACTGACACGAATCAAATTTGTATTTTAAAGACAGATATTTGGGATATGTTTAATTATTAAATATTTATGTCTTTACTGATCTGAGGCAACATTGTGGTGCAGAAAAACACTACATACTGACTCTTCACAACTACAACTCATATAAAATGTGCTCTCAAATCTTAAACATTTTTAATGTATTTTTTTTAAGTAAAGCATTTTGTCTGCACTTCATTAATTTTTCAGTTTACTGGTAAGTATCCTCTTTCCTGTTCTTCGTTATTTTCTTATTATCCTTTTCCATACAGCAAAATCACAGTGACAAATATTATCCTCTTCATATATTGCTTTTGTTCCAGAACCCCTCTTTGAAGTCACCTTATTTCAGTTCTACTGTATTATCTTTTTAAGGACTTTATATCCCTATCGCATAATTCAAGCTTATATATGAGCTCTTATTTATTTCTGAGTGCTTTTTCACTCCTTTCATTCAGTTAAGAATGTAACTTTTCAATACTAGATTACTCTGTACTTAATAAGCCACTAATAGATAATGGTAAAAATACAGTATTAATATGCAAAAGGGAGGGAATGCGGGAAAAAAGGTAGGGAAGGAGGAAGAAAGCAAGGAAGGAGGGAGGAGGAGAAGGAGAAAGGGAGGGAAGGGGGAAGGCTATTTTTGTCTTCTATACTTTCTGTTGTGGGTCTGTGGTGGGTCAGTCACGTATGTATACCTAAATCCAGCCCTGCCTGTGGCCATGATCAGAAATTAATTAATTGTTCTCAGCAGAACAGAATGAGTTCAACAGCTTGCACTGGGTATATGGAAGTTATCAGTTTGGATTAAAAGGAAAAAAGTAGAAGTCTTCCAATTAGGATAAGACTTTTTTTGTTATTGTATTGACAAAGATGGAAATGTGTCTCCTAAAATCCACATTAGTAAGAGTTATATGTCTGCAACTGGAATTCAGTTCTGATGGAATATGACCTTGATGGAATATAAATCAGCATGAGAGAAGTGTATTTATTCAGAATACTAACTTCACATTTCACATTATTTCACATGGTAAATAGTTCTACTGTGAACATCTTGCATGTGGAATGGTTATTTTCTCACTTGCCTATAGATACACGCTTCCATGCGATAATATGGACTTCTGCCAAAATCAAGAGATTTCCAAACCTGAAGTCTTGGTTAAAACTTACTTCCAATATCAGTACATTTTAATTGGTAAAATATGTTCTTTTTGTTAACTTTAGTATACTGTCAGAAAAAATGGTGCTGGAAATACACATGCTACCCCTTATTAGCATTGCCTACACATTTGATGACGACCCAAGGCTAGAGTGACGTTGTATCATGATTCCAATCTTAAGTATCAAATTATGTGGTCAGATTCTCATATTGGGCACTGAATTCCTTCTGTATACAGCTTCTGGTCTGAGGGTTGAAAATCTTTGAAAAATGTGTCTCTCTGGATAATATCAGGCTGCAAACAGTTGCCACTTAAGCTAAAGCTCCTTCCCATAAAGGGTTCACTGAAGATGATGCATTTTGGTTTATGTTTGTATATGACTGCCCAATTTTCTCCTCTATCAGCAAGGTAGTGATTCATTATGCTGATCACTCAAATGAAACCAAACCTCATTTAACACTCAGATAAGGTATAAACTGCAAAAATAGGTTAAAGTTCATCTTTCAATAGCAGCTGGGGCTCAGAAAAGAAAAAGGAACATCCTGTTGTTCAGATTTTATTTAGTTCAAATGTTATTTAGTAACAGAAGGAAAACTTCCAGAAGTTAATTTTTTTAAGTTCTTTGAAAACATGCTTAATCAAGTTAAATAAAACATCTAAATATTTATTTAGCTGGCAAGAATGAAGATTTCTGAACTATACATTTTGGTATAAAACCCTAACATATCAACATGTCAATTATGACACAGTAATGAAAAAGGACAGGTTTATTAGAGAAATATAACACTAAGAGACCCTTTCTCTGCAGGAATGAATTGGTTGACAATGCTAGAGTTATGTTACTCTATCTGATGTGAGGATTTGGCTCAATTCTGAAGCTGCCTCTTTGTTCTTACTTGATGCTCTCAGCAGCTACTTCTCTGTTGACTGCTCTGCCGTTTGCCTTTCTATTCCTTTTCACCATAATTCCCTTTGTATCCAGTATCTCTGTTTGATTTTCCATTGCCACAATTGCACTTAAAGAATTTTATTTTCTAGTGTTATCTTTCATTTCTTCTTCCTGTTTTCTCTGTTTCAGCACATCACCTATACCCCACACTATCCCAATGTTACCTTTACTACTTCTTCCTCATAGTTTGCATTTTGCTAAGTCTTGCTTTGGTGTTAGACTGCTGAAATCTCCTCTTTATCTTCCTGTTCACTAAGCCCTTGTAATCCACTATGCTATCAAGAATTCCTCTGTGAGAACAGCCTAGCAGATTCTCACACCACTCCAGCTCCTTAAAATGGCCACTTCTGTTGCATTAACACACATAACTTCAGAGTACTTTGCTGTGTAGCTTCCTGAAATAACACTCTCCTAAGCTCATGATGCAATGCTTGTGCAGAGTTTCCTAGTTTAATGTGGACTTCAGGCCTACAATGCTCAGATGGCAAGTTTAGATAAGATGTATTCCACTGTAATGGTAAGGACTTGGCGGGCAGAGAATGTGCACATCGCTGCGAGCGATTCAGAACTGTGGTCAATGTGTAGAGATGGGCAAAAAAGCAAAGCAGGAACAACAAAGGAAGAGAATGGAGAACAGTGTAAAAATATTATAACAGTGTTATAGTAATGCAAACAATAATAGGTTCTCAACAGTAACAATAATAATAATAGAAGCAAACAGAGCTATTATTCAGTTCCTGTGGTTCCAGTGCAAAGAATATGTAGTGGAAATTGAGAAGGATCAGAGATAGGCAGGTCAGAGCCACAGAAAATATTCCAGTCTGAGAGAGAATGAAGGGACTGTAATTGTTTGCTTTGAAGAGGAGATAAGAAGAGATAAGATAAAGACATACAAATCAATTACAACTATAGAGAAAGATGAAAAGCACTGAAAGTTTCGTTTTATTGCAGTACAAGACGACATCTGGGGGGTGTTTGTGTGTGGAAACAGTTCCTGAAACATAGCCATCCAATTTTATTTTCAATTCTTTGGGTATCAAGGACATCTGTATAGTGGTTGGAGATAAGACATGGATCTTACAGGAGATTTGCACCCTTCTCAGTTAGGAACTGAAGATCAGAGAAGATAAACCACTGAGTAAAAAATGATAGTTGATGCCCAAGTCTATTTATTCTTGATTTCAGTGAATTTGAAAGTTGGCAATAAATCTGAATGTAAAACCTAAACTAACTAAATAAAAACAAGTATTAAACACGATCCAGAGGTAGCTTTGGAGACCTCTGTTTTGAGCCTATTCATTTACATACCTCTTGGTTTAGCATATGTCCTGGATGTCCTATTCTATCTGGACTGGAAGCTTATCACAGTATGTTTTACAAAGACAAAAAAGAATACTTCTTTCCTTGACTGAGCTGGTGATCTAAATACAAACAAAAGAGACTGAAACAGACAGATACAATAATACAAGGATACAGAAAGGATCTAATTTATGTATTGTCAAAACTCGGACATTTTCTGTCATCTCACATACTAGAGCATCTTGCCTGGTTTTTAGCTGCCTCTCTGAAAGGGTAAAAACCTCTCATAGACATCATGTCATAACTGCCATTACTTCAGCACATAAGGAATCTCAAATAGCACCAGACACTCATGATTAGGGATCTGATTAAACACGTAGATCTCCACTGTCTGTAACAGAAACTTAGACATTTAGATTACCTGCACACACCTGCATAACAGACAACAGTTTTGAAATTATCCAAATTTTCATGCTTAAGCATATGAGCTAAGAATTTTCCTTCAGAGGAAGGTAATTCTATAACTCCTGACAGCTTCTAGCCTGACTCTGTGAATCACCTGACATTTCTGGAGAAAGAGTGTAGCTGTTTCTGTATGTCTACTTTATATTTCACAAAAATCCATCTTTTAGCCTGAATAGTAATTCATGAGCCATGATTCTAGTGGGGCTAGAAAAAAAAATTTGAAGATTCAATTATGTTCTCACATAAAATTAGCTCTCAACAGGCTTACATTGATGGACATTTATTTTCCTGTATCGTAAGTGAAATAATTCCTGATGCACCCAAATAAGAGTGTAGAATGTAGATTAACGAAGAATGTAGAGTGTAGAACCAGGTTCCCTGGTGATGGATGGCAGAGTTTGAAACAGGTAAAGCTGAGGATGTAAAACTTGTCCGATTCTTTGAAATGGCAGTTGTGTTCAGAAATTCAGATGTTTGCATTCTTATTACTCAGTTTTATGGGATTACTATCATGCCTAATGTTGAATTTCAGTTATGTGAGATTTATGTTGGGAAAGTGAAATTTTCCCATCACTTTACACTTTGGTAAAAAATTATTCTGAAATGATATTACACATAGGCTTAACATTTCCATCTCAGCTCTTAGCTGAGTCTGTTCTGGAAGCTTTCTGCCTTTAATCATTGCTGATGGACATCTAACTCAGCCAGAGCACAGAAGTAGGATTAGATTGAAACACCAAATGGTTAGGAGTCAAATAGACCACAAACAGGCTACCTTGGATGGGAATTTTTCCCTATTTCTTTAAAGTTAGGGTCCAGAGAGAGAAGATGATGATGGTTAGGAGAGAGTAGGCCCAGAAAGCTAGAATGTATATTGTCTTTGGATGGGGACCTGAATGAATATTCTATTTTAAGAAATAGAATATAAGTGGAAAAAATCCCGGGCAGTGGAAAGGTGGTGTTCAAATAGGGACGGAACAGAGAAGTTAAGAGAGTGAATGGGCCACTCAAATATTCACAAACCTGCAGATTCCCACAAACGCAGATAGTAACTTTCATGAAGAGAAATTAAGACACTCCTTAGTACAGAAAGACTGACTGACAAATGGATTTGCTGTAGTGGAGAATATGAAAGAGATACAAACAGAAAATGTCTGGCATAGAAGAAGAGAAATGAAACTAGTTCCAGGGGAAATGGGTGATGAGGAAAATCAGGTTTGTTTGTACTAAAAAATTAGATGGGCCAAGGATCACTTTCTGGCTCTGAGGCCAAGGGTCATGGTACAGTCCCTGTCCACCAAGTTAAATTCTGTCATGTCACCAAACAACAAAGTGCTCACATACAGTATGTGAATTGGGAATGGTTCCTGACTTTAGATAAATCTGAAGTGGTGCCTGAGCATTATCTGGGAAAGTGTTTGTCAGGCTGAGCTGAAAACTTGCTGTTGACTGTGCTGTTTAGCTGTGAGAAAAGGTAAGGCCCAATTGCCGTAGTTCTGTTTAGTTTACTAGAGTAGGTGTAGCCTGGCAGAGTCCAAGAAGACATGAAGATAATACACAAAGAACTGCAAGATTAAATGGAATGCCATGACATGAGGGTTGAAGACAAGCAGGGAGGAAAAATGCTGGGATTCCTCTCAACTCCAGAAAAGGTCAGGTCTAAAAAC
The DNA here is from genome assembly GCF_963921805.1 of Phalacrocorax carbo. Taxonomy (NCBI): domain Eukaryota; kingdom Metazoa; phylum Chordata; class Aves; order Suliformes; family Phalacrocoracidae; genus Phalacrocorax; species Phalacrocorax carbo. The sequence continues at coordinate 119,444,234 of NC_087515.1, forward strand.
CTGGGAAGCATCTTACTAAAGAAATATTTAATAAGCCATCAAAGCCATCATACTTTGTCATCAAAGTGCATCCAGGGAACAAATGTATGCAATGTTTGCCAAAAGTAAGGATATGAGATATGAATCTGAGGAAGCCTGAAAAACTTTCTATTCACTTCTAGGTGTGCTGGAAAGCAATGATTCTGGTGGTTTCATACTGGAACAGGTCTAGATTATGTCAGTTTAAGGAAAACATTCAAGAAAGTGCTGTTATTTCCAGTGATTCTTCTAGTGGAATTTCAGAGTTTTTTTATTTCCAAAGGAGGAGGATAAAGATTTGACAAGGGAAAGAATATAGGTAGGCTATTGATTATTATTCCTAGGTAACTGAAAAATGTTCAGCCACTGACAAGCATTTATGAAGAGAGACTGTTCCCAGGGAAAAAATTAAAATGAAGAGCATGAGCTTAAGTATGTGGAAGAAGAATGTAACTTCTTTACTGCAATACCACTTTGGAATTTCCATTTTAAACAAGGGTAAAAAACTTGAAAGGAAGAACTTCAAGCCTAACTGAATAAATAACCTCAGAAAATATTATTAAAATAAGCAGAACGTTAACAATGAATAAGGAAAAGGAGCAGATCAGCAAAAAAGTTAGATCTTGGAAGGGTTAAGGGAGAACTGCCAAAACTCCAGAGGAAAAGTATGACTGCTATAAAAAAAAGAATGCAAAGGATAGGAAGAAAGGAGTTGATAGAAAGATACTGTTAAGCTTGGTCTGAAAATTAAATTGACATTGACCTTAATTCTCACTATCAAAGCTTGGGGCATCTGCAGGAACAGAACTGCTATGGAACTTTCCAGTGACAGAGAGAGGTACTTAGCAACAGCAATGCCATCAGAGATAGTGATCAGCAAAAACAGTGAACCTAAACATTTGACTGAATCCTACTATAACTTTCTGTGGATCCAGCCTATAGTCAGCACAGAAGAGATCAGAAGATCACCCAGGAAGGAACTAAATGATCTTAAGAACTAGAACATTAGGAATAACATGAATTTCAGTAGTACAAAGGGAAAGGTCATTCATTTAAGAACGGATAGGAGGAACTTCTGCTTTAAGCTAGAAATGTGTACATTGGGAAAAAAAACAGGAAGGGAAGGATGTATATATATTATTCATGGGCAGGATAACTGTGAATAGCGAGCTGTGGCATAAGTGGAGAGCAGCTGCCATCTTAGGCTCTATCAGTGAATGTGAATTTTGAATCAATGAATTTGTACTAGTCATAGCGATGTATTACCTATTCCTCATCCGAATATAACAGTAATTACTGGTTATTTTCCCTGGTACTGCTGGCACCTCATTTAGAACATTCTAAGCACTTCTTGTTACCCATAATTAGCAAATATTAATTCAAACTAGATGGGAATGGAAGGACTCTTCCAATCAATACAGAAACAAAAAGTGTTTTTTTAAGAGGGGATAAAGCAGCCTGACACTTCTATCCTAGAAAAGTCTGAGAGGGCTATGACTCACCCCTGTAAATCCACAGGAAGAGAGAAGAGCCATATAAGCTGAAGGATGATGTTGTTACAGGCCCAAAACAAAGCAGTCAAAGGTACATAAAGGTTGAAGACTGGAAATTATGCATCAGTCTACAGCCTTTGCAGAGGAACGGAGGTATCTATGGGGCCAAAACGAAACATTTTTAGAGTCCATTTTAATAAATTTATGACTAGCATAAGAAAACACAGTTGCTTGTGATAGCAGGCAGGACTGTAGTCCTAAGGATTTCAATAGTTCTTTCCAGTTTTATGCTTCAGAAACGCTGCAGAACTTTGCTAAGCAGAAATTAATCAAGAGAATGATGAAAATACAGAGCAGTTACTTCTTTGACAAGATCAGTAGACTAAATCTACAGAGTTTTTCTTACAGAAGAACTTTTCTGTTTGTGTACATGTACACCTAAGGTTAAACATTACCCTGAAAGCTGAAGTCCCTCATTGCAACATCAGGTGGTATTTTTCCTTAAACACTAATGGATTTTTAAAAAACAAAAATGCAAAAAATGCCACTAAAAACCTACACCAGAGATTTCCAGCATATTGTTTCTAAAATAAGAACCGTGTCAACAGCTGACAACTGTGCAGAAAAACACAGATTATTAAACTGTTACGACACTGAAATGCTTAGGCCCAGTGTCGCACTTTTTATGTTTTCTTATTAAATTAATTATGTCAGGTAATGCATAAAGAGAAAGGAAGACAAAAAGCAAGGTTTTCAAGTGCACCAAGAACAGTTTATCAATGGAAATTAGGTGCCTAAGGGGTATTTCTCCTCTGCATATAGGTTCCATAATCTCTGCAATTAACGATGTAGACAGGGCTACCAGTATATGCAAAATGCATGTGATCATAGTAATAAATCTGGGAGTTCTGGCAGAGCAACTGCTCTACAATGGATACATTCTTTGTCTGAGAGATTCTTTCCCTTAAAATCTTTAGTCAAATTTTGCCTTGACCAAAGAAACTTGCCTCATCACACCTCACAAAAAACCCCATGCCTTTATAATGCAAAAGAATATTAAATCAGACATGTTTTTCCACAGTGACTGGAACTGGTAGAAAACATCAGTTTTCAAGGAGGTATATAATTTAGCATGGCAATGTTGTTATTCTAAACTATCTGATATACCCAAGTTAGTCAGCCTGCTCCCAAGAACTCTGCCTATATAAAACACTGCTCTTATTAAATGTAGAATTAATTAATGTAGAGATGTCTGGAATAAGTGCAGGACAGGATTTAAGGACAGTCGTTCCCACGGATACAGATTTCAACACTGTAAGAAGCCACCCATGGATCACCCCAACTTTCTTTAGCAGGAGGGTTAGCCACATCTATTGACAGTCACACTTTGCCAGGTGCCATTTTGCCCTTCACTGGCTTTTCTCCCAAAACATGTGTAAAAATTTTTACTTACAGTGGGGCTTTTAATTAAGTAAATCAACCTTTTAGATCGCTGTTTATTAGAACATGCTTGATAATTTGTACCATTCTGTGGCAAGAAAAGAATTATGAGGAGTAGAAGGTATTTCAATGAACTGCTGAATGACAGCACAACTCATCAAACTCTCTTTGAACTTTATCTTTCTGTTACAATTTGGGCAATGTGATGACCATGTAAAAAGCTTCATAAAGCACTTGATATTGTAAATTCATGATGACACTTTGCTGGTAGAAAGTAGTGACTATTCTCGTATTTGCAGGGGGTGTCTATTTATTATGCTGTCATTAGCCATGATAATTCCTATGAATATTTTAAAGATTTCTTTCCATTGGCTTACTGTTAGCTACTTATGTCAGCCAAGGAATGATTTCCAAGTGATGTGGGGGGACAACATGTACATTGTGTTTCACTAGCACAAGCATAATTCAACAGTGAAAAACTCATTCATGTAGTTAAAAGACAGATGTTCTTAAGTTACATATGTATTGGTGTTTGATATAGATAGCCATAAAAGTTAATGATGGAAAAGATCTGAGCCAAGATTTTGAAAAATGGTGATAAAAAGACATGAGGCTGCTAACTGTGCTAAATATGGGTGCATATTTAACCAATTAAATAAACAACACGGCGTTTTTTTTCAGAATCCAGTAGCCTCCATTAAATTTTAAAAAGCTGACTGCTTTTAGTTGCAATGAAATTAGTTGCAATGATAATCAGGCTACTAGTTCCCAATACTAAATAGGGACTTGGGAGCCTAACATTTTAAAAACATTTAGCCTTGTTAGACTAATAACTTCTTGTCAGTGAGTTATACCTTTAATTCTTTTTTTTTTCATTTTTAAAGGTTTCATTTTAAAGTATTTTTAAAGGCACTAGCGAGATGCTTTGTGTTCACTAACGTGTTTGGAAAACTGTGGCATAAATTAGTTCTCAGAGTTCTTGTCCACAATGGTGAAATTTCCTCTGAAAATCCTCAAAGGTAGTAATTCTTGACATACCATTTCACTGCATGTGAAATGCATGGCCTGTGTTGACTGGGAATTTGTGTGAAACCCTGGGGAGAGTCACAGGCTCAGAACAATTGTTTCTGGGACAGAGCAGTAGCTGCTTCCACAGAATATCTCCAAGAAAGTAAGCAGTGCCATCAAAATTGCTTTGTCTTTGAATTTGCATTTATTTTAGTGCAACGTATTTCTGCAATTATAGACATTAAAAAAATGCACAGCATCAATTATTTCTGCATCAGTAAAGCTGCTAAGATAATAGTTTTGTAGTGTACCAACTCTGGTTTTTAACAGTAAAATAGAGTGAAGGGCAATTTTAGATTGTTATCAGTCATGATAAAAAAGTTGAGAGAAAGCAGCAAACCCCACCTCGGAAGCTGGATGAATGACTGGGCAGTGAAGTTGCACTGATCTCTGCCCTGCTCTGGCTCTGCTTGAGAGCAGAACCCCTATTACCAAGTTCAAGATCATTTCTATGCACTGAGGTCCTTACTATACAGATACATGCTGAGCCAAGCTCAGTCTAACTGAGGAAGGGGTCAACGAGCAAAGTTCATGGGATAAAAAGAAGAAAGATCATAGTGAAGAAACTCAGCATAAACTTGGTAACCTAACAGATAATGAAGGTGTTAAAAAAGAAGAAACTAAATCAATAATATTTTGATATGAAAGAGTTTGCCACGATATGATTGGTCGACAGAAGCTATTTGACTAGATAAAAAACAGCCAGACCTTATGGAAAGATCTTCAAGGGATATCAGAGCAGGCTCTGTTACAGCTGACATGGTCTCATCCCCCAGGATGACACTGGCACCACCAGTATGTTCCATGGAAGCAGACAAGGATGTTTTGTGTCCTAAAAAAACTGGATAACTAAATGCCTTATTATGGTTCTTCCTACACTAATTTTTGTCAAATGTGGTGCAAGCATTAATGAAGTCTCTGGACGTTGTTGGCTTTCTGAACTACAGGGTTGTCATCTGACAAAAGCATAACCTGAGAACACAGACAAATCAAAGCCAACAAATGTGACCACTCCTTCCATGTCAAATCTTTCTTTAGTAGCCCAGCTGAAGAGAGCAGATGACGTTTCCGGAGGTGAGGAGTAAGCAAATAGTCATTTGAGGAAATGATGTTCAGCATCTTGAAAAAACACACAGAAGATTACAGCCTGTTTTTTAGAAGTATGTGTGAGTAGGTAGGCTGCACTGGGCCCATAATGAAATAACCTGACATGGAGCCAAAGTATTCTTAATTGTTCAATTCAGTAAAACCTATGCAAAATTTCCACGCCACACTTCTTCTACCAGGATAAGATTTGCAAGCTGTGTTATACTAAAATTTCCATTATTTTTGTTTTTTTTTTTATTCTTTTCTCACTTTAAAAGTATATATTTCCTCACTTTCCCCAGCACCATGAGTCCTTGTGGTCTCCTGGTTAGGGTAAAAGTAGATCTCCCCGAGGGTTCCAAGCACGGCCAGTGTTAATGCACACATAACCAGTTACTGGCAGACGAGTCCCATTATGCATCTCATGGCCAGAGAAAATGCTGAATTATTTTAACTTCATATAGAAGGAACAAAATGAAGATTCTCATTTTTAAATGACTCTTCCTCATGATGAGCACACAAAATGGAACAGGCCAAATGAAAGGATTAAAATAGATGTGCTGTATAAGCCTGTTGGTTCTTCTGACAAGTACTAGTATGATTTTTTTATCATTTTATGTGCAGAGAAGGGAACTGAACGTTTGTTTCCCACAAACAAAGTAGATGCTCTCACCACAGTGTTACAAGTAGAAAAACGAGTGAAACAATGCACAATAAAAAATTCTATGGGAAATTACTGATTTACCCACCTCATTCCAAAAAACTTAGGTGTACACTAGATACTAAATTTTGTCCTTGTCTATGAAGTCCGCTCCTGTTTAACCTGGAAGGGTATTTTCCTACTAGGAGTGAGTCTTTTCTTTTCAACTACATGAAACCTCCTAGGCTTGTAGAGGGACACCCTACACCAGAAGATTCCACATTACAGCAAGATGGTTTATGTTGAAATACCTCCAGTTTGCTGTTCATTTTGGTTTTTTCTCTTAATTTACATCCTCAGGCAACACTTTATGGCATTTAGTTACCTACAGGTATGGAATTAAAGTGGGATTATTTTCACCTAATTTTGGGTATGTATAATCTTAAATTGGACATCTAGATTAATCTGACCAAACACCTCTAACACAAATATACGTATTTCATCTAGAACCTGGGTTCCTCCCAGACCTAATGGGAGAAAAAGGGACCTCTAGGCAGAACTCCTCCTAAAGTTAAAGCTAAAATACAGCAGGTAACTCATGCTAAATGTGCCTACCTCTTTCCACTGGATACAAAGGTATCCTGGGCAGCTGGTTCGCATTTTAATGCTACACACATAAATATTTATAAGATGCATTCTCCTAAATTCCAAAGCGTAAAGAGATTCTGTGATTTTATAAAATCTCAGAAAGTGCTTATTTTCTTGTTTTGGTGTCTAAGAATTTTTACAAAACATCCCTCAGGAGTCTTAAGTCTTGCAGAAATTAAACAAGACTATAAACACATTAATTAACTAGGAATTATTTAATATAACTTTGTGCATCTAACCTAGTCTAACTTTGATGAGTCACTTAAAACAGATGCCTAATGACTATGTGTTTACAGTTACATAAACTGAGCTGAATGTCAGCCTCTGGGTGTTCTTAAGTGGTCTAAACTTTTATTACCCCTCCCTCGTTATAAGTTAAACTATAGAACATGAGATTAAGTTACTGCTCTACAGATATCTAAGTTGTTTTTGCATATGCTTTCTATGTTTATGTCATCATTCCCAGTTCTTTCTAAACCAATAATAAAACATTTACTACTTGGGAGACTGAATAAAATATACATTGCCTTTTATAATCTGAAATAGGATCCTTTACCCGTTCCTTCAGGAAAGCAGTGTATGGGAAATTACATTGCTTGTATTGAGGACAATGAATTCACTATAAACAACTATTCTGTTCATGTGTAAAGTTCCCACCTTTTAACATAAATTATAAAAGGATGTCAGCATTTGCTCATGTTTGATACCTACAGTATAGAAAATAAGCACTTCTCCAAGCTCAGTGACACAAGCAGACCTGTGAATTTCAAGTGTCAGTCTTATACATATGTATAATATGTCTTCTTACGGTTGTACAAACTGGAAAAATGATTTTCTTAAAATAAAAATCATGTAGTAATGAGTGCAGAGAAAATTTTTTTACCAAGTACCTCCCTCCCTGACTTGCAAATGCTTTCAGTATAAGACATGGCAGTGGAAATGATTAGACAAAAGGTGATTACTTCACAGGCTTATCAGACCTCTGTTAAAAAGTTGTTGCTGCAACCCCTGGTTAGGGTCACCAGTCCTCCAAAGACAGGATTAAAAAACCCAGAAAAAACAACTTACATAAAGGGCCTTTCTCTCTCCTCTTCCTCTCTCTCTCTTTTAAGGCATGAAGTAGCTTTTCTGTGGCCCTTACAGGCAGGAATAATGATTTCAAGACTCCTCTTTGATAAGAGACACTGAAAAGTAACATGCAAATTCAAATATAAGACAGTTTTCTCATTTGCATCAAGTTAATTAGCAGAGGTGTTCCTTTGCAGCACAAAGAAAACAAACAGATCATTGCACTCAGCAGGAAAGATGTCCCCACACTAAATCGAATCTACAAAACACGTATTTCTTGTTTCTTTGCAGAAAGCAGTCAATATGGAACACTCACCTCTAACTCAAACACAGACACAAATGCTAACTAATTTGTAGAGATAGCCATAAAATGGAAAGCAAATTAATTAAAATGTTCATCTACTGTGTTTTTAAATTGCAATTTCAAAATTTCCTGATGTTTTCATATGCAGTCTGTTAACTCCAGTTGTTATTTTTCACTTTCTCTTGGAAAAAGGTGGAATAAGGACTGTACAAAAAGAATCCAGCTCTCACTTGCTTAAACATTAAAAAAAAGCTCATAATCACTATAAAGTCCTGTGCCATTACATACATAGCACCACTCTGCCACTTTTTCTTTATTAATTATTTCCTTTTGAATAGCAATCAGTGAATCCAGATGTCTGAACGTGAGAGATCTTAGCTGTGGCATCTGGATCCTTCACAGATTCCAAAAGTAAGTCTGGTATTGGCATTTAAACTGAATCACACTCCGTTTAAGTATTTATACTGCCTTTGGCTTGCTGTGTTATTGTGCATTTATTAATAAGCCGGTGTGCTTACATTTTGACTTGGGAATATTCTGTGCACTTTGGAAGAAATCCTATCCCCATTGAAGTCAATGGGAGTTTTGCCATCAACTACAAGAGCCAGGATTTCATCCGTTGAGTTTTCACAGAGAGGAATAGAGCTCGCCTTAGCCAGGCTCTTCAAAAATCTTTCAGTCCTGTAAGCCTTCATTATTTATCCATTTAAAAAATCTGCTAAGGGAAGAGGTTAAGCTAAAAAATCCTGGTTGCTCTGTCCTTATATTATCAGCACACTCACACAGATATCTGAGCTGGACAAGGGTTGGCACAGAACATGCTCACTCAGATTGAGACTCTCAAACTGCTCATAGGATGGGTGACAGCAGGTAAAGGCTACTGAAATATAAAGATTTTGGCCCAAAGTTACAGTCAGGGTCTATTGGGTTCACAGCTCTACCAGATCTCTCTTGCTAAAAGCAGTAATGTGCTGCCATGTTGCCATGGTCCCTCCCAGTGGTGGCTTCGCACCTCTGCTCCCCTCCAACACTAGGCTGAAGCCACAAATATTTACAGTTAAAGATGCACTGTAAAAAACAAGGAAAACCACTGAATTCAGATCTTTTACACTGAGATTCATCACGTATTTTGTGAGGTTTTAAAAGCCTTTTACAGACAGAAAACTTTTCCTAGAAAACCCTCCACAGATTTAAGAAGAATTTTTCATGAACAAATTCTAATAGAAAGCAGAGTATTTTGAGGATGGAGATCTTTCTGTTTAATTTTAAACCATTGTTTTCCATGAAAATGGAATGAAAAGTGCTGGGAAAACTTCTGTGTACTTTTCAGTGTCCTGGTTATTTTGCCAAAGAAATCTAGGGCAAATTTATTTTAGTTAAACATTTATTTGGTGGCCACTGTTTCTACAAAGATTATTTTGCTATCCTCACCGTTAACCATTTGTTTCTCTGAATGTCAGTATGTGCCACACTATTCATCTACAAAAAGGTGTAATGAACTATTGTTTGTTAAAGATAAATTGCAGAATTAGTTTTCAGGGTTCAAAATCTTGCATGTCGCAGCTCAGTGTAATTTCAGTCATGAACCATTCCCGCTGCTCTGTAATGAATTATAAAAAATATCAATCTCTATTACCCCAAAGAAATAATAATATGCAAGGTACACAGTTGTATTGTTTTTTTTTCATATGGCTGAATGCTTATCCACTAGCAATAGAATGAAGGTTTAGTTGAACAGCCAAGTTACTAGAATAATTCTCCATGTGCTCACTCCTAGCTTGCAGCAAAGGAAACTTAGTGTCAGGTTAAGTTCACATCTCCTTAGGGTTAAGCATATGTACGTCGACAGCTAGATCAGCTTAGCTAACATGAAATAACTTCTGAAGCTAGATAAATTGAACTTATATCTGAGTTGAAAGTCAAATGCTAATATTTAGGTTTTATTTATTTTTATTTTAGTAAATATAGTATTATGGTCATGGATATCTGAAATGGACCAGCATTTGGTTACAATGCTTATATCATCTGTCTGCACTTTACATCTACTGCTCCTCAAAGCTGCATAAGTTTTAACCTTTTTGGACTACTGGTATCGTCCAAAGCTCTGTCTCTCTGATATATTTTAGCTTTATTTTTCTAAGCTACAGTGTTTTTTTGATTACAGAAACACGCCTGGCTCATGTATTTTGAATTTCCATTAAAAACTGCCATTCCTGTCAGTTCTCTCTGACGTTGCTCCAAGCATGGCTTACAGAGCTTACTTTTCTCTACGTTGCCCACTGTCAGCAGCTAACACTGGTGTCCTATCTTGTCACAGGAGGTTATTATTTTGAGCTGGCACATTTTGCCCACTTTTGCATTCCCTCTGTGTATCTTGTCTTCTGATCAACATTCCTCTGGGGTTTCACATGAAAACTGTGGGAGATCTCAATACTGCTTACTGCTCTCTCTACCAACCCAGGCTTCTGAGGAAACGGATTCTGAGGAAACCATGGAAATGGTAACAAATGGTTAACAAATTCCTACCATGAAAGAAATGTGAATGCACAACAAATGCTCAGGAAGGAAAAACTTCGTATTAGTTTTCAAATAATTCCTAACTGTGCTACACTTTTGGAAATGAACTTTGGCTTTGCCACATTCACAATAAGGAGCTGGAGGCTCCTGTTGTGGCTAATGGCAAAACTAGAATAAATAATGAGATTCACTAATCTTATTAAGCCACCTATTCTTAGGCACTGAACCGGCAAATCCTTCAAGATTCACCTACCGTCAGTAGAAAGTTGTACTTTCTTCCTGGGCATTAATCATGCTATACCTTCACCAGCAAGTACTCTCCCATAGACAATACAAGTTAGGACTGGAGAGCTTAAGGTGCACACCTGGTTTAATCTAATTTGAAAGGAATCCAGTTTGTGCACTCCAAGACAGCTCCGTAACATGAATCAAAGCAGAGTAAGCAGGAGGGTTGCTTTAGGAGCACATGCTGGATCCAGATTAAGAAGTGAATGTAGCTGCATCTTCAGATCATCTGAAGTGACTCACTCCTTTCCTGAGTACCTACATGCATCACAACCTGCTTCTCGGTCCTCTGTCTCTCCCTCATAATAGAGATAGCTAGCACAATAACCGAAAGGAGTGTCTTGTATCTCCTCTTATCCCTGCAACAGTCAGCTACCACTGGAAAAGTTTAGCTGTTTCTCTACTTCCTTGACTGTTCAATGATTTGGTTGCTTCTTTTTAATTTCTTTACTTTTATTTTGTGTAGTTTGGAAAGCAAAAGGCTTACAGTGTCTCTCCCACTAAAGAATATACAAGATTAAGCATCGGTTTTCAGAAAATGGTCTTTTAAATTCAGGTTAATTCAAGAAATCAGTATGCTACCACTATTATTATCATCTCGCTAGAAAATAAAAAAGATGCTGTTGGCTTGTCAGTGTTACCTCTGTAAGAAACAGAGCTTATCCTTGTATTCTTTGCTTGCTCAGGACTTCTTATCTAGGTAGGAATTTTGACTGAGCATGAAATGCTGGGCTATACTACACAGATAAAATACCTGAGTAAAAGTAAAAATGAAACATTCTTCAAATTTACTTACTAAATTATCTAGTAAAAGGAGTGGTGCCTAGTTTCCATTGCATTTTTGTCTATCAGCTAAGGGACAGAGCAGTCACCTGAAAGCTGAGCAAAGTCAGGCAGAACATGTATAGACTGAGGACAGTCTGGAAACTGTGACTTCCATTTCCTGGACAACTGGTTTAACTCTCGAGACTGTTATACACAAGCCTGATGCTTCCTCCAGCTGTACTTAAGGATGAAACTGTCTGTGACTGCTGTACTTTGTGTTGAAATAAATGCTGTCCATGTGTGCTAGAGGTGCCGAGAGACCACTGATTGAACTGACCTCCCAAGAGAGCTGGCGTTCAAATGCCTTGTTTGTAAATCATAAACAGCCTTAAGGGAAAAGGAAGCACTGAGAAGCCAAGCCAGTGATGCTTCACAGAACATAAAACATTTTGGCACCAAATTAAGTTTTCACTAAAATAATAAGCACCCACAAAACCTTAGGTGCCCAAATACTCTAATGAACTCAGTTGCCTAAAATCCTAACTGCATTGAATTTCATGTGCCCAAAGATTATTTTTACCTTGCCCTTTGAAAGCAAATGAATGAAATGCAGGCTTTGTGTTAGTCCGGTATACTTCCATGCACTGTATTCTACATTATCTCCCTGTAAAACATGTATGTTAAAAATAACCAGATAAGTTTAAACACTAGGAATTAAAAAAAAAAAAAAAAAAGAATATTTCTGAAATTTACACCTGGATTGCTTTTTTAAAGAAAAAAAGAATAGTGATTTGCAAATAGCTTGCATTTCTTTTTCTAATCTAAAACAATTAAAACCAATGAAAACACAATAATGGCTAGAGCCAGCTTTCCAAAAGCATTTAAGAGTCTTGTGGTATATAAAGGCACCTAATGGGAATACCAGTTTATGTTTTCCATTTATGCCACTACTTCAAACAACCCCATTTACGTCACTTGTACTTCGTTGCCTGTATGTTTTAAGAAATTCTCTTCCCGGCCCAGTTGCCTTAAAAATTCCAACTCTTAATGCTATAACTATAGGTCTGTTTACTTGACTGAAAAATGCACAGGGGAAATTTATGAAAATATCATGTGTATTTTCTCTGCTTTTCCCAGAAAAGAAAAAAGTTTAGGTGAAAACAAATGCAGTCCAATTTGAATTATTTATCTGGTTTTAATTTTGCAGAAAGTGTATCAGAGTACATCTTGCATTACAGTTGTTTTTCTAGCCAAAAGGTACATTTTTTTGTTTGCTTATATCTCACTTCCGTGTCTGAGTAAAATTCAAATATTGCTATAAAACTATGATTAATTAACAGTACTGAAAGACAACGACTTTTTCCTCTGTTAAGGTAATTTCTTTCTTCAAATAAATTAGAGCATACATTTGCTGTAAAGCAGTGGCTCCTTCTTCATTTAAGATTATTTTTACACGACTAACTTCAAACCATTTCTTTGTTTTTCTGTTACTAACTCAATGAGCTCATTGTCACGCAGCAGACTTATTTATTGTGCTGTGCAAAGGTTGCAGCCAACAGAGATTTGTTATGTGCAAAGTCCAGGTATCTGGGATCTTAGCAATTAAAGCATGGTATTTCTTGTTGCTTCTTTATAATCCAAATGGGTTCAGATAGAACAGCTTCTTTATAACTTCTCTGATAAGGACTGGGGTAAACAGGAGGTACAGGCAGACACTGGTTTCAGGCTTGAGTTCATTCACCCACTGACACCAGTTTTAACCTACATGCAAAATACTGATAAACAGTGGTAGAGTCAGCACTATTGATAAGACTCCCGTTCCCTGTACAAATACCGCACAGGTCTTGCAGCTGAAAAAATTCACAAGGGTGCTTATCAAAGTTGTCTTTGGCTAAGAACCTACTATACTGTACTTGCACCTACAGTGTCTAATGTACCTGAGCTTCTCCAAGCCCATATAGTAGACAGGAAACACCAGGTGATTGTGTTGTAGTCTCTTCAGTGAAACTGAATCTGAACCATTATATCTAGGACAGGTTCATTGTTCTACCATTAACTAGAGATCGTAAGTACTCTTGCCTCATTCTCCACTGGATGACAAAAATACGTAGATGAAAAAAAAAAATCACAGAAGAAATTACAAAACCTAGCCAGAAAAGTGAGATAACTAAGTGAGCAAGCACACACTCACTGACAACTGTTTTAATACACGCACTCACGCACCCCTGACTAAGACCATACAGAAAACAAATTACTTATGTTCCACTTCCAGATAATGGTCTTAGTGTTACCAGGAAACAGTAAAAAATTATTAAAATCCTATTATTATTGTGTCCATTTTTCAGTTTTCAGAGCTGTCACTGCGATGCCTGCTAGTTACCCCCAAGACCACCACACGCTATAGGTAATTGGTACCAAAGTCTTTCTACTTCCAAAGAATAGGTTCCCTTTAACTTCTTATGGCAGCTGGTGACACAGCGGTGGTTCTGCCCTGTACTGTTTCATGGCTCAAATATGTGCTGAAGTATAAGGCTGTGACAGGTCCTAACTGGATTTCAGTTTTGCTTCTCCCCCACTACCAGGTTTCTGTAAAGATATATTGTAAACATATTACATTAGATATTTTAAATCAAAAGCACCAACATGAATGCCAATACTGTTAGCAACACTGGAGTCACTGCTACTTAAGGTGAGAAGGTATTTTCAAGACTGAACTATATCCTTTTGTTCTGAAAGGAAACATTTTAAAACTAATTTCAGAATAAAGAGGCATTTATGTGACATTACAGGAATTTAAAGCATCCAGTTGAGACATCTGAAGAATGTTTTCAAAATCTGCATCTTCCAAATTTGGACCACCCAAATACAAGATATTTCTTTCCTATATTTGATATGAACTTAGACAAAATGTTATGTACATTTGTGCCATTAACTTTACATTTCCTTCATATTTTTGAGGTATTCTGTGGTATTTGTGTAGTTGAGCTTTTAGTTTTCCTTTCTTCTCTAACAGAAAAGTTAAATTATTTTAACAGTTATAAACAGACATCTTACACACCTTCCATCTTAATTTGTGGCAGTAACAGAATCCTGCCATCCAAACTGTGTACAAGAAAGTGCATAAATTATGGAAGTTGAGCATTGAATGGCTGATCCCCTTTACTGGTTAGATCATAGAATCATAGAGGAAATTAGGCTGGCCAGAATCTCAAGAGGCCATCTGGTCCAACCACTTCTCAAAACACAACTGACTTCAAAGTTAGATTGGGTTGCTTAGGACTGTGTCCGGCTGACTTCTGAATAATCTCCAAGGATGGAGATTCTGCAACCTCTCCGGGAAACCTGTGCTATCATTTGATCACTGTCCTCCTCCCTCCTGCCCTGAAAGACTTTCTTTTTTACATCTAACTGTAATTTCCCTTGTTGCACTTTACTTCCCTCAACCTTCCACTGTTCATCCCTGACAACCAAGTGGCTTCATTTTCTCAAAAGATGTAACTATAAAGTACAGCAACAAGACACCCTATAGCTCTCTTTTCCTAAGACTGAACAAGTCCAGCTCTCACACCTCATATATCATGTGTTCCAGACTCCTAACCATGCTGTAGCTTTCCTCCAGACCCTCTCCAGTTTGCCAGTATCTTTCTTCTACTTCAGAGCCCCATGACCAGACACAGTATCCCAGATGTAGTTTTAAGAGTGCTCAGTATACAAGACTTCCCTAGGCCTTCTAGCTATTCTCTTGCTAATACAGCTTCTTATAAGGTAGGCCTTCATAGCTGGAGGGCCATATTGCTGACACATGTTCAACTTGTCCACTAGACCCTGATCTGCAAGGCTGTTCTGTATCAAGTCAGCCCCCAGCCTGTTCTGTAGCAAGTCAGCCCCCAGCCTCTTCTGTTACATGGTTTTACTCTACTCCAGATATAAGACCATGTACTGAGTTTTGTGGAACTTCAAAAGGTTCCTGTCAGCCTACTTCTCTAGTTTGTCAAAGTCCTTCTCAGTAGCAGTCCTGCCTTCCAGCTTACCTATTACTTTCCCCCCATTTTTTGCCACCCATGTACTTGCTAAAAGTGCCTTCTGTTCCATTGTCCAGGTTAATAAAGACGCTGAACAGTCTTAGGCCAGGTATTGAGCCCCAAGGAAAGTCACTAGTAACCAACTATCAGCTGACCTCTAACCGCAGACTGTTACTCTCCGAAGCACTGCAGTCTAGCCAAGTCTTCTAGTCTAGCCTAGTCCCGCCTTACCTAGCACACACCTCCTCAGTTTTGGTTCAAGATACTATGAAACACTATTTTGAAACCTTGCTACAGTCTACATAAATAATAGCCACTTGTTGATGCAATGCTAGCTTTCTTCCAGTTCTTAAGAAGCACCTGAAGACTTATTAAAATCAGTATTAAAAGTGCAGATGCCTCCTCTGGCAGCTTTAAAAAAAAACACCCAACCAAAACACGTTTGGATGCGAGTTGTCCCTATATGCTTGTTTTAAAGTATGCATTATAATGGCTGACATCTAATATCTTCATTAGTTACTTGTAGAGCAGAAAATATTTGGGCATGACCTTACTGCAGCATCACCTAATATGCTTTCCCAAAATGAAAATAAGAATATTTCTATAAGACTTCTGTCTGTTCTGCATGATTATTGACAGTATATCTTTGCATTCCTAGAAACAGAGAAAAAACATTAACAGAAATCTTTATTCCTGATTAGTTAAAACTTCCAAAATTGTCTAAGTCTTCCAAACATGTTTTTCTCCTTATGTCTTCTTACTTTCCTTACAACCTTTCTTCACTGTCTAACCTCTCGGTAATCCATTCCTGTCAGTTTCCCCTTTCTGCCTATATGATCCCATCGTATTTGTCCCCTCTTATATCTTCGGTCCTGTGTGACTGTTTGTATTTTGGTTTTCCAGGACCTAGTATGCTATCCAAACAATGTCTGTTACTACTAACACTCTCCTATCTACATTTTTAATTAATTGATTCATAATTGTTCCCTAATTTTAAGATGTTTTGAGGATGCTCTAATACTGGTGAAATGATGTCTCCAGTATTTTGCTCATATTGGATTCTCCATAAGAGTACAGAGCTTGCTTTCTTCTCCTCAAACAGTCTAAAGAAGAGGAATAGATGGGCTATTCTTTTAAGCTACACTGACATTAGAAGTTCTGTGGAAGGCAGTAATAGTCACTGTCATGGTTATATGAAGACAGCTTATGCTGAAGACAAAGGGCTTAACAGCCTTACGTGACTGGTCTGCTTCCACTGCCTCTGCTTCTCTCAGGTCTCACAGGCGCAGCAGGATGGATGCGCCTGCAGTAGGGGCCAGCTTTTACCTGCTGTTTATTGGAGGTGGCTGAAGTTCTCTTTCCAGTCATGTGAGAGGCATGTAGGCAGTGTGAAGATTAGCGAAGTACTGAGACACTAGCAACAGAAGATGAGGAAGAGTAATAGTGATGTCTGAACAGTTCATGCAGACTTCTGCCTGTCTTTACCCAGACTTTCAATTGAGCTGACGGAAGCTTTCTACTCCCAGTCACTATCTTTCTAAATTGCTCTTCTGGCACAGGCAGGAGCAGATTATGGACAATGAATATGTGCCTGTGCTATACAGTTGCTGTGCAGTGCAATTCGTCACAAAAATCTGCCGTTTCAGAGAAGCACTCAGAAATAACACTGGACATGCACAGGCTTTCTGTGTTTGCAGTACCTCTGATCATGTGACAGAAAAGAAATAACACCATACGGCTGGGACACTGGGGGATGAAGTATCTGAAAGTGACATTTAGGCACTATGCTATCAGAACAGCCATCCACAAGCATTCATTGTCACTTGCTACAGAGCTGTTGGCAGCACAGATATTATTACTTTTATACAAAATGTTGCTCCCTTTTCTTCTGCCTAATGTTCTCCAATGTCCAAAAACCAACCACCAACCAAGCCTAACCTTCCCAGGTTTCAGTAACATCAACTGATTAAGTTCAGTTCCTTTCATTATTCTGACTCTTGGAATTAACACTGGCAATTAAAAATACAGGCCAAGAAATCTGGCATTAGTAAGATAAACTGTATGAATAAGGAGTACTCACATACGTAAGGACAGGGTCATGATATCAATATGCAAATTTTTTAAGGCAACAGCAGTGTTTTTTAGCTCCATGATATCCAATTGTGACAAAACATAAATACTGCATTGTAATTAATAGGAATTAATTAGCAGTCTGAGACTTGGACCAGTGCTCTTGGTAAGCAAAGAGCAATGAAATCAAATTAAATGAATGATACCTCTATATCCCTGACCCAGAAAAACGCAAATTAGTGGTTACCAAGGCCAAGGACAGTAATGAATATAATTAACAGCAATATTAATTGCATGGTAATAATCTACAAGCAATAGCAACACAGCAATCTTCAAGATAAATTCAGGATTTGCAGTTTCTAGATACGCACAGTTTCTAGCATGAATTAGCTCAAATAGTTACAGTATACATGTTCACCAAATTCAAGGGACAGTCTCTCAAGTTTTAAGGGCCTGTTTTGCCGACTGAACAATCTTCATTTATTCTGCTTTATCATTAGATCAGGTACCCTGTTTATCTTCAGTGATTCACTCCCTGAAATTACTATGACTCTGACTTCATTTATTGATTCCATGGAAAGGTTAATGTGAGAAGGCACACAGACTAGCATCATTACCCTTTAGTCTATTTTCTGTAGACCTGTTTGTGAAGCTTGTCTGCAAAATGATTTTTTTTTTCCTTGAAAATTATCAATCCAGCATTACCTTTCAGGTTTGTTTGCAAAGACACTTTTCTCAAGTCACTGTTTCATCAGGTGTTAGATCATTCCTGAAATGTGGCCTCAGTGCATCTGGGCAAATAGACTTAATTAGCACACATTAAGCTTTTCCATCTCCAGTGAGGGAAAAATAAAACAAGCAGATAAATATATCCTTCAGAAGCAGCTAAGAATTTCTCATACACTGAGACATTCCTAGAGCAGGCATGCTTATGAGACACCAATTATCACCTCTTCTTCAAGTCTGAAGTAGCTGAATAGAAAGACGTAGAGTTGGATCTGCCAATCCCAAGATTGCTCTTAGTTTGATAGAAAATGACAGTCACTGCTTTATGTGGTACTATGTATCACTTGTGGTTAATTCCATAGTGATTTTTCCTATCCAGGGTGAAACAAAGCTTTTGAGACACAATTTCAACTCAACTCATGAAGGTGGAAGCCTTGTGAGATGAACTGACCTTAAGAGAACCACTGGTATCACAGCACTGCTCTACCCATCATTTAGCATTTAAGTCAGATTTCCAATTGAACTCCAAGTATGATTAGAGTTTTTTGATATATATTAAAACTCTAAATGAAAAAGAAATTTAACAGGACTGGGCTGTCTCCACACCTGTGATTTCAAAGGCATCTATGCAAATACTAAGCCAAATAATGTTGTAAATACATGTTAGGTTTCACATGGCGCGGTAGAGAGACATTAGTCTGCTCAAAAAGAACTGCACTTAAAATGCAAAACCGGCAGGATGTAGTTGCTTAAGAGAGAAGTCTAGAAAGCCTATACAACCTCAAAACCCATTAAGCTGTGAAGTTCTATGCAACCACAAAAATCTGTATCAGTGCATTACATACACTTTGGTCCTGAAATTTCCCAGCCTCGCTGTAAGCATCAAAGGACAAAGGCAGATCAGGACAGAATTCTGAATGAGTCTCAGAAGTCCACAGCTAATGTGACAGAAATATTAATTGGTATTCACAGAAAATTTAAAACTGGAGCAAAAATCCTACAAAGGCTATTTTTCTTTTATTTAGCAGAAAATTTCCCCCATCTGTTAAAGCTCTTTGCAAGTTTCTGGATTGTAAAGAAGAGTTATTTTTCATACTTCTGTTTGATTTTCAGTTTTTATTAATGTTTTAATTGGTCCCAAATATGTATTTGTCTTTTTTCTTCTTCTTTTTTTTTTAGGGGGGAAGTCCCAAAAATGCCAAGACTGTTAAGAAAAACATCAATCTTCAAAACAATATTTTTCACTGAAACAGTCTTTGGATCCAACTACTATGGGGTTTTTTTGTCTTGTTTTTACACATTTGTGAATACTGAAACTCAAAGAACCTAGTACTTATTTTGACTTTCAGTCTATTTTGTGAGAATTCACAGCAGCTTTTCCTCTTACATATGTTGACACTGCATCTGAAGGTGTGACTGCAGCAGCAAATGGTTTAAGCAAGCACCAAATACATTGTTTGAAGACTGCAGATGTCAGAGCAGGATAGCAACTGAAGTATATGGCTAAGGTCTCCAGTGTGATTGCACAATCCATGGTGAAGTCTGCGCAATCACCTCTTTCCTGCTGTTTACCCATGGTAGCCAGTTCAAAGCTACTCTAATTATAGACTTGCTCATATTCAATACGTATTTATATTCTGATTTTTATTTTGCTGGATATGTACTCCCAGTGGTATATAGTTCTTGAATAATTTTACATTTATTCAATTTTATTTTGGCCTTTTAAGGCTTGACTCTTCTTGCTACAAATACTCCTGATAAGACCTTTCAGAGGTATTGCACATTGTGTAATTTTGGAGGGAGAATGATAAGAATTATTCAGAGCAAACACTTTAGGGCTCAGATCAACAGATAATGTTCAATTTCAGACCACACTGACCTGCCCAGCTGAAGGGTCGCCCCGACACAGAACATATGAACGAAAACGAATCACTTCCATGAACCTCTATGACCATTTGGATTAATGTGACCCTCAAGCTCCTCCTACCTTTTCCAGTCCCCTGTGTTATCCCATGTAACAAAGAAAACTGCAGTAACAACATGTTAGCTCAGCTTCAAATTGATTTTGTTTGGACAAAACTGAAATTGCTTCTTTTCTTCTAACAGGGATGTGCTCTCTGCAGATGCAGAGGAGACAGTAATTTCTACTTTTAATAACCCTTCTTTTACACTAGGGAAGTGACAATACAGTTTTTCCAGTGAAATATCTAGAAAAGTCACTGTGCACCCTTTTCAGTGGGAATATAAAGTCAGGTTCTTAGAAATCCACATGTAGATGCTACATCTGTGCCCCAGATGTGCCAAACAGGACATGGGATTATTCTCTGCCCTTTCACTCAACTGGTATAATCTAGTTGTACCCTCACCATTAAACTTCCTTACTCTCCAAAACAAGGTGACCATATCTAAACCTTCTATTCTCTAGTAGACTTAGTAGTGTACTAATCTAGACTTTTCCAAATTCAGTCGTAAATCTGTCACTGACTTCCACAAGGGTAAATTTTCCTCTTTATTTTGAAATAACGTGTGCAAATTTCATAAAATATTACCTGAATTTAGCTTTGAGATAACTTTTCAATATTAAAACATGGTAGAGGTAGTGAAGTATTCCTTCTGCTTGTTTTTAATAGACAAAGTTCTCTCCATAGATTATAGAGTTTGATGCATGAACATTTTATGAAGATTGTCAGGGATCAGTTGTGACTTCCACACAGCAAGTCTACTAAGAATTTGACAACTTGCTTCACAAATACTAACATTCAATTAAACTCGAACTAGAAAAAGAGCATTAGAGCTTAATTTAATTTTTACTTTTTAAAATACAAGTCACTTTTTAACCTACAAGAACTGTCTGAAGTGTAAACTTCAGTTTCACAGTAGCATTCTTTGGGAAGTACAATATTCAGGAAAGATTCAGCATTGTTGTACTTACATATGAACAAGATTCTTATTAAATATAAAACACTTGTAATTTGTGGACTTAAATAAAGTTTCCACATGAACATTGTAATGTTACATTCAATAATATTTTGAAGGAATTAGACCTGAAAATCTCCACTTGTATTAAACAGTCCTGCTTTTCCTACACAGATTAAGTATGATTAAGTTTTGTGCTAATTTACAAAAGCATTAACCAAGTGGACAATATAATGTAGCTTCTATTAACTGGGAGCTCTTAATAAAGTTATAATATATTGCAATCAAACATAGGAAAGGGCACCTCCCTTCCCACAAACCTCATCTAAAATCCAGATGAAAAAAGTATACTAAAACTATAAATACTACCATATTTTCTCTCTGATGGAGGTATGTTCTGTAACAGCGTGACAGAACTGTGAGTTTCCTTTAATTTGTAAGTAATTGCAATTACTTATTTGACATTATTTGCTATGTTTTAAACAAAAAAGAATTACATTGTTCCATACATGCAAATATCAAGTAGGGTAAAGATATTTTATTTCTCACCAAAAAATTGTGTATCTGAACATTTCAACAAGGACAGCAGAAGGAAATAAAAAATCCTCAAACCAAATAAATTCAACACAAAGCCTGTAAACGAAGAGCTGAGTCATGCATAAGACAGCCCGGGAAAGCAACAGACTAGATCTGAAGGATCAGGAGATCCCTTTGTATGACATATCCCTATTTTCAAAAGCATTCAGGTTTTACACTAATTATCAGTACTGTTTTTTCTTCATACAAGAGGGAAGAAAAAAACCCTATAGAGTATAAATTACATTTACTACATATAAATGTAATTTTTATGTGAAGTTTCTTTTATTAACCTCACATTTACTTCTGTATCTTGTAGATAGAGCAGTAGCAATCTTAGCAGGTCATCATCATTTATTACTCAAGAGTATACTGGTTATCTTAAATGCTGGTCTCACCACATTAAGTATTGCAAGATAAGATCATGCATCACATAAAACATGCGTACAAGCACTTCGGTGATAGGTATGTTCAGCAGTATGTTGGAATTAGACAGTTAATTTTGTGCACACATAGGTTGTAGATGAGCTGTGCATAACCGCCCCTTGGAAATGCACTCATTTTGAAGATGACTGGCTATCTCAGTATTTTGAGTCTATTCTTAACATACAAGTGAAACACTGTTAACAACATGCAGTAATGCCTTACGAGTTCTTAGTTTAGAACATTCCCTGTTACCATATAAAGAAATCTATATAGAAAAAAAGTATTGTTATAAGAATTTATATGGGAATCCATAGGGTAATATTTGAAATCATGTTTACTCAGCCTTTTTAGCCACTGTTTTAGATGTTGCCGTTTTGAAACCAAGGTATGATGCACTGGTAAACCTTACAGCATGTCTGTGTAGTGCGTAAGGGGACTAGGCTTTGCACTAAGGCAGTTGAGCTGGTACCAAAAACCTACTACATACAAAGCCTGAATGTGTTTTACATGGCTTAGACTGCAAGTAAAAGTAAACTATATGAAGCAGAAATCTCCACCTGCCCAGAAATACCACTTTACATGACAGAGAAGGGAAAACTTAAGAGTAGACTGAATGCTGGGAAAAGAGCTTAGCACAAAGTCTGGATCGGGAGGTGTGACTTACATAACTTCCTGAATGTGGCCAAATTCTGGGTCAAGCAGGAGTGAATTTCAAATGAAAAATCATGCTACTGAGTACGTTCTATCTTTCAATTGTGGCGCTGTCGTCTTTGGAGTCTTGGTCCTACAATCAAATTCACAGATGAAAAATTCAATGAAACGCTGACAGGCACATGGATGCACTTGTGCAAGTCAGACAGTGCAAGCAGATCCTTAAAGTGAAAACTACCTATGTATCATTTTTGCTTTAGGGGACTTGAGAAACAAAACCAATCTGCAGCACAAACAACAGAAAGCCAAACAGATACTGAAAACCTTTCTGGTTTTACTTTCCACACAGTATTAGTAACACATGTAATACTTTTTCTTGTTGATTAAACATATGGAGAGAAATCCTTGCCCCAGTGAATTCAGTGGGAGTTTTGCCATTGACTTCAATAAGGACAAAGTTTTTTCCCAGTGCTGGTGTGATTTTCAGCCTGTCTTTGCCCCTTTAATACATGTGATGACAAAATCCTGTACTTCAGTTCCAAGGATGGATCAGCACCCTGCAGCAATTAAAATTGCTGTAGTATATCCTACTTTTCCAGTATAAGTCTGAAACACCATAGCGCAGAAATATTTTTTCTTTATGCTGTATAAATAGCTAAAATTTACCAGAAAAAGTAGTTTTAAGATATTTTTACCTAAAATCTATTTCTAAACTCACCTCTCAATGGATGAAACTATGTATGGAGATATCTCAGTACACAGTAAACTTCCTCTACCTATCTTAAGGTAGGATTTGGTCATTCATTAAAAACAGAGCTAGTGCTAAAGGCCACCCACATACATATGAACATCTGAGAGCGCTAGCGTGAAAGAACAGGTTGTGCTGGAAGTACAAAAAGCAAGCATAGGTTGTAATGAACATTGGTATTGTTTGCACTGTGATTTCAAATTTCATACAAACGACCAATGACAAATGCCAGAAAAGTTTTAAAGAACTCATTCTGTTTGTAAACAGAGACAAGATGTAAAATATTTAACAAGATGGATATAATGATTAACACTGAAGCTTAACATTGAAAGGCTTTTAAGAAAAAACGAACAAACAGGGGACTAGCTTAAACCATGGACGTCAGCTTGAAAAAGATGCTGAGCATGGCTATGGTGGGAAATAGAGATGTTCAACATTCCTAAATAAAAAGGCCTTTTAGAGATCATAAACCTGAACTATGAGATGGAGAAACTTAAGCAACCAAAATATTTTTCTTTTCCACTGTACGTTTTTACATTTAAATGAAAATTGTGCATAGAGATTCCAGGTAAGATTACATTCGTTAAGCACTATGCATCCAGTGGGCACATGCACAGACATTCTCTGAGGGAAAAGAATTCTTTTGTTGAGTGTTTGAAGCTTGATTTTTACTTGAATGACTAAAATTCACAAACAGGTTTGCTAAGATTTTACGTAACTACAAATTAAGGCCACACAAGTGCTGCTAGATCTGTATAATCCAAAACGTATACTTCTCCATACAAGTCATGGTATTCATGAAACTCTTCAAGAGACTGCAGCTCTTTCTTCACATATGGCTTGTAGGGCTGGGGCCAGAACTTAGTTAATCAATACGGACCATAAAAACAAATGATGGTAAAAACCTATTAGATCATTCAGTTTGCCTCTTCAGAGACAACTAGAAGATCCAACGGGTCTTTTTCCACCTCTTAGATCCTGTGATTTCATGACTCACAATTCAGTTAGCTCACCCACCATCACTACATGCAATAGCTCGTTCCACCACTCATCAGAAATATTGTTCAATATTTCTAATGACAGAGCTGCCACTGCATATACGACTTCCTTCTCCCCCTCAGAATAAACTAACCTCAGAATTAAAAAAAAAACAAAAAACAAAATGCAAACTTTTTGACCGATAGATCTGCAGAAATACAGTATTTGTTATGCAAAATGGAACTATCTGAATCTAAAGAATTGAAATTAATAAAGTTCTGTTCTGAAGATGGTTACTCCATTTCCTGTATGGTCATTCAACCTCCCGATTAGCCCTACTCTTCCACTGCCACGTTGAAAAATTGGGAATTTACCCACAGAGTGCCTCATGCTAGCTCCCCTCTGCGTGCTTTTATATTAGTTTTAGTTTAGAACAGGAGGTGAATATCCCTACCATTCCTACTTACCTTGCTTTGACCAGCACTGCAGACCTATTCCACCATGCACAAATGAATTCTCTGGAATGAAACTAACTCAAAAAAAGCTTTTCAAATGCTAGCAGACATCCAGTCCACACGGCTACACTAGAGCTAATCTTATATAATCCTTCCTCCCTTAAAACCTCTTGACTTGGATATTGGATCACCAGCAGCAATTCTTTAACTTCACAGACCTATTCTGATTGTGCCACAGGAATTGCTAACATAGATGGAGCCTGACATTCTCTCATCCCACACAACAGATACATGTATCCAAGGTCGTCTTATACACAGCTCCGCATTATGGGTCTAACTGATGTGTAAGATGATCTTAAGGGTCTTTTCCAACCTTAACGACTCTATGATTCTATGACATAGTGGCATGACCTTACGACACAGCACCATACAAATTACACAGCAGAGAAACACAACCTCACCACTAATACTGGGTCTGTGTCTGCACAGCAGTACTGGTATGATACAGTCTGTATGGCAAAACTCATCCATCCTGGGAGGCCCCTATGAACAGAAATTCTACTTTCTACTTTGTCCCACTGTTTAACAAGTCTCAATTTGTTCTTTCACCTGTAAAATGGGCGTATCTTCTGATGTAACAGGCATATCTTCTCTCACCTCTCACACATTGCCACTGAAATGCATGATGTGTATTCTAGGAAGCAACCATACCTATAGTCTACTGGTCAAAGTATTTCATAAAAGCTTTTTCTACCCTCTGCTTTTTTTTTTTGTTAGCTGCCGACTTATTAACTGATTTCATATAAGTGATGATATTAACATAATTGTAAAAAAATATAGTGGTGGTAAGATTGACCTGTGGTCTAGTAAAATATTTTAAATGAAATTTTGACTGTGTATTGAGTAAATAGATACTGTAAATAGATTGAAAATATTTCAAGGGTTAGTTCAGGTTACCTGAAAACACTTAAAGTGGTTTCAGACGGTGTGATTAATGTGACGACCCTTCTAGTGAAACTACAGCACCTGCACCCTCGTATTTCATTACAGGTCAGACTGCGTCAATGGCTCCTGTGCTTCCTTCTACTGAAGTAACACAAGTCTATTTCCAAGCACCCAGCTAAACTTGCGGTTGTTCCTGCCACCTAGTGGCTATCGTTCAAGTTAACAAACGCAAACTAAGAACACACCGAGGATGCATTTTCAAAGACAAAATAGGAAAAAGCGCATAAACTTTTGTTTTGAGATTACTACTTTGAGTTCTGTTGTTTTTCAAATTTGTTTACTACTACAAAATCCAGCACACCTTTCGGACTGACTTCAGAGAAAAAAAGTGTTATACAGATCTCATAGTGTGAAAGGTTCTGAAGACACACCGATTTTTTTCAGAAAAAACTGATAGAACAACATGATTATTTTTCTCTCTCCTACTTGTAATGTAAATGTCATCATTTAAGCAATAAATCTGGGCTTACCTAAGCTACAAAAAATGATCCATTTATTGTAAGATTTATCTTAGGTGGAGGTGCTTTCACTCTGCATTTTTTGAACTTTGGAATGTCCTGTATGTGTGATGTTGCCACTCACTCGTAGTTATGCCACATACACCTTCCCTTTCAAAGCTATTTATTTAAAAGACAAGCACAAATGCTATTACAAGGAATGCTGCAGTGCCTTTTAGAAGAGCAATTTGATTACATGCTATAAAAAAATGTTTCTGGCAATCAAAAACCACTGATGTGTTTTCAGGTTTGCACAAGACACAAGCTGGAGACAGATGGAACTAAGCCACGGAGCCTAAGTTCCTCTGCTCATACCCTTTAGCATGTCATGACATAATCAAATCCCACAGGAGACAATTTCAAAGTACTTTGTTATGACAGGCTATCCTTCCTGAAAATGACAAAAGTGTAACAGTTATCTATTTTAGTAACAGTTTTATGATATCAATATTCAGAAACAATCTTAGCAATGCTAAGGAGAGATCTCAGAACAGTTGTGGGGATTAAAAGCAGGATATGCGTTGCTTAATCCTCCTTCTCCCCCCACATGGAATCAAAACAGTTATGATCTCTACATAATTCTTCATGGCAGTCAGGTGCTTCAAAATGGGATTCATTCCCGTCAGCATACAGTGCATAGAACTAGCATTATGAGTCACCCACAAGGAAATGTTAAAGAGAAGTTTAAGTCTTAAACTTCTCTGCTCCTCTGTTTTGGAGATACTACCATCCTCTTTTAATCTTTTCCTCCTGCCTTCCTTGGAGGCAGGTGGTTACCCAATTTCCACATACCACCCCAAAGGAATTCAGTTAGCCTCACTTTTATTTCAAAACTCAAAAGAAGAAAAGATGCTGATAATTCCTCTCTACTTTTTATGTAGTATCCTACTGATTGCAGTGTTTCTCCATTTTTATTTCTGCTGCTCAAATAAAAGCAAATACACATTTACCACCTGCCAAGACTACTTTAAGAAGGCTGCAGACTACTGTTGGTGTTTCTACTGGGAGATAAATGTCCATGTTATCCAAAAAACATCATTTGGGTAATACGTTGCAGTATCCCCCTTAGTTTTTACAACAAAAGATAGCTTTGTCTTATGCTCCCTCCCTTCAAAATAAATTTTTTTAATGTGTTGGAATTTAGCTGTAACTGTCATTAGTTATTCAATATCTGATTTCAACACAGGTGCTCACCCACACAGTGCTATGTTCTACTTCCTGGCAGATAGCTGGCAGTAGAGCTTCATTTACGACATTCTGTAGTAGAAGAATACTTTTACTTTTTTTATACTACACTTCAATCTATATGGAAAACTATTATCTATTCCTTCACAAGGAATCTCACATGGAAGCATACTGAAAGTAGTAAAACTCTGAAACGTACCACTGTCTCTTACAGAATAAAACCGGGTAAAAAAGCACCTTCATTCCATGAACGCATTAGGCTTTTTAGTGAAAAGTTTTACATTTTCATTAACTTACTTTAAGGCATATAGCAGAGTCACTGCAAAATTTTCCTGATGAGAAAAATTACTGAGTAGATATACAGAGACATCTTGGAACACATGAAGTACCACCTTGCTCAGTAATTTGATATAGACAAAAAACAACTTGAGGCTCACTTTAGGAGTTTTGTCTTAGTCAAGATTTGTTAAGAGACTAAAGCCTCACACATCAAAAGTCTTCTAAAATTTTATTTCTGTCAATGGAATATAAATAAACTTCTTATAGTCTGTCAACCTTCCATACTGGAAAAAAAAGCAGAAATATTTAATGGCTTCCTCACAATAACTGCAAGGAAGGAAAACAGCTTGCTGTGGGAATAACAACAACACAAAATTTGTAGAGATCAATAAAGTGGAAAAGATGAAAACTCAGAGTTGGTTGTACTACTTACACAGTAAACAAAACTGGGAAAACCCCTTGAGATTTAGTAGTAATCAGTGTGGAATGTGTAGTTTCACCAATATTTTAAAACATTTGCAATTCAAATGTAAACACTGAATGGGTTTTGCAAGTTTGCTAAAGTATATGTAGTGTTCTGGGACATTGAACACTTATTTCTGCTTCCGGCTGTTGTGTGCTTCACAAACACTTAACAATGGCCTATAGTGACACTTCATGTCTTAAATATTATCAGAGGAGCTTGCTTCCGAGATTTAGCAGTACTTTATACATACCTGACACTTTCCAATGTAGATATCATCCTGGGGGCAGGGAGGGAATCATACAACTCTTGAGCAAACTGAAGACCTAGTGAAAACCCCACACTGTGTCAGAAAATAGATAATTTCTTCACTGGCTGAAACGGTGTAAATTGCAAAGGAATTCTGTAACAAAAAGACAAAAAGAAAAAAGTTTTTCCTTCCAGAAAAACGGGAGAAAGCTCCAGCATCCAATCGGCCCTGACAGATTGTCTGGTCAATCCTTTTGGTTTTTCCTCCCCACCTCTCCCACCACCATAGTAGCACAACTTCAAACAAGAGGGACAGACTGTATTCCACCGGGAGTAGCTGCCCACAGTTAAGGCACACTGCAGGGAAGTAGTACACGTTTTTTAACTCACTCACGCTCCAAGAATCCATTTCTGACTGCTCTGACCGTAAGTTTATTACATTACAGCTGCCATCACCAACGTAATTTGAGCAGGAAAAAATATAGATCTTGCTGCCTTTAAAAATGGCAGTGGTAGCACTCTGCCTTCAGGAGTGAGTTTTGGATTGTAGTCAGAACAGGACTGACTTTAGCCTAAGCTACAGGGAAAAACAAAGCCATACCACACACCCCTTTGTAATATTTAGTACTCATAAGCTCAAGACTGCTCCTTATCTAGTACCTGAATCTTCTGAATTGTCATTGTGAGGCTGCACCCTCCCTTCACGCTGTACAAGATGCCAAGACACCTACCTTGGGTTCTAGATTTCAGTCTGAGGTTTTGATCTTGCAAGAATATAACTTGTTTAAAACATTGGGTCTTATCTTTCCTCTCTAAATAAGTCCATTCTTACATAACTCTGCCTTAACAGACTAATGGAGTTTCTATGGATGTGAAATCCGATCATCTAACACTAAGTACAACTACACAAATAAATTTAGTCAGAACTTCAAAACACCTTAGACAAGGGAAAATTTCAGTCTTACAAGGTTTTCAGCAGTATATTGCTATGTTAAATAAACTGGTATTCTTTTTTATTACAAGTGACAGAAGTACGCTCAGATGTTTTGTAAGGATCTCCGAAGTCTTTAGATAACACTGGATGTCCATCTCCTTAAAACAGTTCTTGTAATAAGATGTATATTCAAGGAAATGTAACTTTAGAATAGTGTTAAAAAGAGAGCCCGTTTAAGCCCAGCCAATACACCAATACAAAACACAGTATTTGCAAGTAAACAGTCAAATGGGGGAGGGGAAAAAAAAAAAAAGGTAAGTGTGGCATATACTAAGCTGCTAAATTACGTACCACTCCAGACTTGTTACGTTAGACTCATTTACTTGTAAGATTTCAGAAGCTTCCCGAAGTCTGCACCTTCTGTAAGAGGTACTTAGTGAGGTGCTTTCTGTGGGAAGGCCTTCCAGAGAAGTACGTACATCTAAACCCTGAAGCATACTGCTGCCACTAGGAAGCAAAAAAAAAAAAAAAAAAAAGCCGAGACTGGCTTAATAGCATGTTGGTTGTGTGGGTTGGAGACGAAAAAAAAAAAAAGGCAAGCCCAAAAGAGGACGACTGCGGTAGAGAGGAAGTAAAACTTTACAGTTCAGAATGAGTATGTATTCTTATTTTCTGTTAAAGAAGTAAACAGACCAGGGAAAACTCCGTCTTCCAGAGTAATTTTCCAGTAGTTGAATTATGTTGTCCAACTTCTTTTTTTTTTTCTAGTGAAGTATGTAGATTATTACTGCTTAAGGTGCAAAATACAGCAAGTGGAGCTGTTTGGGGAATCAACCATCCCCCCCCCCCCCAAAAAAAAAAACAACAAACCAACAACAAAACAAACCACCAAAAAGGAAGACTTGTATGCAAAAGAAAATGCGGCAGCACTTCGCGCTCTGTTAAGATGTACTCTTTCCAGCCTGGAGAATTTCTTCCTAATGATGGGAAAGAATAAGAGCTCTCAAATCCTCTTTAGACAGCTCCAGAAAATTTAGCGACCCACAGGTACTTTCACAAAGTTTAGAGACCACCTTAGAAGTAACACACAGCCACAAAGCACAAACATAAAGGAAAAACCAACAAACAAAAGAAAAAAACCAAAACAAACAAACGAAAAAACCCGTAACTCCAAAACAAAACCGACACAGACGAGGCCACCCCCAGGCAGACAAGCAACACACCAGCCCACGCGCCTCACCCCCCTGCCTCAGCCCAAGATGGAGGCGTCACCTCTGCCACCGGGCCGTGCCGATTGGCTGGGAGCTCCCGCCAATCAACCTTAAGCCCCACCCGCCACGAAAGAGGCCTTGCTGTTCCCGGTGGCGTAGCGGTGCATGCGCCTTGTCGAGCAGCGTGTGGGAGTTGGGCTTTGCGCCGCCATTTTGTTCGTGAGGGGTGAGCGGCGGACGTGGGTGGGTGTGGGGTGGTGTAAAATGATCGTGTTCTGGGTCTCGCATGTCGCTTTCGCGCTTGTGAGTGGCAAGGAAGCTGGTGCTGCAGCTGAAGGCTGGTGGTCTTCGCTTTCGGGCCTTGCCTGCGGCGGCGGCAGCGTACGTCCGGCGGTCCGCGCCTTCTGGAGTGGAGCCCGGCTTTACGCTGTGTTCCTCTCAGGCGAGCGCTGCCTCGGGCGTCAAACAGCCCCGGTGAGAGCTGCCGCTGTGGAGAGCAGCGCAGGTACCTTGAGCTGTCGCTTGTCTCCTGCGTTTGGTTGCATTTAAAAGCCCTTTTATTATGATGTAGGTTTGTTTGTATGGTAGTAGTGCACGATAGAGTACAGATTTTGATGGCTGAACAATTGCAAATAGAAATGCGTGACCGCTCTGGCTTAGAAATTGGGGGGTAGGTTATCTGTGCAGCGTTCTTGTGGCTGGTGTGTTTCTTGAACTGCAGTGAAGAAGGAATGGCCTTACCGTAGTTTTGGGAAGGTGGATTCAGTTTTGTGACTTCGTTTTTTGAAATCTTAACATTGTAGTTAAACTGGGTATGAGGAACTCTGACGGGGGGTCTTTGTTGGGCAGTAGGAGGCTTTAGAGAAGTAGTACAAGAATTTAGTTTATGCATATTTTTCTAATGATTTTTCAATCTTTGCAGAGAGATGCAGAGTTGTTAAAGCGGCTGCGGTTTCTAAAGGTGTGTTCTGAATGAAAAAGTGTTAACTGGTATGTACGTGAATAAAAAGCAAAAGGTCATTTTATAAACTGTAGAAATGTGGCTGTATTGATGCGGTGCCGTTATTTGGGCTGTGACAATGGGCAAGCAAATGTTGATGAACAAATTGTTTTCATTTGTTATTTATGCAACCACGGGTTTGTTTCAATGAAAAAAAAAAAAGTGCCCAAAGCATCAATGGTGCATCTTGAAAAGTTTGATTCTCTCTAATGATAAGGTGCATTATTGGTTTGAATGGAACCATCAGATCCAAGCAAACAGAACCCTTTCCTGAAGGCTGTTAGCTTTCATTAAAAAATCCTCGGAGTTTAACTTTGTATTTTATTACCTGGAGAAGTGAAAATCAGGGGAGTTTGTTTAAAAGGTGTTTGTCAGGTCTGGATTTGGTACTGCTTTTACTAGGAGGTTGTTGGGGTTTTTTGGGTGGCTGGTAGTTTTAGTGGTTTTTTTTTTGTTTTGTGGTTGTTTTCTTTTATTGTTTTTGAGAAGCCATGTATCCTTCCTCCTCCAGCCCAAGATTCTCTGGTAAGCTTTACAGTAAAAGTGCGCATTTATTTATTAATTTTATTTTTTGCGGACTAAAATGCTAAGCATTGATGCTTACTCTGAACACACTGTATGATTGCTAGCTACTTCATGTATGCTTGTGATAAAAACTATTGTGGTAGTTCTGTAGAAGATTTTTTGCTGGCTGAGGAAGATCTTGCTCTAATAACTTGTAGTTGAAACTGAAAGTTTCAGCTTTACATAAGCAATTAATAAATCAAGCATATGTTTTTTCCAGGCTATCCTTGTGTATTTATCTACTGTCTTTGCATTTGACAGATGTGATCTGCCCCTAATTACTTTGTTAGAACAGCAGTTTATTTCATAGATTTGCTTGATTAAATTATGGGTGTGCACAGCCTTCTTAAACAATGTGAAATCACAGATCCATTGACAAATTTGAATGGAACTGGAAGCTCATCTTGAAAACCAGATTATACTTCTCTGCTCTTCATGTATCTGAAGGGTTTGAAGATGCTTAAACTATCAGAACTGGAGTGTTGAGACAGTACAAAACACACCTGGCATGATTGTTAGTTGATGGGCAGTGCAGAAATGTTGGATGTAGATAATGTGTTCTGTATGTCCTTGCAATTAAAAAAACTTAAAATATGCTACAGCTATACCTGATAGCGTATAGACAGCCAGATTAAGTGAACATTAAAGCGCAGAGCTCTAAGATGCATCGATTTGAAGAAGTGATTTATACAGGAAAAGCAGGGTGAGTAGGGGAGGGGTCCTTGGTCATTCACATTTTACAAAGAAAGAAAGAAGCAGGCTGGAAATACTTTTGTAGGTAAACTCTCCTTGTAACTCTAAGTCCAGTGCAATGAAATGCTGAAAGTGGCCTCCTTTAGAGAGATTTGCAGTTAAATTTACTGGTTATAAGTAACACTTGTGAGATGAGCAGAGGTTGTATAAATGACATGAATTGCTTTCCACTCTTTTGTTTTCTTTGAGCAGAAGTGCTTTTCTTTGAGAAGAAATAGTTATCTTCCTGCTCTTCTGTCCTGTCCTGTTCTGTGTCCCTGCATGTCTGTGTTATGTTGTTCTGCCCCACCCACCTCAGTTTTCTGCTACAATCTTTAATTCTCTTTAATTTTTATTCTGGGAACAGCTTTCTGATTACAAATAATTCTCAAGTGATAAAATTAGTCTAGCCACAAGAGCAAGTCCAGAGGTATTTTTTTCAGATGTTATCTGAACATCTCTTTACAAAGAAAATCGTGTCAAGTGTATCCCCGTTGCATAAAACATGACACTGTTAAATGTTTAGTGTACATTTTAACCAGAAGTGTGATAATATGATATTAAAGCATTTTGAAACAAATTTCATGTAAGGAATTACTTGACAAAGAAAAATACAGAAAATTATCGGGCTGATCTTACCCTTTTTCTTTGCAGACAGAACGGAATCTCCCGAGTCCCTCACCACACATAGTAGACATGAATCTGAAGATAACTCAAATAGAATGCCATCCGGAATGCTTGGTTATAGTGTTCCAGGGTCAATACAAGGCAGGATGTGAGCTTGACTATTACATACTACAAAATGAAATACAACGTGTATTCAAAGCAAAAGATAATATTTGTGTTGGTGGGTCTTGTTTGGTGGAAGACACAGAAGGAAGATGGCATAGAGGAAGAGTTCTGGAAAAGAGAGAAGATACTTATGAGGCTTTTCTTATAGACACTGGGCAAGTGCTAGTGGTTGAGGAAACACATATTGCTTCTGCTTGTGATGAATTGTTTCAGCTGCCTCCAAAGGTGGTTTTGGGTGTTTTTGCAAGCATAGTTCCTGCTGGGGAAAAATGGGGTCCAAAAGCCATTAACTATTTCTCATCTCTGGTAGGATTACAGATTACAGGTCATGTGAAAGCTGTTCTACCATGCCAGCTGTTCATTGTAGAAGTACCAAAGATCGTCAGTGATGTTCGTGAACTGCAGTTAGGAAAATGTATTGATGGAGATTCATTTTGTTTTATTGTAGAAACATTAAGAGCATTTCCCCAAGAAATGCTTTGTAAGAGAGTACCGCAATTGTTGCAACAGAAGTATCCAGTCAAGGAGTTGCTTGCTTCCAGTAATTCTGAGAAACTGACAGATTTTTGGCCAGTTCCAGATGACCTCTTTCCACGACTACCTGTTGGTGGTAAAGAAAATGTAAAAATAACTGTTGCAATAAGCCCAAATAAATTTTATTGTCAGTTACAGAAATGGCAGAAAGAGCTGGAAGATTTGACAGGAGCTATGCATTCATACTATGAAGCTATTAGTACAGAAGATAATAAATCTTTTGGTAGTTTAGGGCTACTCTGTGCTGCCAAAAGGCAAACTGGACAGTGGCATAGAGGAGTGATAAAACAGCTTCTCTCTGACCAAGTTGAAGTCTGGTTTATGGATTTTGGCAATATTGAAGCTGTGCCATCCAGCTGCATTCAGAAACTTAAAGTAGAGTTCATGGCATTGCCAATGACTTCATTTCCATGTGCGCTGTCTTGTTTCAGTAGTCAGGATGAAACAGTAATAGAAATTCAGCTGAAAGAACTTACAAGGGCCTTGATAGGACAAACTTCTGTATGTGTCCATATTGATTTATTCAGTGACATTAAACGCTTGTATTACATTACACTGCAAAATGAAAATCTTGGAAATAGTGCTAAGCATCCAGAAAACCTGAATGAGGCAGCTGCATCGTGTGTCTTGCTTTCGGAAACAAAAATCACAAGTATTGCTGTAAACCGCAAACCATGTGATGAGAGATGCAATTCGTTTAATAATTGTGCTGGACGTAAACATACAAAAACCTGCTTACCTGAATGGGACATTTCTTTGTCAAGCCACTGCAAAAGAGTAGAAATGCAAATGAATTCCTTCCATAATGCCTTTGTGGTATATGTCATAAATCCATCTAACTTCTGGATTCAAACATCTGAATATCAGAATGAATTTCAAGCCTTGATGAAAAATATTGCAGATGTGTATAACCAATGTGGAGCTGATGAAATGGTCCTTAAAAAGCCAGAACCTGGACTGCTGTGTTGTGCTCGGTATAGCAAAGACATGAATTATTATCGGGGTGTTGTCATTGAAGTGCTTAATGTAAATATTACTGTTTATTTTTTGGACTTTGGAAATACAGATACAGTACCTTGTTATGATGTGAAAACATTGCTTCCTGAGTTTTCTGATTTACCAGCTTTAGCTATGTGTTGTGCACTTGCTTGTACAATTCCTGTTGATGATGTGTGGGTTAAAAAGGAAACTGATTTCTTCAAAGACATTGTGTTTAACAGACTGCTCCTGCTTCATGTCATTGGAAAGCAAAGCAACAAGTATATTGTTAATGCACGGTATAAAAATGGTTTACAGCAAGATGTTGCCATGCGTATGGTTGAAGGTGGGTATGCTGAACACTTGGAAAAGACACCAGATTCTGTTTTAAATTTGGCAAAAAGATGTCGAGCCCTGAATCCCCACAAATTTAAAAAAAAAAAAGTAAATGCACAGAGCAGCTGTAATATTGCTAAAAATAAGGTATATGGAAATGGCGAGAAATTTCAGAAGGAAAAATCATTAAGTGTGCCTTCAGTGCTGAGAGAATCTGTTGTGCTGTCCTGTTTTGGAAAAGGTGCAATCTTTAAAAGCCGTAAGTCGTTATGTGAGAAAAAACTATTTTACAAAGAATTTGTGCTTAAACCAGGGGCTGTTTTTGAAGTAGTCTGTTCTTACATTGTTTCTCCAGCAGATTTTTCATGTCAGTTGCAAAGTAAACTGCCAGAGCTAAATAACTTAATGGAACAAATTCAGATCTACTATAAAGAGCATACCAGTCCATACAAAAGTGGACAAGTTGCCTGTGTTGTTAAATGTCCCAAAGATGGGAAATGGTACAGAGGAACTGTTGTGCAGCAAGTATCCAGAAATGAAGCTGATGTGGTTTTTGTAGACTATGGTTATCGGGAAAGAGTTTTACTTAAAGATCTTCAGGCTGTTATTCCAGATTTCCTAACCCTGGAGAGTCAAGCATTTCAGTGTAGACTTAAAAATGTACCCTTAGAGATAGACTCACTTAATTGGTCTGAAGTATGTAGCATTTTCGAAGACTTCATTTCTGCTTCTAGAGGACCACTGACTTGCATAATTTATGCTCTTATTCTTGTTAGCCCCAACTGTTTATGCAATATAGTTGACTTAGAGACTCCATTTATTAGTGCGGAGGAATTCCTCAGAGAACGTGGTCTCACCCAGTCTGAATATATTGGTCTGAGAAACCTTGCATCTTTGGGTTCTCTGTACAGTTTTTGCTACTCGTCTTTTAATATAAAAATTGGAAGCGAGGAGGAAGTCTATGTAACTCACATACATAGTCCTTCAAAATTCTATTGTCAGCTTAATCGAAACACTGAAACTCTAGAGGCATTGATGAAGAAAGTTAGTGTCATAACTACAATGCCAAATAATGTGAGATATGATACCGGCAGTACACGATTATGTATAGCCAGATATTTTGAGGATGGTCTCTTTTATAGAGCGTTGGTTTCTCCTGTGGAATCAACATCCTATCTATGTGCTGACTTTGTGGATTTTGGAAATAAGAATATGGTAGAGAGAGACCAGTTGATGCCTATTCCAGACTTTGCCACTGACCTAATATTCACACCCATGCAAGCTATTAAATGCTGTCTGTCAGATCTTAGGGAGACAAAAATTCCAGCAAGAGCTACTAGATGGTTTGAGGAAACATTCCTTGGTAAACTGCTGAAGGCTGTAGTTGTATCCAAAGAATCAGATGGACAGATTGTTGTTGAGTTGTATGATGGACAGCTCAAAGTAAGTCAGAAAATTAAAGAAAAAATACTGGAAGAATTGGCACTGAAAAATTATACGGAACAATTTGTTGGGAGTAATAGAGGAGTGGTATGTCGTGTGGAAGATGACAAAGAAATTTTTAAAGTAGCTCTTAAAAATCCTGAGGGAGCTAAATTAGAAACTGAAGTGAAATGCCAAGTGTATAAGTATGATCAGACAGATATTGGGCAGAATGTTAGAGATGAAGAGCAAACTGCACCTAGGACACAGAAGTGTGGTGGTTCTTCAAAACCGCGAACTTTACAGGACAGTCAAGAACCAGGTTTTAGAAATACTGTCAGTGCTTCTCTGGAGCACAGAGAGGAACCTTTGGTTGGAGAGCCTACTTCTCACTCACTCAGTCATCCTGCTTTAAATTCAAAGGAAGTAACTGTAAATGCTTTCTCTGAATCTCATAACAAAAGACTGAATTATACAAGTCAGCAGGAAAGGAGTAACAAAAATACACCTAAATTAATCAGTCTTCCTCAACGTGATATTCAAGTGAATTCTGAAGTAGTGGGCTATATTTCTCATATGAATAGTCCGTCAAGTTTCTATGTTCAGCTTGCGGAGGATGAAAACTTAATAATACAACTAGCAGAAGAATTAAATGAAAGCATCGTGAATATAGGTCACGAAAATTTCTTAGATGAGCTCAAGGTAGGGGATCTCGTTTTAGCAGAGCATGACACTGATTGTTTTTACTACAGAGCAGTTATTAAAACTCTGCAATCAGGAAACTCCTTTGAGGTAGAGTTCATTGACTATGGTAATGCAGCAGTTGTAAGTCCTTCAAAGATCTGCAGGATTCAGAAAAAGTTCTTAACTCTGCCAAGGCTCAGTGTTCATTGTTTTCTTAGCAGAGTAAAGAGTGTTCTTAATAAAAGCTGGGCTAATAAAAGTACTTCCTATTTTGTTAGTGAAATAAGTAACAAGCCAGTCACTTGCAAGTTCTTACAGCAACATGGAGAGCAGTGGGAAATAGATGTGATTTGTGATGGAAAGTCTATGTCTGATGACCTTCTGCAGAAAAAAGGCAAAAGGACAAGGTGGCAAAACATACCAGTCCATAAGCAGGAAAACAGGACAAAACAAATTCTGATTACAAATTTTGATTCTCAGGATAGAAAGTCTAGGAGTGGTTTAGGTGGTCAAAGTAAAACTAAGGCTGTTAGGATGAAAAATACTTCCAAAACACCCTTAAATGTCCTTCCTCAGGATCTAAATTCTGGACAGGTAGAAGGAGCAGAAGTAATCAGTATTTCAGAGAGTGGAGAATTTCATGTACAGTTACTTAAAAATTCGCAAATATTACATGAC
The DNA here is from genome assembly GCF_963921805.1 of Phalacrocorax carbo. Taxonomy (NCBI): domain Eukaryota; kingdom Metazoa; phylum Chordata; class Aves; order Suliformes; family Phalacrocoracidae; genus Phalacrocorax; species Phalacrocorax carbo. Next base: position 119,482,677 of record NC_087515.1, read on the forward strand.
TTAAATGTAATGCTTGTCAAAGAAGCACAAAGAAGTGATTTGTTTAGAGTGGATGATATTGAAGAAGGATTGGAATGTATGACAAAATCTGAAAGGAACTTGAAGTGGTATCGATCAAAAGTGATGAAGTTGTTTGTCAGGGAGAAGTTAATGCTAGTTTTTTTCATGGATTATGGCAAGTGTGAGATGGTGTCCCTCAATAATGCAAAGATGCTCAGTGACAATATTAAAAGTATTCCTAAACAAGCAGTGTTGTGTAAGTGGGTTTGGTTGAAAAAACTGAAGAAAACTCAGTTTGTCCAGGTAGTAAATGCACTCCTGGATCGTGAAATAAGGATCTTATTTTTGAGGTATTTGGAATCCTCTCATATCTGGGAAGTAGATATTTTAATAGGGGAAATTCTGCTTCAGGAGTATTTGAACCAGCACTTAAGTCATTGTCAGGCTAATGTTGGATCAGAAAAATCTAATAGTACAGACTGTAAAGAGTTCGATACATCATTCAAGGTAAATTCAATCACGTGGACGCTGCTGCAGAGTGGCAGAACGTATCCTGGGTTTGCAACTGCAGCTACCGATCCTTCAAACTTCTGCATTCAGTTTGAAGTCTTATTTGATTGCATGAAAAACTTGTCTCTGCTGCTCTCTGACCTTCCTGACAATTTGCCAGCTTTGCCAAAAGAGCTTGTGGCTCCTGGCGCTAGCTGCTTGATCAAGTTTGGACTGGAAGCACAGTGGAACAGGGCAGAAGTTAGTGAAGTAACAAGTCAGTCTGTTGTTCTTACATTTATTGACTATGGCTTTCTGAAGAGCATCCCTTACTCCGATATCCATAAACTTAAAGTTATTCCAGAAAGTCTGTCTTATTTGCCACGCTTGGCACATTCTTGCTCTTTACATGATACAGTTCCTGCCAAGGGGGAATACTGGAGCGATGAAGCTAAACTTCTGTTTCGGAAGCTTCTTAGTAAACCGGGTCTGATATTTCATTTTAAGCATTACGGCTCTGACATGAAATTAGAGGTGGATGTTCTGTACAAGGAGAACAATCTAGCTCATGCCTTAATTGCGGCTGGCCATGCAGCCTACTCTAGAAGTAGGTGCTGCCTCATTCCAGTTGGCAGAATTAAACCAGAAGAAATAGATTTGCACACTAAGCATCCAAATTCTAGTTACTCTGCTTCCCTTAGTAAACCAGATTATAATTATGATGAAAACTCTTATTTTCCTGACCGAAGTAAAGCAAGAAAGTGAAGCAAAAAAAGTATCTGAAGCATAGGACTGTCTGTACTAAAATTCCAAATAAGGAAGTCTGGTAAAGCGGGTGCTGGCATATCATTAACAAAGGATCTGAGTTCATGTAACTCTGACAGAAAAAACTGCAAACTCTGGACAATACTGTGTAGAAGTTGGGGTTTCTTTTCAGCATTGTGATGATAAAATTGACTTAATACAGAGTAAATCTGCTACCAGAAGCACTGGTTGACACTTGCGATTCTGATGTTCCACAGTCTAGAAAGACAGTGTGAAGGTATTATCAAAAGAATTACTTGAATAATAAGTAGACTGCAGTTAGGAAAGTACTGCTTCAATGTATTTAAAAAAACCCACAGACACTGCTCTTGGTATATTCCACCCAAGATTTCTTTTTATATTTATTTAGACAATCATGTTTTTGGCAAACTGTTCTGCAGAATGCTTTTACAATTCGTGTGTGTATATATATATAACTTTATTTGCAGTAACATCTGGTTTACAGTGGTGGTGTCTTGCATATTCTTCTCTTTGTTTCTAATTCCAATGTTCCCCAGTAAGTATCTTCTCTTGTTAGGAGAAAGTTTACTAACAATAAGCCGAAAACTTGGATCCCTATTTATGGGAGAGACACCCATTAAATTGTTTTCATTTAGCTCTTGGTGTGAAGATGCTGTTGGCCTGTCTCAAGGTTCTCTTGGTATCTAAGTTGCATCACAGTGGCGGTCCTGCACTCTGCTGAGTGTGCTTGTTCCCCTGATCTCTCTTTCATCCTCCCCACACACCTGTCAAAATGAAGTTTTCTCTGGGCACTTAGTCTTTCTGTATGTTGAAGGGAACAATTCAGAGCCTTTTTTCTTCTTTGCAGAAGGAGTTAACTTCAGGAGAACTGAAATGTGATGATGTGCTGTATATTTCTTGGAAATTTTTTTCTCCCCAGTAACCATTATGAAATTATAAAAGTTAGTCAGGTGTTCCTCTGATTTTTTTTTCCCTTTAATTTTTTCCCCTACCTCCTTCCTCAGTTGTTTGGATGAAGATAAAGCATGAAGAGGCCTGAAGTGTGGGGGGCTTTCTTTGTATGCCCTGTGATTGTTTGAAATGAAATGTAAAAATTAATACATCCCTAATGATAGGCAACACATTTAGAGGGAAATCAGATCTAAGAACATACCCACCTCCCCAGTCGTGTCGTGTCCCCCCCCCAGGATATTATGATATATTTAATTCCTGTGAAAACTTGGAAGCTTGACTGGGAAACAGAATTTAATATTTTTTTTTTTTAAAGGACAGAGATATGTCCAGGAAATCAGAATAAATAAGAGATAAGACAATGCCAGCTGGTCTTTACCAAGTTAACTCTGCTGTTGAATTATTGAACAAGCATGCAAATATTTTCAGCATACGAGTGAAAGATGCCCATTAGTAACAAATCAGAAAATGCGTAAGATAAACTGTCTAAATAAATTATATATATATAAATGTCTAAATAAATTATATATATATAAATGTCTAAATAAATTATCTAAACTATCAGAAGTGTTAATGTCTTGATTAAATAGAGGGATTTTTTTGTAACCATTTGTGATTGTTTATATTGCACCATTTTATTATATTGTAGAATTCAAAGTTTTTCCCCGTTAAAATTATAATCTTACTTGGCATGTTCTTTGTCAATAGTTTGACGTACTGCTTGCTCTTATGATAAAGCACAAAGGTTGTATTGTGCAACATTACTCACCTTGAGCGATAACTTTACATTTACTTCACTGGGCTACGTTCGTTGTAGTGCCAGGTAATACTTAATTTTCATGTAGAGGCATGGATGCTTAAGGGTTAATTAAATCTGATTAACTTCTGGCTACCATTCAGTTGGAACAGCAGGTGCTTGGGTGTCTTTTCTTTTTAAAGATCATCTGGATACCCTAAATGCCAGCCTTGTTGGTGTAGTATTAATACACAACTCGCATGTTATAATTTAGAGAACTTTTTTGCTAATGTAAATCATATTGTGCTTTAACTTTGTTGTTTTAGAACCCTGCTTACCTAATGTTACAAAATGAAGCCTAGAAATTATGGATGGTTAAGGAAAAATAGAGCTCTGTGTGTGCTATTTTTATGTTCTGTGAATTGAAAACGTTAGATTTATTTGCAAGAATGTGTGTTTCATTTTCAACTCAAAATGAGTCTAGCTTGTGATAGTAGTTCCTTTTCTGAACGTCTGTCACCCACAGTGCTCAAGATAAAAACAAGATAATTGAAAGTATTCTCAGGATTGTGCTGCACCTGTAAATATACAGAATGTCTTTTGTTGCCATTGTTGATATGGATTTTCGGAAGTGCCTTTAAGGCTACGTTCCAGTTCTTAGAAGAAGTTGCTGGGATGTCTGGCTATGGATTTTATTCCCAGTCTTCTTTCTTTAGTATGTAGTTCCCCTGCCCCCAGCCTTAGCTGTAACACCATTTTTCTTGTAAGTAGGAGAGGCTATACTTGTAATCTAGTTGAAAAACAATGTAATTCATTTAGTATTTGGAAGTTTAGGTGTGTTTTCCTGTTTGTTTTTGGGCAAGGATAATTCTGAGCAAAAACACTGATCTGGTAAAATTTAATTGGAAACTACTGTTTATCATTTGGTTATATTTCCTAAATGTATTTCTGTATTTGTTTATACTGTGTTGTTGATTACTTAGATTATTTTTTTTAGTCAATGAAAATGATAATCGATGGCACTTCTTCAGAATTAAAGATGTTCCCATGTATACTGATGTATTCAGTATTATACCTTTTGTCATGAGTAATAAAATGCTTATTTTCTGTGTGTAACTTGCCTTGCCTAAGTCATCCTGAATATTTTGAAGCTTTCTGTGACTTTTTTTGGCTGGTGAATGCATTGGAAAAAAATCTTAAGTTACCTCAGTATGTTCTTTGTGGGATGGTGCCAAGGAGCAATCCTTGCCCTGTAGCCTGGCAGCTGTGGGGTGGATTATGCCTACTTGCAGTGAATCAAGGTTTGCCTTTGAATGCTGTACAAATGGCACAGGCGTTCTGCCTGCTCACTTGTATGGCTTTTTAGAAGGTCAAGCATGGCACGCATCTCATCATCTGCTTTGTGCTGGTCAGATGAGCTCTTGCTGGCACATTACATAAAGGCAACCAGGCCTTCCATGCCTGACAGGCACGCTGGTGTAATGCCATTGCTTAGAACTTTTTTAGATTTATATGCAGTTACTCTGAGAAACATTTTCCATTATTTACTTTTAAAGATGTGCATTGCTGAACACGTAAACTGCATTTAAAAAGGTTATTTAGATGATTTTGTAATGTTCCATAAAGCTTACCTGATATTGGAGGGCAGGGGGAGGACATGCATGTAACTTTTTCTATTTTGTTTTCCCAAGGGAGCTTTAATTGGTATAACTGTACAATAAGATATGTGAGCTTTAGCAACTTAAAATGCAGTGTTACTCCCTAGAGGAAGAGTGCCTCTTGCTGATTTTGCTGATCCTTCCTGGCTGATTTAGGAGCAAACCTATGTACCTCTAGAAGGAGTAAACCTCAGCCAGCAGAAATAGTGGCCTGAGAGAAGGAGATTTGGGATCATTAGGGATTCATGCAGGAAGAAAGGCAAGGAATGAAAAGGTTTCACTGGAGATATGGAATGGGTGGTTCAGGACTTTTGAAATGGCTGACTAGTAGTTGAATGTTTGTATAGGCCAGGAAGCATAGAAGTTTTGGCTTTCAGGCAGAAGTTCAGGTTTCAGTGCTAACTTGGTATTTGAAGATTGTTAAAGTTTGCAATAAAAAGATAGGAAATTAAATATGAGTGTAAAGCATGAAAGAGGAGCTCTTAGAATGATCATCTATTCCATAAAATCAAATTTAAGGATGCAGAAGAGCCTTTGATGTTGCTTTTAATTACCCTTTATGCCCACAGAGGATTGTATATCTATGTTTGCGTGTGCATAGACCTAAGTCTTGCAGTAAGCTTCACCACTGTCCACAGACAACTGCACTTTTGCAGTGGGAATGGTGCTTGAACAAGGTACAGTAACCTTTATTGCTTTCCCCCCTGACCCAAGCCTGCCCTTTTGCTGCCCCTGTGCCACCTTGTCTTCACCCACACTCCTCCCAAATAAAAAACCCATCCTGGATGACTTTTTCTTCATTGGTCCTACATCCCTACCTAGATTTGGTATTTCTGACAGTGTTACCTAAGCAGTCTGGGCCCTATATGATATTACTGTACAGTCACCTAGATGTCAGCAGCCTTGTACCCCAAGACTGCCTTCTGATGTTTTGGTTCATGCTACTTATCTTTCATTTACTTTGTATGCTTCCTAGAGAAAATTATCTGACTTGGTCTTCACTCTTCTACCTAACCCTAATCAAGCACAAGCAGTTTCCAATACCAGAGCAACAGAACAGTCTGGTCTGTGCTCACATGGTATCTTCACCCCTGGATAGTTCTCACCACCGTCCCAGTTCCCATCAAAGGCTTTAGCTAATTGAGAGGCTTAGTGCTCCAGCAGGATCTTTTCCTCATACAGTGATTCTGGTGACATCATTAGCCCTGAGGGTGGAGAGAAGAGGCTGGGGGAGGACCAGACTGGTCCTGTGGATTTATACCTGGTTATACAGCTGATGTTATCAACAGGAATTTTTTTTTCAGGACAGCAAGACCCCGTTTGGGAATTGTGGACCACTAGGCAGAGACAGGATCCACCTGACAAAGTGAGGAAAGAGTATCTACGCCAAAAATCTGGCTGATGTGGTGAAAGCTTTAAACTGGGAACAATGATGGTAGGGAGTGTGACTCACAGTTAAGTGAAGAAATGGTGGATGAGGTAGAAAGAAAAGGGTGTAGTGCTGTGGGAACAAGAGAGACCTCAGAATACTAAAACAGTGGAAAGGAGGCTATGTCATGTATGTGTGTACAAATGCATGCAGCCTGGGATATAAGCAGGAGGAACTAGAGCTGGAGTTCAGATTTTCAAGGGATGTCAAAGCCTACAAGAGACCTCCACCCATACAAGTCCATGGGGCTTGCCTGACATGCTAAATCCAAAGGTGCTGAGAGAATTGGCTGATGAACTTTCACAGAGAATAGGCAAGTTTATGTTTAGAAAAAAACCCAAATGTTGCACCCATCTTCAGAAGATGCCGGAAGGACAATCGGGAAACTACAGGATGGTCAGTCCCGCTTTGGTACCTGGGAAAAGCATGGAGCAAGTCTTGGAACGCATTTCTGGGGGCACGAAGGAGAACTAGGTGATTGGTAATAATTGGCACAGATTTACCAAGGGTAAATCAGTCTTGACCAACTGGAGGGGAGAATACTGAACATCATGTATCTTGACTTCTGCAAGGCTTTCAACATTCTACTGCAGTGTTCTTGTACCTGGGGCAGGATGTTACTGTCCAGATGGGTAAAAAACTGGATAGTTGGGTTCAGAGCATGATAGTTACTGGGATATAGTCTAACTAGAGGTTGTTAACAAGAGGACTGTTGCAGGGGTCTATCCTGGGTCCTGTCCTGTTAAACATCTGTATCAATGACCTGGAGGAGGCAATGGAGTACCTGCTCATCAGATCTGCACATTATACCAAGTTGTGAGGACCAGCTGATACACCTCAAGGGCTTCAATCCAGACATGGAGGCTACAGGGCAGCAGAAACATGGTGAAATGTAACAGGGACAAATGGCCATAAATTGAAATGAGAGTTTTAGGCTGGAAAGCAAAACCTTTTCAGAAGGAGGACAGTCAAGCATTGCAGAAGGTTGCCCAGGGAGATTGGGCAGACTGCACATCCTTGGTAGTTTTCAACAACCAACTGGATAAATCTGACAAACCTGGTCTGACCACATAGCTAACCCTGCTCTGAGCAGGAGCTTGATTACGTGAACTCTAGAGGCTCCTTGTTACTTGAATTATCCTGTTACTGCTGCAGCTACTCCTCATATCTGAGTAGATTTCAAAGACTTGCTTCTGGAATTAAGCATGTGAAAGTCCCTGAATGTTATTTTAGCCCATGATTAGCCACTTTCATTCAAGCCATCCCCACTACCAATTTCAGTGTAAATGGCAAATGACTGAGGACTATGTAGGTATTCTGTCTGGCTTTCTCCAGCCATGATTGGATACTTCCACTGAGGAAAGCCTTGTTTGCAAAACAGTTTGTGTTTATGGAAAGAGACTGCTAAGACAGAGGTGCCCCAATAGGTTGAGGTACACAGAAAGCCGGTCAGCCTGCCAGGTGGTTTGTCTGTCATGGTTTAGCCCAGCCAACAACTAACCACCATCCAGCCGCTCACTCACTTTCCCCCAGTGGGATGGGGGAGAGAATCAGAAGAGTAAAAGTGAGAAAACTCATGTGTTGAGATAAAGACAGTTTAATAGGTAAAGCAAAAGCTGTGCGCAGAAGGAAAGAAAAGAAGGAATTAATTCACCACTTCCCATGGTCAGGCAGGTGTTCAGCCATCTCCAGGAAAGCAGGGCTCCATCAGGCATGACAGTTACTTGGAAGACAAACACCATCACTCCAAATGTCTCCCCTTCCTCCTTCTTCCTCAGAGCATGTATACTGAGCATAACATATGGTATGGAATATCTGTTTGGTCAGTTGGGGTCAGCTGTCCCAGCTGTGTCCCTTCCCAGCTCCTTGTGTACCTGGCAGCGCATGGAGAGGTGAAAAAGGCCTTGACTAGTGTAAGCACTACTTAGCACAACTAAAACATCTCCGCATTATCAACACTACTTCCTTTTGTCTCATCTTTCCCATCCCCTGCCCCTCCCTCCCTTCCTCTCTCTCCAAGGTGTTTAAAAGCATCTCCATACATTCCTTTGCTGTAGCCTTAGCAGTGTGCTTGGCTCTTGCACTAACGATCGGTAACAGTGTACAGAGTGCTTGTATGTTGGCTAATGGCATAAATCCAAAGGGGTAATCGTTCTTAAGAATATGTATGCTCAGCTACTCATTGTCCCAGACTTGCAATCTTCTATAAGAAAGATTTTGATTATAGGAGTGCAAATATCCCTATTATATAAAGTAATGAGTGATTTGATTTTTTTTTTTTGTTGAAGACACCTGCTTTATATGATTCTTACAGAATAACCACTAAATTTGGCGTGGATAAATGTCTTGCCACCCAATGTGATCTATCAGTTTTATCTGATCTTGCACTCCATGTCATAGGTATTAAAGGCCTGCATCAGCTATGTTTTCAGATTTATACACTGATATAAGATACGAGATTCAGTGGAGATGCTGCAGAAATTCATGGAGGTACAAGAGGGGAGGAAAGATGACTTCTTCATAAAGTCAAGGTGGTGTTTGTAAGTGGGGGGGGGGGGGGGGGCGGGCAATGCAATCTGCCTGGGCAAAAGTATCATGATACTGTTTGAGCAGTCCTGGGGGAGCAGGGATTCCCCCAAAATAACAGCTCTGCTACTGTGAAGAGCTTTGCTGGCTGATTTGAGTGGGAATAGCAGCCACCAGGAAAGCTGCTGCAGTTACAGCTGGGAATGCTGTTTAGCATTCAAAACGTGTGGGGCAGCAGGAAACACTTGACGTGAAAGGAGTTTGTGTTATTAGCTTAACTCCTCTTCGTATCTATCTAGAAGGAGGTTGTGTGGTGGCGGTGCCTCTCAAAGACCCGCGGCGATGAGCTCCGGTCCGCTCGCGGAGGCTGCGCGATCGCGGCGCGAGAGCTGCGCCGCCACCTGGTGGCTGCGGGGGCGCAGGCGCGGCTGCTGCGCGGCGGCCGCAGGACCTGCGCCCCTTTCCCAGGCTGCCTTCAGGGGTGATCTCTCTGCTGCTGTTCGGAGGAAAGGCAGAACGTTAGAATAAGCAGAGTGGGGGGAAAAAGGTTGGAGATGCTGTTTTAAGGGCGGCCTGATATAAGAAAATGTTTGTTGGCAAATTCCTGATTTCTGAAGATAGATACTGTATTTACAGACTGGGTATTCAGAAACACTTAAAAATGCACATTCCCATTAATGCCCAGTAAATTTCTATTTTTTAATACTTAAACACATTTGAAAATATAATTTCTTTTTATTTCTTTCTCTTCAGGAAACATTTTTTCCATAATAATAAACACTGAAAACAAAATAATGAGAAAATGTATTCAGCTCTAAACTGACTTTAGGGACAGCTGCCTTGATTCCTGTGGATTTAATAAGAAAGTTTCTAGGACTACCATGTCGAGATCTGCATAATGAGGGAATTAAAACTGTGATTGCAGTGTAATTTTTAGTGAGCAGTAAACATTAGGAGTCCAACTGGGTGACCCTGAAATACAACTAGACTTAGTTCTGTGAAATTATTTTGCTGCAAATAAAAAAGAAATGGAGTAAAAGTGGGGTTGAAATGGGTTTAATATTCTTTTTTTTTTTTTTGTACTTTAAAGGAATACCAAGGTGTTAAGAGAGAAAACGCTATTTGACAGACTTTGATTCTGATTAATTCTTTTAGTGTTTAATCACCCTGATTTCATAGGAGTTTGAACTTAACACATAATATATGATCAAGCTATTTAATTATGTTCATTTTCTTTTAAGCCATGGAGCCATTGATCTCCTCTAATCTGACATTCCATATAATGTGGAATTTCACTTACTTTTGCATTAAGCCAGTATTCCCCCTTCTGCCTCCAAGGGTTCAAACCTTCATCTCTCATTTCCCACCTTCAAGCTATAAGCTTGCTACTCACCCCCTTGAAGCTGTTTTACTGTACAAAAAGTATTAAAGAGCTGTTATATGTCCCTCTTTGCCTAGCTACAGGAGTCAAGTCTAGGAGCTAGACAATTTCTGGGGCAAGGGGAAACGTATGCTCCAATTTCTCCTCAAAGGAATTCTTACACATTTTTGTATGAAACACTCATTGATGAAACAACTCTGGGAGCAGACACTAGGACTTTAATAATCCAGTCATGTTCCCTGTGTTTTGCACCCTTTATTTTTCTCTAATATTGGATCCTTATCTGCAAAGCAGGACACCTCCAGCAAGAGAGATCAAATTCCTTATAGCTCTGGAATTACCTGGAAAAAAATTAAAAACCTGAAAAAAATTAAAAACAAAAATAAGAGAAGAAAAAAACCCAGCGCCTTTGGTCTGAAATAAAGCATTAGCTTTGCATTTCCTTCACTTGGATTGAATGCACTAGCCTACTTCATAATACACTGTATCTTCCTTTTGCGTTTTAAAGGATAAAACACATTTGAGCATGAGAAATTAGGCTTCTAATTTTTTGCAGAGCTGCAGGACTGTGAATGAGTGGATGCCAGAACCTGCAGCATAAGCTGGCTAAAGAAGGGTGGTGTCTCAGGTGCCTGGACTCAGTGTTTCTGGTTGGCTGGTTTAGGCATTTCTCCCTTTGGACTCCTGAGTCGTTCAGACCATATCCTGAAACATCTGCCTCTTGCTGTGGCGTGGGCTGCGGAGTCTGCTCTGATAGCCAGACTGAAAAGTTGACTGAAACTTAGTATGCCTTATTTTGTGCTTAATGAGAAGTAATGCCTTACAAAAATTTTATGGCACAGAATCCTTTGGGGAATGCCAAGCCTTCCTGCAGGCTATATGGAGATAAAGACAGTTTAACAGGTAAAGCAAAATCCATGCATGAAAGCAAAGCAAAAGAAGGAATTAATTCACCACTTCCCATGGGCAGGCAGGAGTTCAGCCATCTCCAGGAAAGCAGGGCTCCATCACGTGTAACGGCTACTTGGGAAGACAAACACTGTCACCCCAAATAACCCCACTTCCTTCTTCCCCCAGCTTTATATGCTGCGTGTGACATTATATGGTATGGAATATCTGTTCGGTCAGTTGGGGTCAGCTGTCCCAGCCATGTCCCCTCCCAACCCCTTGTGCACCCCCAGCCCACTCGCTGGTGCGGTGGGGTGAGAGGCAGAAAAGGCCTTGACTCTGCGTGCTCAGCAGTAACGAAAACATCCCTGTGTTGTTGACACTGTTTCCGGCACAAATCCAAAACATCCCCACACTAGGTATGATGAAGAAAATTAACTGTGCCAGGCAAAGCCAGCACAACCACGTAAGAAGGTAATGCTAACTTTTCATACAGTGTGCACTGTTCACATCACTTGCTCAGATATTAGGAGTTCCAAGAACATAACATAGACACAACCCAGGGAACGTGCCTATGGACTATATGGCATTTTGAGAAAGAGCAGTTTCCCTTCTTTCTGAAGCTGTGCAGCCGTGCAGCAAAGCACTCAGGATTCCGTATGCAAAAGAAGAAAGAGTATGATTTTGTAGCCTAGCTGGTAGGGCACAGAACTAGAGGAATTAAGATACATATTCTAAACCTTGCTTCTGTGACCGGTTCACTGTTTTGTCCGCAGTAGGACAGTTTCAAGAAGAGGGAATGAAAGATGTTTCTTATGCCATTACAGCTGGGTGATGGAAGGTATGTTTTTGGATACTCAAGCTGAAAACATCTCTCATTTTCTAGGTGAATGATTTAACCATTAAGCTGTTGATTAGTGAGTGTTTGCTGCTGTCTTCTCTGGCAACTCAAAAAAAAAAAAAAAAAGAAAAAAGAAAAAGGCTAAGAGCACTGCCCCATGATTTATACTAACTGGTCTCTCGGAGTAGCCTTTTCATAATTGGGGACCTCTAAGGGCTAGAAAGTAAGAACACCTGCTTTTTCGATGTTTAGCCCCTAAAGGATGTAGGATGAAAAAGGCCCACGCTTGGATTCCAGCTGGGTGTGTGTGGGAGATAAGCACTGAGGTGCTGACACTGAAGTAGTTCAGGGCATGCTTGGGAGCACAGTTCCCAGTGCCTGGGGAGTCGAGAAATCAGACAGGGAGGCAGCTAGTGACTGCAGGTGCCTGCAGGTACGGCAGCTGCTGAACAAGGTGTTTTAAATAACAAGTTTGAACCTGGACAGTGCAATTCTGCTTAATGCTTGCTGTAAGATTTCATTAAATTTAGTCCATGCACCCTAATTCATGCTGTTAGTTTTCTTCAGAAATATTTTAATGGATTTTAAGAATTAAACTTACTGCTGGTGTTTTGGTTTGTTTCCACCAAAAAGTGACACTTCCTTGTATTTGAGGACGGATTAGGAAGGGGACCACTCTTGAGCAAACTGGACGTGCACAAGTCCAAGGGAGAGACACCTGGGGTCGAACAACCCTGTACATGCTGGGAACTGACTGGCTAGAAGGCAGCTCTGCAGGAAAAGAGGGGTGTATCCAGTATTAGGTGTTTGTGCTTCTGATGGACGGGAGGTTGAATATGAGTGAGTGGTGCGCCTGTGTGGTGAGGAAGTCCGCTCACATACTGGGATGGATTTAATCACCATCTTCAACTACCTAAACTGAAGGTACAGAGGAAACACAGCCAGACTCTTCTCAGGGGTGGGCAGTAGAAGGTTGAAGAGCATTGGATACAAGTTGCAGCAAGGGAAATTCCAGTCAGATACAAGAGAAAAAAATTATTCCCAGTGAGACTAGCTAAGCACTGGTGCAGATTGCCTGGAAAGGCTGTGGATTTTCCATTATTTGTTGATAACAAGCCTTGACTGAAAAAGGCCCTGGATAACCTGCCCTGGCTTTGAAGTTACCCCTGCTTTTAAGCACAGGTTGCCCCTCACAGGTTACCCCTGCGGTTTGAGCAGGGGTTGGAGCAAATGGCCTTGAGAGGTCCATTCCAACCTTAGTTACTCTCTGATAAATATAACTTTCTTGGGTTTTGCACAGTGTTGTTGTAGATGTACCTAAACTAGTTTTAGATGATTCAGTTTGGGAACAGACGGTTTCTCTGAGGTGAATAAGAGCTTGGTCCCATTTGGGCAACTGGTTAGTGCTCAATACTAGAACTGACACCATGTTCAGGATAGCTGGTTTATAGCAATACACATACATACACGATAGTGTAGATGTAGTATAGACACACCTAATTACATCTGTCCCACCCCCCAGGAGCAAATATCCTTTAGCAGAACTATCAGTAATAGGGTGCCATCATTATGTGATTTAATGATGACAGATAATATACTACAGCACCACAAAGCCCTTTCTGTATATTCCTTCAAACTTATGCATCCTCTGGTTAATGACTTTTTCACAGCAAGTGCCTTATATAGATATCTGTGCTTAGGAGTGTAAATTGGGCTGAGGTAAATGGGACTTGCTAATAAGCAGGGAGCTTATTTTGTCAACGAGTGTTCCATCCAGGCAGTAAGACATTATGGTAAGTTTTTGCCCCCTCCTCCTTATTTTTCAGGACATTCTTACACTCCAAGTCTTTTTCAACAAGGAGGTTTTCAATTTAGGGGAATGGATGCTCACCTGACATATCTCCTTGGTGCTGACAACCTTAATTTTGGAGTGGGTCACATTTGTAGGATACCTTACAACATTATCATGCGTGCTATATATATATAAACAGAGACATTTTTACTCACTTTTTACTTTTGTAATCTTTCAACAGGATTAAATTAATTTGCAAAAGAAAACCTTGTTGAAATTAGTAAGCTTATTAATGATTGGTGAGTGTTACTTTTTTACAAAGAAAAATTTCTATTTACTGTATTTCAAAGAAGTTTTACTGTATGAAGTATATTATGATATATATAACTACAAGTAATGGGAGGAAATTAAAAATAATTTAAACTTCCAGAAAATGAGTTCTATTAGACTGTAGAATAAATTCCCAGGGGAAACTGTAGAAGCCTCATTATGTGGCTTATTTAAAACTAGATTAGATGAAGTGCCTGAAGGGAGCAAGCTTGGGCTGTTTCCTGTAAGGCTGAAGGAGATGACCTCAGAGGTATTTTTTTTTTTGCTTCTGAATTGCTTTATTCAGTGATGTGGTGCATCTGGGAAAGTTTTGTTCATTCTTGTATAAGAATGTTTTGTAGGTGCTCTTCTTTCTACAATACTTCTGTGTGATTTTTAAAATGAACTTTTTTTTCCATAATAGGATTTTATAGGTCTTTGTACTGATGCGTATCACAATGAATGTGAGTAAAAATAATAGCTTTTTTAATACAACATCAGGAATAACTTGACAAAGGTAGAAATATCCCTACAAATGCCTTCCTTTTTCTTTCTGGTTTTAGAGTTAAAAATTTACAGTTAAAGTGATTTTCTTTACAACCTTGACTCTATGTATCCATGGGTGGCATGAAGGTTGGTGTGGTCATGATGCTGTCTTCTGCCGACAGGAATGCTGCCCGTGGTGAGCTCAGCATACCTGTAAAGTGCAGACTTGCGTGCGCTGGAGAGTGATCTCAGGCCATACCTGGGGCTGAGCCACAGTTTGGATTGGTACACAAGGGAGCCTGGAGGCTAATCTTGAAGCTACTCTGTAAAAGTCCAGATGTATTTGTTGAGACTTCATTATTCCCTGCCTCAGTGGCTGTATAGGTATTTCATATGAAGTGGAGCAGCCCCAAAAGAAGAGCATGTAGGAGAATGGTTACATCAGCGTTGGCGACTGCGTAACTGAGATGGCTGTTGGGTTTTCTCACCTGCTATTCTGGACAGAGCAGCATTGTACAGTTGCACAGACATTCTCTGTCCCGTTCACATGGAAACTTCAACACTTTTTTTGATCGCTAATTTAGTCTCCATTATAAACTCATAAGGCATATATGATCTGAGCTTTCCTTATTTGTAATGTTTAATTCCATGAGAGGAGACAGTTTCTTCTACAGTGGCTTTAGGAAAGATTTTGTATTAAAAATTTTTGCTACTATTTACAGCATTCTATTTGATCTTTTTTGCAAGTATTCAATCAGGGTGCAAACTCTCAAAATGACTAAAGAACCAATGGCCTATAAATTTACTATTCTGCAATATGAATCCACAGTATCTGCTCCAACAATTTATGATTTGATAGCTGATGCCAAAGAGAGTGTAGACATTCATTTAATTTTGGATCATTAGATCCAAAGCTGTCCTGGTGATTATGGCATGCTATTATTTTTGTCCCTGTCAAAACCAATGAGCAGTTGTGGTAGTGATGGGCTTAGCTGACCAGAGATGCTCAAAACAAAAGATTAATGATGAAGAGCTGGATCATGCACAAGAATGTTTCAAGGAAGATTTAGAGAGAGGAGAAATTAAGTTGTTGTTTGAAATATATTTATCTAGTGTTTGCATTAACCTTACAATATATTTGCAATGCTTTTGTCAAGAAAAAAACTGTAGTTTATAGTACATTTAAACAATGACTGTAATTTTTTAAATTTGTACTTGGAACAGAATTTTTTTGGGCAGTAATTATGCAACTTCAGTCCTGTAATACAAACATATCTTCATCACCAGATGGCATATTGTCATCCACTGCAACACTGCTAAGTGACTATTCAACTATCATGCATGGCAAATGGGAGTTCACAAACAGATTTCTTTAAAATTGTGATTAAATTTTGCCAATTCCAGTGATACTGCTAGATGAGTTTTCTGAGCTTTGTTCTTTGACCAACTGTCTTCTTCCTCTAATTACCATATTTTTTTTTGTTTTCTTTTACCTCAGGGAGTGTTCCACTCCTTATCTCCAAATATGCTATGACATTTTCAGTTTCTGGCAGGAGATACTTGTAGAGTTTTCGGTTTGTATTAGGTACTACCTTGTCAAACCCTTCCCCACATTTTTTTCTATCTGCTTGGGCTCCCTGGGGATTGTGTGTATCAAAACCAAATAACAAAACACTGACAAAAGTAGTGTACTAATCTGTGCAAAATTACAAACCTGAGAGGTACCTCATAGTAGGATTGTATACTCAGTAGATTAGGGATATTGTTTCTGCAAGCCATTTTTTTTCCTTATTTAACAATAACAACCAATTTGAAGCCATGGCTTGACTAATTAGAAGAGAGATTAAAATATTATGTTGACCAGGTAGCAAAATATTTTGATTTCACCAAAATACAGTTGGCCACCAGGTGGAGACTTTGCATTAACTTTTCCTAAACTAAAGCTACAAAAGACAAAAGAAGATATCAGCATAAGAAGCCATTTGCACAAAAATAAAATAATCCCATTATTTTTCAGTTCTGGTTATAGATAAGTCTTGCAATGAAAAGTTTCCCAAGGTGATCTGAGGAGGCTAAGTCTTAATTCTTTGAAAAAAGAGAAGCATAGAGTGTAAGATTTAGCAACATAATGCTGAATTGTTTCATGAAATGATGGAACTTACTAAAGTTAAATATGTTCTATCTTCCTGATTATTCTTTTTAAGTGGTGGGGAATTGCCCAATCTCAAATTATTTTCATTAAAAATGACCTAGTTATAAAAACTCTTTGGCCTTTAGAATTCGCAGCAGGTTTAAATAACATTGATCTTTGTGTGGCATAGTTAATAGCAAAGACATAATTGCATGTTTTTCTGTAAGTAGAAGTCCCTAAATGCAAATACTAATACGCAGCATCATCTATAACAATCTGCAAATTTATGGAGGAAACTGGTTTTCCAGGCTAGCTGTTTATTAATATGGAGGAGAATAATATTAAATTGGAGCTCCGTCATCTTTCTTTCCATTTTTATGCAATGAAGAGGATGCAGAAAGAGGTGAGGACCATTGCCCTGTAACTAATCTGGCTGCAGAATTTCAGTAATGGGGCAGGACCATAAAACCATTCTCTTCCTCTCTGATCAGCAATAATACCATTTCTCAGCTACAGACCAGTTAGTTGGAAACAGATGATAAGTGAGTAAATGTGGGTGCTGAGTTGTAGGTGATTAAAGGGAACGGAAGGCTGAAACTATGAATCAGATTATTTAGTTTGTGCCAAAACTTAGCAAAAAAAAATGAGGACGAGGTGATCTTGGATAGGTAAAAAAATCCATATAGACATGATTTAAAAGGTCGTGTGTGAGAGTATCGGGTGACAGAGCAATGAAAGCTGCAGGCAGGTGAGGAATGAGGCTGTAGTGGGAATGGGGAGCAGAGGGGTCTCGTAGGGTTTACAGCAGCAGTTTGCCATTCTGCACTTCAATGAGCTTAGTTTATTTATTTCCTCGATTTCATCCTGAAGGGCTTGGGCAAAAGAAGAGATGTCAACCCTATTGCTTCTTCTGGCACATCCCATCAGCAGATATATTTAAAAACTGTTCATTTGAAAGAAAGAGTAAGTGGATTTAAGACTCAAGCCAGGACCAGTGACATCCGCTTTGGGCCTGGGGACAAACACAATATTTGTCTGTTGCAGGGAGAGGGAATTGTGGAATAGAAGGAGACGCTCTGGTAGAAAAATGGTAACTGGCAGGGCTTCAAAAGAAGGAAAATGAAAATTAAATAAATAAATATTAGAAAATCACTTTTAAAGATCCCAGATGACTTATGATCAAGTAGTTAGATTTCTAGTGCATAGTAGCTGGCCAGGTAAGGAATTTGCTACAGATTTTCATTTGTTCTAGATCAGGTATGAAACCTGCAGTTACTATAAAGCTGTGAGTACCCAGTGACTTCTGCTGTGGTTGCTACCACATTTAAATATGATGCTAGGCCACATTCATACCTTGTGTGCTGTTGAAAAGAGCTGGGGTGCCTTAGGCCAGCTAGGTCTGGATGGGCTTTCAGTTTTCAGTACAGAACTAAGGACTCTTTTTCTCTATTATCCACATCAATCTTTTGATATTTGCTTGAGTTACAGAACAAATTTCGGGAAGGCGTTCCATCTTAATTTGAAGTTATCACATGACATCATTCAGTATGGCTAATTGACATTTATAATTAGAAAGGTGCATCTTTAGTTTTATTATGAATTTGTCTTTTTTAACTTTCAGACATTGGTGTTCTTTGGTGCTTGGCAGTTTGGCTGACTAAGGAGTTAGTTATGAGTCATTAGAAAAATAACCAAAGACTTTTGAAATAAAAACAGAGCTATGTAGTTAATGATAAAACCATGTGCTTTAGTGCTGTTTGTACAAGTGATGTGTAACACTCTAAGGGCAAGTTCTCCTGCTTTTATTATTCTTTATCAGTGTCTTAGAGTGGACCACTTGTGCAGTAAAACATAGTTCAACATGGTTGGAAGGAGGAGAATCTAGCCCTTAAAATAAGATCTGAAAATTGCCTGACATCCCTCATACTATTGTATGTGAAAAGCAGTTCATTTGGTGCCAGTATTAGTGTGAAATACTAAGCGAAGGGCTGTGCTCACATCTGTAGGGCTCATCCTCTTACCTACAATGGCTTTAAGAGACCTCCTATGATGATGCAGTCCACAGTTTCTTCAAGGTGAGGTTTTGACTCTATAATACTGAGCTTTGATTTGTAAAAGGGGACTGTTACATAATCTGCAGGTTTAAATGGGTAGCTTACTCTTTTCCTTTCTTTTTAAATTTACACTAATTTCCTTTGTGTATTTCAGAGGAAAAGACTTAACAGATCCTTTAAAGAACAATGAGGTTGGGAGAGCTTTAATGATTGGACAGTATGCTTAAGCCAAAGAAGAGCATTAATTGCAGAAAAATATTAAACCCTTACTGAGATTATTTTTTAAAAAAATACAGCTTTTGAGATTTGTTGAAATAAATCAGAACAACATAGACTGTCATGGACATTATTTGCATGTGATGAATGCATGTGCTAACCTAAGCTGCTGAACTATTCAGGCTGAAGGTTTCCACCATTGTTCTTTTTCCTGTAGATACCACAGAGGAAAAGATTAAGAGCATTATAACTTTAACATAAAACTCAGAAATAATGTAATAGGAAAAAAACAGTCTATATATAACAAAAGGCAAATTTGCATAGGTTTACTTTTATCCAAACATTTGACCTCCAGCTTAGATGGATTAAAAAGGAGGAAGAAGAACCTGTACCCATTTGTCTTGGTGCAGTAATCTGAAAGTTAACACGCTGGGAAGCATTTCCCACTAACTCTGAACAGGATGTACTGATTTATTTATTTATTTATTTAAATCTGCATTTCTCATACCACTCCTGTGACGGCCAACTGACCATCCTGTTGGAAAGTAGTAATGTTTTTCATTTATTCAGCATTCTTAATCCAAAGATCTAGAAATTGCTTTTCTGATATGTCAGTCGTTTCGTCATTCAGATGTTCCACTGGCTCTTTAATAAACACTGAGTTTGAACTGTCTTCAGAGCTCTTGACAGCTCTGTCTCTGGTTGTATCTTGCATTCTGTGTTCTGTCAAGTCCCCTTGACCTGGCTCTTTAAACCTTCCAGAGGTTCAAACAGTAGTTTTGCTGGTAGCATCCTCACAGTAGTTTATGATTTTATCATGCCATCCTTCAGGAAAACATTTCTCTTTTCTCCAATCACTAGACCGCTCGTCTCTCTTTACTCAAAGACTTAGAATTTCAGTTTTTGACATATATACTAGAACTGAGTCTATAGCAATATAAAGTAAACTGAAGGAAAAGGAATTCTTAAATCTGAATCCTGCAAAAGTCTCAAAGTATAGATGTCTGCCATTTCAAGTTGATAGAATATACATTTCTCTTGCTGTGATGAATTGCCCAGCACTGAAAACAGAATTGGTGGCTGTGGAAATCGCTTTCAGCTGTGCAGATCTTGCCAGTGGCAGGTTAGAGGCACCTAAGGAAAAAGGGGGTTGAAGGCATCGTTTTTTGTACATTTATTTTTTTTATTAATTTAAAGAAGAGTTTCAATTGCAAAATGGTAGCTCACATTTTTATTTAAATTTTTATATTCCAGTAATGGTACTGTTCGATTCAAGAAGAATTGTATTAAGTAAGGGAGGTTCTGCAGGAGTCTAGCTAAAAGTACTCAGGCAACAACTTCCCAGTCATTCACCCTACCCACAAAATTGGATCTGCAGGGATTTGAATGTGCTCACTGCATTTCAATCTCTCTTTATTTGAATCCATTATGTATTTTATATATCTTATTCTGACAAAACAATCAAACAGAATAAGAATGACATATTTAAGGCTGGTTATAGTAGCGTTTAAGGCAGTATAAAAAAGAGAGATAGTCTGGTTACTAAATCATTCTAATAAAGGACAGCATTGCTTAGTTTTATTTTACAGTCTCCTGAACAATAACAACAGCAGCTTCTCCACTATTTTCATTTTTTGTGAAAGCAACTGTTCTGGAGAATAAGATGGGGAAAACATCACAAGTATTGAAATAATTATGCTAATATTTGAAACAATGATTTGCAAGTCACTGTTATATAAGAAATGCTTCCTTCTTTTTCTGATTTTTTTTTTAAATATGAAACATCTATCAAGTAAACAGGAAAGGAAAACTGTCTTTTTCTGAGTGGTTTCATTTCCAGTGTTTCTTCAGCGTCCCCTCAAGGGTCAGACTCAATAAACAGCTGTGCACTATGTGTGAATAAAATCAATGTTGCAGAACTGCATAGCACACCAACAAAAAAGGGTTTTAATTCTTTTCTCTTTGAGTGTAACTGGGCCACTTATGAGTTTAACTTTTCCCATTCCAGTATTTACTCTCAGTGCTTGCACCAAGGAAGAATTCAAAACAAGAAACAGCTGGAGCCTTTTCTTTACACTTCACCTGCTATTCACATCAATAACCCTTCAAAACACAAATGTGCTTGCAACTCGCACACAATTTTCACCGCACCCACTTTTGTTTGGAGAACAAAAGTAACTTCATCATCTCACTTGGGATAATAAATATTAGAAATCTGCATGACACCATTTTCTGGGAAGGCTGTTATTTCCTATATTACAGAACAAAACTTGTCTCGCATAAAGGATATTCTGATCTATATTTACAAAGATACACGTATGCTTCCTTTGTGTGCATTTTTTTTTTCTTCTTGGGTTGTAAAGAACAAGATACACCTGGTATTAGGATGAGATGTGAACAGAAGCATCTATGCGTGCAGAGGGTGTTTTGTGCATGAGTTTGTTCTTCCTCAGCGGATGTAGGACACTTCTTGACCACCACAAAGAGCTTGGCTGGAGAGAGGTGCTTGGCTGCATCATGCTTGGCCAAGCAGACACTTCTGGGTGGTAAGAATTTCCCACCTACATTGGTTGCTGATAGAAGTGCCTTTGAGTAACAGGGTGCACAATGGTAGATGCTTGCATTGTGCATGTGTCTGTGTCAGGGGTAGTTACAGCATGTTACAAAGCTTTTGGTTGTTCCGTTTTGTAGACACAAAGATGGCCAGGGGTTCTTGCAAGCACCCAGGAGCCTGTTTGGGCTTCCTGAGTGACTGCAAATGTATACTGTTTATAAGGACATTAAAGACATTTTGGGATAGATCTCACAGGTCTCTGGATTTCATACAGCTTGTGATAGTGTAAGTGCATCCCACGTGGACAGCAGTGAGGAGTCATGGAAAAATGCGAGGGTGAAAGAAGGGCTTGGGTCTGTGTAAATTTTTGTTAGCAGAGGTAATAAAAAATATTGGCTGTATACCCAATGTATATAAGCCTCTACATCGTTTCCCAGGTTGTTGCATGAGGAGGCCTTACTGGTGGGAGCAAGGACACAGAGATGGATGGGCAATAGTGTGTTGTGGATCCTCCCAGATGTACAGTTTAGAGCAGATCCCATATCTATGCCAGGCTAGCCTGCAAACATGGACTGAATAAGTCTTCCTTGATCATCAATTAATCTTCCAGCTCTTTTAAGTCATCCAAAGAAATGGGAACATTTTTACACTGATCTTGCTGATGTCCTCATAACGGCACAAGCAAAGTCTTCTTCCAGTTACCAGAAGTTCTATTGCAAATAGAAGGAAGACTTTTAAGGACCTTGGAAGCTTTTCAGGGTTTTTCTTCATGTCTAACAGTATTAATTTACGTACACACCTTTCCAAGTAGTCCACATGGAAGAAGGTTTTCTCTGTTTCCTGTCTCAGAAATGAAAAGTGGGATAATGGTAGTTTCATTGTTAAGATTTGTAAGTAGAACATATTCATATTTTCATACATGTAATGATGTATGATATAAAATTACCTGTCATACATATAAATTGTAAAATAGGAAAGGTGAGTCATTCTGTGACATAAGATAATTTTGAAAACTAACTTCTGACTTCCAGTAGAGATCTTGATTTGGGTAGGGTGGTGGGGAAGAAGGGAACAGAGCCACAGCATAGCCGTTGAAGTGTTGATTTAAACTTGCACTGGGTCATGTGCTTCATATAAGCAAATATGTATTTTTTGCCTGATGAAGTTAGAAAACTCTTATGTGTTGTGATCTCAGGAATGTCAGGTTTTCTCTTAGTGTGACATACTTCGAGAAATACAGAACAACTTCGCTGACAACTGAGCAAACCGCAGGTTGTTTCTTTTGGTTCATGTTACAAAAAAAATAAAATAATCAGACACAGATAAATAAATAGACAAATAGGGAACACTAGTAATTCCCGTAATGGTCCAGTCAATGAGGGTAAGTGACATCTTTCTCATAGTACTATATTTATATATACACTTAATATAACTTGACGGGAAATAGCTTAAGCCACCTACGATGACTTTCATCTCTCTGAAATGCTTACATTCAAATATCTATGTAAGCCTAAGTCAGTGGAGACAAATAGGCACATCTAGGGAAATACTTCACCTCATGGAACCGGTCTCCTGGAACGTGATTTAACCATCCTGCTTCTTTGTGTTGGACTACAGAGGTAGCCTAGAGACAGAAAACTGACTTTCAGATGCCTGAATTTAGGGTAGGTGTGTCCTGTCTCTAGCATATAGCCCTGAATTAGACAGGACAGTTAGTCAGTCACTGTCCAGCTCTAGAATGCTCCACAGTCAGTGTGCTGGCTACACGGGTTGCTTTTCAGAAGTAGCTCTACATTAAGAGCCTAAGATTTTCTGAGTCATCGTGCTAAATCTACACATCTCATTTTTAGGTGTTAGGTTGTTTGCGTCTGACCTCCAGTCTCTATCAGTGAAAAAACAATGTCCAATTTTATTCATTTGTCTATTTAATCCAAACTGGTAATTAGTTTCCCTGTAGCTTAAGCCTTGGAGGAGGCAAGCACCTTTGTATGAATTGTCAGTGGATCACGATAAAGTAGCAGGACTCTCACTGCTAGATCTGTCTGCTCACTAACAGCATATGCTCAGGGACAATTTCTTCTGCACATTGACAGTTTGACAGACATGATTTTTTTTCCTGATCCTTAGAAGAAGTGAAAAGATTTCTCAAACTTGCTAAAGATGCTGATTCCCGAAGCTCTGTGTTGTGTTTTTTATTAAAGCATTCCAGTATCACAGCATCCAGACTTGTGCCCTCTTAGTTGATAGTCAAGGGGGATATTTGCAGGACTGACTGCGCAGTGACCTCGGGCTTCCAGCGGCAGCAAAAATGCCTCAGGGAAACTCAAGAGATTTATCATAATACTGTTTGTTTACAGGAACTTTCAGGTACAACAGAGACTGACAGGTACTGTACCACACAGGTTAAACAGTAAAGAGCTTAGCAATAACAATATAGAAAGACAATATTTACATTGTATACAAAATTTCTCTCTCTACTGGATGATGTTTTAAGTCCCCTAGAGCTGTTTTCCCTGATATGCTGACGTTACTGGGCCTACAGTTCAACGTGCTGTACTAGGTAGCAGTTCGCGGGGCTTTTTTCTCCTTCTGTTATTCTTTAAGGCTGGTCAAACTTTGCAGAAAGTTAAATATTTTAAGGAGGATCTGATTTAGAAGGTCCATGGTATTTTTCAGAGACACTGCCATGATCATAGATACAGAGGTAGAATAAGGTAATGAAAATTTGTTGGCCGCTTTTTGGCTTTTCTGTTTAGCTTGTATAAAAGAAGGGTAAAGTCCTCACTGGTGTAACTGAAGAGCTGGTTAGCTGGAAGGCAGGTTCCAAGTAAGAATCTCAATTTTCCTTTGATGTAAAGTATCTCTCTTAGGAACCTACATGGCTTATTGCTGCAAAATATGAATAGCTGACAGAAATGTGTTTCTCCTCCTAAAGTTGCCATGTGAAAGAAAGGGACGTATTGGTATCCCTGCTGGACAGATAGGGCTCTGAGACTGATGTCCCAGACAACAGGCCTTTGTGCAAAAGTTGATTTTTAGGAGATTGATATTAAACACTGAATTCCAAGTACACAGTCATTAAAATCTTTCCCAGGTATACAGATTTTTGCCAGTGAAGTTTCCTTAAATGCTTATTCAGGTCTTGGGGTAGGATGAATCACTCTCTGCTTATTCTCCACTGACTACAAAGGGAGCATGAGCTTCCAGATTGGACTAGGCACCTGCCTTGCATGCCTCTAAAAATGCATGCAGTAAACTTAGGCCTAAACACCTAAGCCCCAAGAAGACATGTTTTCAGGCACAAATTCCACCTTTGTATTTGCTGTTGGTTATGCAGGTAGCTCTTTGCTGAGCTTGCCGACTGCTGTCAATACTCAGACACCCTTCTCAGAGCTACCGATGCTGTCTGGGACACAGGCCTCCAAAAGGTAGGCAAGTAAGTGCATCTGTGAGTATAGATCACACACCATAAGGCTTCTGAATCCAGGAGTCTTACTGGAATGTTCTTCCTTCCAGTAACTACCATAAATGTTTATGGAGCTTGTTTCAAAGTATTTTGCAATCCTTACGTAATTTTTGACACTTTTTACTTTTAACAGTCCAGGCATCTCAAATTTCAGCTCAGATTAATACAATTCACCCTCACAAACATCTCCCTCAGGTTCAGCTACTTTTTTAAAATTTTGCTTTATTTACTGCTTTTACCTGTTGAAACAGTTGTCATGTCTGTACCTGGAGGTGATACCACTTTTTCTTTTTTTAATTCTGTGGGTTGAATAATAGTATGCCTATGCAAGTTATTACTGTTCATGAAAAATAAAATATAGCCATACATGAACTGCAACACTTCAGAGTTTCTGCTCTCCCAAACAAGGAAAATAATTTAATTTACAAGGTGGATGATAGGAGTAGAAAGAAAAAAACCTCAGAAAACCTGTACTGCAAAAGTCAACATTATCAGGAATTTTTACTATATATATATATATGCCTATGAAAAACTAATGCATAGTCTTCTGATCAACTACCCTTGAAGTAAACCGTGAGCAAAATGGACACAGAAATGACACCTATGACACCTATATAATAGTCTCCAAAGGCAAAAAAACCCAGCTGTTGGTCTTACAAATTGGTGGTTGCTTGAAGTCTAGACTGCAAACCACATTGGATTGTACAGCTCTCAAACCACGCAAGAATGGAGAGTATTATAGCAGCTGTTACCATGGACGTTGACAGAAATCTGAAAAGTGCAAAGGATAAACATAACAAAAAAATAAACCTTTCCAGATGGCTGTACAGCTTCCTAAAAATATACACTGCCACTGAAGGCTGGCTGGATTGAAAAGATACATTGTCTAAAATAAAAAAGCTGTAGAAGCTGCTGTATGTTAAAAAAAAAAATTAGAAGGTTTTGGTAAGTGAAATTTTTCTCCAGTCTCTGTAGAACTTGTTTATACAATGTAAAGTTGCAGATGGGATGTGTAATTAAGATTGGTGCATAGATAATAATGTAAGCACCATTCTAAAAAGCATGGATGAATGGTTAAATGATAAATGCCATTTGGCTGCACTTTGATAAAACAAACATAATGTTGTGAGACTAAGACAAGCAACTAAAACCCATGTTGACTAGCAGGCCGGCCTCTTTTCTATACGAGTCTCATCACGCATGCCTGTGCCTGTGTCACCTCAAGATTAGACTAATGTAACTGATTTATAGGGGTCCGGCTTTGGTATGTGGTCCCCAGCAAGCAAAAGAAATGAGGCTGGAACTCATGCATGAGAGCTTGTCAGTGTCTGCAAATTGTAGTTTCCTTGAATAACTGCCTGCTGTTTAAGATGAATGGCAATTCCATATATCATGACACATAGTGAACACCATTAGCAGATATATTTCTGGATGTCAGAGTGCTCCTCATATTACCTTCTACTTTCAGAAACTTTCACCAGTTTGGCTGAAAGTTTCCTGACCTGGCAGGGGTCTGTAGGAAAAAATTAAAAAGGAGATAATCATCACAACTCTTCCTGTATCAAGACTTAGGGCCACATTTCATGTGATCTAAAATGAGAAGCGGGTCAGTGTTTTACAGTGTTAGAGTTAAGGCTACTGTAATTAGTTACAATTTAGCAAGGTTTTTACTGTTATGTCTGCCATTAAGAGGCTGTTCCAAGAGGACATTTCTCCCAGTCTCCAGTCTCAAATTATTTGTGGTGGATTTATACTATTTTGTTTTCATACCAACATTATTCTTTAGATTTAAATAGTTATTCCTTTCTTCTTGTTGTGTCATCTCTGATATATTTCTAACCAGCTTCCCCTACCCACTCGAGTTTCATTTGGCTAGACCAAACAAGCCAACAAGCCTTCCTTTGCTTAGCTCTCATAAAGTACATTCTCCTTTCCCCCAGTCAGCCTTACAGGCCTTCGCTGCGTTTCTCACTGTTTGATCATGGACAGCAGCCAGAGGTGTGTGTGATATTCCTGTGCTGGTAATGCACCAGGAAACAAAGAAAGGAGCAAAACTGGAGTCTGACATCTTAAGAATTGTTATTTCTGAGCATTTAACTGTGATGACTTAACATTCTCTAAACATTTTTAGTGCCATAGAGGTACACGTAGAGCAGAGGGTGATATTTTTGAAATAACTATTTAAACTTCCACTGTCTGTCAGTATAATTCCACACTCTATTGCTAATTTCAATCTAAATTGCTTCCTTTCAGGCCTAAAACCATGCAATCTAAATAATATATTAAACATGAAGGATCCAAATGAAGCCTGGCAGTCACTCAAGGTGAGATTACAGGCTGTTTAAAATGAGCATGTGCCATTTTAGAGGCAGGTGTATCAAAGGTAATTGTCATCATCTTCTCCTTTGGATTATTCCAGAAATCATCAGGAAGATTGTGTACTTCCATTAGCCTCGACAGCTGGTTCCGCTGACGCCAGGATGTCATAAAAAGTGTTGTTAGAGTGATATATTTTTCATGGAGAGAAATATATCACATGGGTACATGGAAGAACTGCTGCTCTGAACCAGGTATTCACCTGAATGACTCCTTCCTCCTATAGGATATAACAATCACATATTATTAAAGTTGAAACAAAAGACACCATCCAAGACACTGTCCAAGCTATTACAAAATGCCTTGGATGCAACCTCCAGATTCGGTTCCTTAGTATGAAGTCCCTTGCAGGAAAATGATACAACGGACTTCTCATTTTAGGTGATAGGCTCTGCTTTCCTAACTACATTTCCTGGCCAATCAACAGAGTAATAATTTTGTTAAATGATTTAAAACATATCTATGACTTTATGAACGTATGGACATTGTATACAGCCTGCACTCTCTATAGCATTCCACAGCTAAATTAGGAAGTTACATTCCGGCTCGGTAAAGTACTTGCATAAAGAACAATTACTTGCACTATTTATAGTGGTTGCTTAGGTGTTCCCTGGCCGTTTTGATTAATTAAGCCTCTAGAAAGGCTCCCTCCCCAACATCAGCAATCCTTGTTTATTAAAACCATTACACTCCTTTCTCAGGATCTTCCTGTTGAGCTATAATTTCATTATCTCAGTGACTGGCTCCACTGGGGTGTTTCTGTTTGAATGCAAGAAGATTAGCATGTTAACCCCTTGTTTTGTATATTGTACACTATCTCTGACACAATTATAAATCAGTCACTGTAACTGCACTAGATGTAGTAGCTCTAAGCAAAACAGAAACAGCAAAATGTAGCTCTAAGAAGCAAAGCTTAGATTGCTCAGCGTGACAAAATCCAGATCATCTCCATTCTAGATTACTGAAGGAACTAGTGCAGGAACTAGCAAGTCCAGCAGCAAAGGTTTTTAATAAACATTTTTTGTACAGTAGGATTGCCTGATTAGAGAATACCACAACCAGTAATAATCTTTTAAAAAGATCTCCGCCTCCTCCGCCACACTCTTCTTACTTCTCACCAGGGCCAACTCAGGGCTTCTTAACTGTGTAAGCGAAACTGAATTTTGCCACTGCGTGGGCGGGCATCAGGGATATTTATTTTGTCCTCATTGTTTGTGATGACATTTCAGTTTTGTGATGGAGCAAAGAAGGATTTTGGGAGAACAGAGTAAGCAATAAGAGGCTTGAAGAAATTTTGAAAGTTCTGGTGGAATAGGGACAACTGGAAGAGACTGGCCTGAGGTGCTTTCCCGCCTCTCCCTACCCTGCCAATCAAATCTCTGGTCTCTTCCAGAAAGAGCCTTCACCCCTTAGAAAGGATGTTGGCCCAGACTCGGCATGGACCATGTGCTAAGGACATAGAGAGCCTACTTTGCTAGTTGTGAGAAGTAAGGACTATAGCTTGCAGGCTTCTTGTGTAAGGTAATACAGTGGATTTAGCTCTTTAAATTTTACAAAAACATTTTCTACAGTGCTGCATAGGAAATTAGTACTGTAGGTGGAGATGATGGCAATTAATAGAGAATGTGGGGTGAATTAAAGAGCTGTTGAAAGGGGAGGATATGCAGGAGGGGATACTGGGATGGAGAAAGGCTATGCTAGTATCCTCAAGGGATCAGTCTGTGACAGATCCTATCTGTGTTCATTAATGACCCAAATGTAGAGAACTAAATATGTGATTCCAAAATGCAGAACTGCGCATGAAGCTGGGAGGTAATGCTGAAACGGGGTGGGGAGGGAATCATCCATTGAAAGAAGGCAGGAGGGATCAGGTGACTTAGGCAACTGGAATGAAAAGTATGAGATGAAACTTGAGAGATTCAAATTACAGTACTGGGTGCTCAGAAACCAGTAATAAAAATTTCTGCTATAAATAGAGGACTTCTAAATTGGAGGACAGACGATGTCTTTCCTTAGCTGGAAGATGGCTATGAACTGCCAAGGATTTTACTTAGCTTCAGGTGTTTTCCATTGTAAAAGGCATTGGTTAAACCTTATTTGTCAGATTAAAAGATTTTGCCTTTTTAACCTAATCACCTGAGTGTCAAAAGGAATAACTTTCTGCAAGTACTTTTGGAGAAGAAATATCAAGCAGGAAAAAAGTTCTGAAGTTAAAAGATCAAGATTGGTCTTCAGCAATCTTAGTTCCCATTAATATTTCTTATTCTATGAAGGCTCTCTGCTCTCTCAAACAGTTCTTTTCCATAAACAGCAATCCATGCCCATAAAAAACATCACAGTGTGCCGATACTCAACATGGTCTCCAGAAATTTTCCCAGCAAGACACATCTCAAATAATGGTAAAGAAACCTAATGATAAAGGAAGGCATTAAGAGATAGGAATTGAAAATTTTCCATTCCTTTTGTCAAATAGCAATAACTAGCTTATTTTTTTCAAAATCTCCACCAAAATTTATTTTGTTAATATATGTGTTTTACTTCAAAACGATTGAATGAGAAATAAAAAAGCAGAAATTATAAAAAGGGCAGAATGAAATGAAAGGAAACAGTTTAGTTTAAAAAGCAATATTTTGAAAGAACTGAAAATGTACTATTGAAAAATGTTTCTAAAGAAACGTATTTTCACTGGGATTTTTTTTGACAACTTGTAATTATCTTTGGTTAGTATTAAAAAATCCCAAATTTTGTTTGATTCAGACACAGACTGCATGTGGAAATGAGTAATGAGAGCATTCAGTACGCCAGTGATTTAAGTGATCTAGAAGATGCATTTCAAAGCATAGCCCAAGAAGGTTACACTATTTCAAAAGGGAAGGTATATAATGATTGCTGCCTTCTGGTTTTTCTTACATATTTTTAAAGCTATTCTGTGTTGACATCTGTATATTGAGCCACAAAGATTATTCTCTTCTAATTTAGCAACTCTTACGATCATAACACTGTTTTTGAAAGACCTTTTTAAGTATAAACATGACAAGTTCACCGTGGGATATAAATTGTTTCCTTTTAGACAGAAAATTTGGAGTTTACTGTCATGGTGTGTTGCAACAATTTTCTAAAACACATTGTTTCCAGGCCCTAGTCTAGGTATATGATTCTGAATTTGACCGTCTCTGATTCTACATGAAGAAAACCAAACATGCTAACTCTAATCCCCATGGTCAGTATTCCTTGTTCAGGTACATCTTGTATGAATAAACATTTCCTAATATACTTTTCTTTTCATGAGAGCCTATCATTTTTGATACCCCTGAAAGCAGAATAGAGGAGACACCTTTTCACTCTGAAGAAATTATTTTGGACTATTCAAATACCTGAACAAATCAAGGTCAAGGGCCTAGACGCTGTAGCTTGGTTGGCTGTATTGTTGAATGGTTAGAAGGATTCTTGACATGACTCTGACCTGAGGTAACCAGCATTCTCAAAAGCTATTCCTAGGCATGGCCCCAGAGTAAACTTGTGCCAGGGAGCATTCCTTGTTGGCGATTTAAAGGTGGACCTTGTGTTGGAGAGCAAGCAGGATTTAAAGTGCGAGCATGGAGAGGATTGTTATAGGTTAGTTAATGTAGAAATTAATTATAGACAATATAGAAATTAATATAGAAAGAGCCATAGTATCCTGTGCTAGAAAGCTAGAAGACAGGGAGTCTGTCTCAGAGAAATCCTTGTATGCCTACCCATAGAAACAAGGAGGTGTAAAATGACTGGGTAGCTAAGGGTGATGTAGAAAACATGACCAGGTCAGGTAGAACGATGAGCTCATGTTTGCAAGGAATATCACAGTAGAAAGTGTTTCTGTCAAAAGAACAAAATAGCTGTGGGGCTACAGGAAGTGTGATTGCAGATAAAAGTGCCAACCACATAAAGTTTTGGTTATGTGGGAGTAGGGGTGATAGACTGATGGATGGAAAGGCATCAAGAATTTTAAAGAATGGACTTTTTTCCAAAGGCAATAGAATTACTAAAGGAAAACTACAGCAAAGAAAAACTTCCTTACAATGAGTTTGAATTGACCATGAAATAGTTTTTCAGGGAAAGTGGAGAAAGCTATGCCAACTACAGATTGTACAACTGTACTGATTTTGGCTGGGATTAATTTTCTTCATGGTAGCTTGTACGATGAAAACAGTGCGGATAACACAGGGATCTTTTAGTTATTAGTGAACAGCACTTTCCCCAGTGAGTAGGCTGGGGGTGCACAAGAAGCTGAGAGGAGACACAGCTGAGACAGCTGACCCCAACTGAACAAAGGGGTATTCCATATCATATCACAGAATCACAGAATCACAGAATGGCAGGGGCTGGAAGGGACCTCTGGAGATCATCTTGTCCAACCCCCCTGCTTGAGCAGGGACACCCAGAGCAGGGGGCACAGGAACGCATCCAGGTGGGGTTTGAATGTCTCCAGGGAAAGGACTCCACAGCCTCCCTGGGCAGCCTGTGCCCCTGCTCTGGCACCCGCACAGGAAACAGGTTTTTCCTCATGTTTAGGTGGAACTTCCTGTGTTCCAACTTGTGCCCATTGACCCTTGGCCTGTCATTGGGCACTATTGAAAAGAGCCCAGTCCCATCGTCCTGACACCCACCCTTTAGATATTTATAGGTATTTATGAAATCCCCCCCTCAGCCTTCTCTTCTCCAGGCTGAACAAACCCAAGTCTCTCAGCCTTTCCTCAGAAGGGAGATGCTCCAGTCCCCTGAGCATGTTTGTAGCTCTCCGCTGGACTTGCTCAAGCAGTTCCATGTCCTTCTTAAACTGGGGGGCCCAAAACTGGACACAGTACTCCAAATGTGGCCTCACTAGGGCAGAGTAGAGGGGGAGGATAACCTCTCTCGACCTGCTGGCCACACTCCTTTTCATGCATCCCAGGACATGGTTGGCCTTCCTAGCCACAAGGGCACGTTGCTGGCTCATGGTCACCTTGCTGCCCACCAGCACTCCCAGGTCCTTCTCAGTGGAGCTGCTTTCCAGTAGTTCAGCCCCCAGGCTGCACTGGTGCATGGGGTTGTTCCTCCCCAGGGGCAGGACCTTGCACTCGCTCTTGTTGAATTCCATGAGGTTCCCCTCGGCCCAGCTCTCCAGCCTGTCCAGGTCTCGTTGGGTGAATATGATGTCATCCTCAGCAATAAAACCAGAGGGGGGTGATTTTACCAGGACTACCATTGCTTGGGAACTGGATGGGCATTGGTTGGCTGGTGATGAGTTTTGTATCACTTGATTTTCTTGGTTGTTTTTCTTTGCTTCTGTTTGCCTTTTCCCCCCCATTTCTTATTAAAATGTCTTCATCTCAACCCACAGGTTTTCTGACTTTTACCCTTCAGATTCTCTCCCCCATCCCACCACGGGGGAGCAAGGGAGCAGCTGTGTGGTGTGTAGCTGCTGCCCAGGGTTAGCTCACAACAACTAAACTGAAAAAGGAATAAAGGCTATACTGCATGGAAAATTCTGCCCTGGGAAGCTTGGCTAGAACTACCAGATACAGTTAGTATGGTGCATTCATAAGAAGATGTGAGAAAGATAGAGATGAATAAGCTGAGCCTCAGAAAGTTACAAAGCCTATAGTAGCAGTACTCCCAATCATGATGTCGATAAAAAAGTTATTATCATTAGGTTGTATAGAGACACATTTGATATTAAGGGATAAACTACTGCAGATTTCATAGAAAGGTGAAGAGATGAGAGTATATTCATCATTAAGTCATCGAACATTAAAAGAAAAATGATAGTATGTTATCAGAAGGTAATTATATTCCTTCTACAGACATTCTCACCTGGTGTAAATCTGCAGATTTGTTTTGCAGTGAGAATTTTGGTGATTTATGAACAGAGGAGATCTTGGCTTGCTGTTTGTGTTTCCATGCTGTCCTTGTAACACTGTTTGGACTGGAAACATTCATACTCATGTTTTCCTGAATTTTAAGATACTATGGATTGTGAAGTAGTTGGCAGCCTGGGAAATGCCATCTATCACTCCTGTTAACTTAATGGAAAAGCTGTTTGACCACACAGAATACTTCACAAAAACAACAAAATAGAAGCTGATTTTAAATTCCAATGAACAGGGAATGATGAGCCCAATCTTGAGAGGTGCCAAACATACATTGCTTTCATTGGAAGAGAATAAGGCAAATTTTGAATGAAAGGCTTATTCCTAAAAGGAGCTGAAAATCTCCTAGGAAGTGTTGAGTGCTCCAGTTTCCCTCTGAATTCTTATGATTCCATCCTTCCTTCTCTTACATCTTTAAAACAAGTATACAACATTGTGCTTCTAAATCTGGAGGCTGTTATTTTTTTGTCATAATGAAGTATAGTTTTATTTTAATTTCAAAATAGTTGCTTTTAAAAACCATAAAAAAACTGTGCTTTGCAAGTTGTCTGACAAAATGAAACTAATAATTTTGTTTGCTGCTAGTATCCTCCAAGCGGTAATGTGAACTGAGGTATCAATTATTTAGTACTATGCAACACTAATATGGATATGGTGATTTCTCATTAATACGAACAACTTCAAAACTAATTCTCATTAGCTTGAAATAATTATTTAGCTGCTCAGTAAGTGATTAAATTCAAACAGAAGTATATAATGTGTTTACAAAAAAAGAATTGGTTGACGTTACAAAATGTTAATGGCTTTATTCCTTAAAACTTACTGTTGGATCAGCTCATACATTTCAGGAATGTTCTTAACACTGTGGACTGCCTTTTTATTTAGTGTAGAAATTGCATCCAATTTGGAAAAACATTTTGGATCTATCAGCTACAAATTAAGCAACAATCACAAAAATAATAAAACCCAAAATAAATCCTAGAAGAACATGATGCAGATTTTAATGAAAAAATACATTTATTTGCCCATAATTGTTTGGCTAAGGCTGTTTCTATTTTCCCTTCATATGTATAATTTTGGCATTTAAAGGTTGGAAGTGGAGTAGCAGAAAGAAATATTTTTACACGTGCAGAGTCCAGAAACTCAGTGGTAGGAAAGGCTAAGACTCCTAAAGCAGACATGAAGTTTGGGTGGGACAGCCGCTGGGAGCCCAGCTTCATCTCACCGTTTGAAAGTTTGAGGCTTTTTGTTGAGGGAGAAGCCTTCTTTTGTGTATCTTCACTTATTTTTCAGGTTTTAGGACTAGGTGCTCAGCAGTAATGAAAAGTATTGAGAAACAAGTGGGAAAATGGAGTGATGAGAAATGTTCTTTCTGCATTATAGTTCCCAACTTGGACGATACACAGGGAGTTTAAGTGAGGAGTTCAGGAGCAGATGCATGGATGCTATTAAAGCTTATGTGCCAAAGCATTAAAGCTAGAACTGTTCTTCTCCATAAAGGACAGAAAAAAGAGGGCCCTCAAGCCATAAATTCACCAGTAAAATGCATGTGCACTGTATCATTTGGCTCAATAAAAAATGCGGCATGTGGCAAAATTTTAGGCAGATAAATGTAATTAACACTGAAAGGCAGATGGCAAGGAAAAGGGACAGGGGAAGAAAAAAATACATAAGGATGGGATGCAGTGAATCTCTCTAACATGATCAAAGAACTGGGAAG
Source organism: Phalacrocorax carbo (assembly GCF_963921805.1). Taxonomy (NCBI): domain Eukaryota; kingdom Metazoa; phylum Chordata; class Aves; order Suliformes; family Phalacrocoracidae; genus Phalacrocorax; species Phalacrocorax carbo. The sequence goes on from NC_087515.1 coordinate 119,517,354, forward strand.
CCTGCCATATGAGGAAAGGCTGAGGGAACTGGGTTTGTTCAGCCTTGGGAAAAGAAGGCTTAGGGGAGACCTTGTCCCCAAGTTCCAATATTTAAAGGGTGGCTACAGAGAAGATGGAGACTCCCTTTTTGTAAGGAGTCACATGGAAGACAGGAGGGGTGATGAGAACAAGTTACGCCTGGGGAGATTCTGATTGGACAAAAGAGGAATGTTTTTCACAGTGAGAACAATCAGCCACTGGAATAATCTCCTCAGAGAAGTGGTGGATTCCGCAACATTGGACAATTTTAACATTCAGCTGGACTGGGTGCTGGGCCATCTTGTCTAGACAGTGCTTTTGCCAAGAAAGGCCAGACCAGATGATCCTTCAGGTCCCTTCCAACCTGGTATTCTATGATTCTATGATTTGATGATTCCATGAACATTGTAAGTACATTAAGAATTCCGTCCTCGCAGAGAGCAAGATTTAAATGCTTTCTTAAACAGAAGACTCTGCCACAGATTTTTTTTCCTGAATTAGAGCCTAAATTTACAAATAAGGGTCAGTGTATATTGGTTTATGCATTCACTGTTATACATTGTTGTTATCCAAAGTATAATTTTTAAGCATCCTGGTGTTAAGCAATGTGTTTAAGAGTGGCAGTTATACCATTTCTTAGAGGTATGATAAGAAGTGTCAGTGCCCTGCATAACAAATCATGTTCATGTTACAGTAGAAAGTAAACATTTGCATTTCAAACCCACACAAACTGTGGGTAATATGTTAAGGTTGCTCTAAGTCAGCCTTGCAAAAAGTTCTGGAGTCTGCATTCTGAGCAAGGTGACTGTTTTTGAACAACTAACATGTACTTCATTTCAACCTTAGCAACCTACGGTTAAAAGTGTCAAACAGTGGGGGGTTTTCAGTACTTGGATTTAATAGAGAGGTAATGGCAAGGAGCACATTAGAAACAGGGAGGAGTGAGGTGGAATTAAACTGGGATTTTAAAAAATGGAAAATCAAAGTATGAGGTTTCAGGCCTGTCAAAATGTTTAATTTTTCTTGTTCAAGCTGCAGATGGTTTGAGTCATCTTGTGCCAGAATTAACTTGGTGACACAGTAAAATAACCTTTCAGAAATACGTTTCCCATATTTTATTCATTGTTGCACTTTAGCTGAACCTATTCTTTGCATGAATAAGGTATTTGAGATCAGATGCCCTCTTCATACTTGCTTGGTGGGAATTAGAATGTGACTTGTTAAGAGCTAAGCCTAATTATGAAATGAAGGCATGAAATGTTGCCTTTGCTTACAGTGTGTTGTGCATCTTCATCTGTCTATGCAAAATACTTATGAAGTGTGCTAAAAATGAAACCTTTGTGTCTACATCATGCAAACAATCTGGAATTCTACCTTCTGTTATATAATAAACACAGGCTCATCTAAGAAGAACAAAAATAAACCAAATGTAAAACTTGTACAGTTGAACTGGCTATTTAATTTAAGACAAAAGGGTCTGTTCTACCATTTGGATGGCTCTTCAGATCCCAAAGCATTGGACAGCAGTAAAAGTAAAAGTTATGGTGTGGCCACTGAAACAATCCCAGAGGTTTAGCAGGTCAAGGTACTGACTGAAAAGCTGGGAGTGACTAAAAAGCTAGGGGTGAACATCAAAAGTTGCCTGTTTCAGGGGTGGCGCATTTTATTCCTTCTACCAGTTTTTCCTGCCTTCTACCAGGCAGCTGACGGGGGCTGTAGAGGGTCTGTGTAGAGCAGAGAGCATTAGAGCAGAACTCTGTGCAAGATCTGAAAGCTGCCCTGTATATCTGGGAGACAGATTTTGAACATGTTTTTGACATTGCTTGAATCAATTTTGTTTAGTGTAATGTTTCTGCTTAAAATGGAATCAAAGCTTCTCATAAGGATGCACATAAAAAACAGAATCTGCTTTGAACCCTGAGTATTACTGGTTCAAATGGCTGTTAATGAAATAATATGTGCATATATGTTTTCACAATGCACACATCTCATTATACAATTAATTAAAAATACAATATTTATCCAATGCAAGCTGCATACATATTCAAGTGGTTTCAGTAAAAAGATTATTCTGAATTTTAAATTAATTTGGGATTTTTTTCTATCACAAAAAGACTCTGTGCTTCAGACAAAGGATTTTATTCAAGCAGATGACATCTTTCAAATCAGAAGCAGCATTTTAAGTTCAAGTGCTACATTTTGGTCTGAGGCAGGTGATTACTTTTATAAATCAGCTGTAAAAGGTAATCCTGAAAGCTCTCCATAAATAATAACCAAGACTAAAAATTTCTGTGTAGTGTGTGTGTATAATGGGAGGAAAATAGAGTTGAAGGAAATGGAGTTGAGGTTAAATGACTTTCTTCATGTAGCTAAATGGGTGTTTCTGCCATGGGAATCAAATGAGGGGTATACATATGGAAAGAGGGCAGGATCTGGTACCAGCTTTGCAAATGCTTCAAAAATTATGCTGAGCAGCCCAGTCTGTTACAGCTTTTGAACAAAATCTGGAGGAGTGTTCATAACAAGTAGAGTGCAATTTACATATTTTTCAGTTGTCAGACACTGTGTGCCACAAACTAACAGGGATGACTGGGTAGTATGGAAATCTGCTGCTGAAAAATTGTCCAAATAGATTTCAGTTCAGCATGTTCTCCCATTATTGCCTGTGAACATTTGTACAAGTAAAACTTTCTTTGGAGCTGGTGAATTGTAAACCTTCACAAAAGGTTTATTTAATCAATGCTGTATTTGTGCCAATGTGGGAAATAGTTTAGCACAATTAGGTCACATAGTCAGGAAACAGTAATGCTATTTATTGCATGATTTGGATAGCTATTCGTGAAGCTGCAGTAGTGAAGTCTTAGCTTTCAAGCTGATATAGCCAAGTGCAAATAGATACAGCCCAGACACCTTTTGGAAGTAATTCCTCTAAACTTTCAGGTAAATTACTTCTCAAAATCTGGAGAATGCCTTCTATTTTTCCTGTGCCAAAATGTAACCAAATTATAAATAAAATATTTAAAATAGAGTTATTAGGGCTTGGTCTCATTTAGCTGTTATATTAAGTATGAATAAAGTAATCTGTAGTCTTTCTGACCACTTCATAAGTGACATAAAGGCAAAATTTATTGAATTAATAATCCCTTGAGCAAATATTTCTGTTATTGCTTCTCCAACATAAATGTAATGTTCCTCTCTAAAATTTAAAGGGAAGTATAGAAGTATTTTTTTACCTGTCACGTATATCTGGATGCAGTTCAGATTACATGTAAATGGAATCTTGACATAGTTGTATAAGTATAGCCTTGTAAAAGACACTCAGCAAAGAGTTCTCACAAACCCTGGAGTACCTCCCACCACTCTTATATAAAATGGTATTTTCACACCAAACAAAGTGGTTTCTCCTTCACTTAAGGTCTTAGTATTTTCAATTTTCCCCTGTTTCTGTCTGAACGTATATTAGCAGAAAGATCAAAAAATTATTGAAAATGCACACTTTCATGTTGTAGACATTAGCGAGAAACAGAAAGCATTTTTTTAAGTGACAGGATGTTTATTATTAAGACTGGTGAGAAAATGAAAATTATTTCCCTTTAAAAAATTGTTAAAAAATAACCCTTAATCAAGATGAGAAGGCAAGTCCCCAAATTTTTTTTTTTCTAAAAACTGATAGGAAATTCCATTTGAGAAAACTGCAGAAACTTTTTCAGCTTTCCAGCTATGGGCCAGGAAGCATCTTGTCAGTTGGGAGAAAGGGAAATGGACAGGAACCTTCCAGAGCGGCATCCGGGGAACTATCATTTTGATTTTTCCTAAAGGAAATGTGTTAGAAAATTTTTCCAATTACAAGCTCCAAACCTGCTTTATTTGTTATTCTTGCAGTCCCAGCTGTCCACTCTCAGAATTCCTCAGTCATGCTAAAGGATGGGTGCAGGTTTGTTTTCTGATAGCAATTTGATTTTCTTGATGTATTAAGTTATATATTTATTTATTTATTTTTGTGTTTGTAAATATATGTATGTTATATATGTGTATGTTTTACTGGTTTTGATCACCACATTTTTGCAGCTCACTCTTTGTAGCTCACTCTTTGTAGATATTGTAGATATTGTATTGTGTGTTCCTTTGTTCCTGTTGCAGCTTTTCTTACCTTGCAAGGGTAACAGCTTCACTACAGCAGCTCAAAAATATTGCAAAAGATGATGAAGAATTTTCACTGTCATGTATTACGAAGAATTTCACAGCATTTATAACAGTGGCCAAACTGTTTGTCTACACAATATAAGTTATTAACTCTCTCCCAAAATGTAAAAATATTCTTGTCAAATTTCAAAATGATCAGAAAGTCAGTTATACCTATGCCTGACAAAAGGTGGTATTGTTTGGTTGGAAGTTTTTAAAAATTCAGAGACAAACTGCTTGCAGGTTACAAAATGCTTAATGTTAATCTCCATATTAAAATATTTAAATGTGAGTTAATAAAGACAAAGTAGCGTACAGATATCTTAAAAAATTACTTTTAAATTATTTTTTGTGTCTGGAGGAACATCTTTCATGTGGATATTGATCAGAGGACTTACTCTATCCTTATAACAATGTGATTGTCACTGTCAAGTCGATGCCTTGTATCTGTCAGATGTCAAAATGATGACTAAAAGTATGGTGTATTCTATAATGCAATTATTTTGCCCAGCAGCTTACCCTTGCTCTTTAATAGCAGCCACTGGTCATGTATGTAGTAATTAAGGGCCTAAAACATCAGATGTCTTTCTGAAACCCTCATTTAGAGCTTGACATTTTTCATGCTTGTCTGTATCTGAGAAAATAGTATATTTGAGAAGTTGATACAATTGTTGAGATACAATTCCTTCAGCTATTATTGAGTTATGGGTTTGTGTTGAAATAACACTTTTTCTATTGTTTAAAAATATATATAACTACAATTTTTTTTATTTTTAACAGAACTGCAGCAAAATGTTTGAAGCTTGAAACTCAGATATTCACACATAGATTCTTTTATATACGGAATCAGTGCTTTTCCTGGTTTGAGGGAAAAATAAAATGAGACTCATACATGATTGAAAAAGCATTTTTACTCACCTAGCTTAACACAAAGCTCACAGAAAATGTAAATTTACTCACTAACATTCAACTCAGTGAATGAAGAACTTCAAAGTCTAACTGCAACATTTAAAAATGAACTTATTATGCAAGGGCTCTTCCCCCTCTCCTTTCTTTTTCTCAGCAGAGGAACAAAATACTTGGTAATCTGCAGCTATTAACTTTTAAGTTCCTCAGCACTGAAATGTCAAAATATAATACAAAAGAAAGTTTCTAATAACTGTTCCAACTTTGGTGTTTTTTTTTTCTAGTGAAGTATGTAGATTATTACTGCTTTAAGTTTCAAAATACAGCAAGTGGAGCTGTTTGGGGAATCAAATAAAATTTTTATTGATTTTTTAAATTGGAAAATGGTTTCTGAGGCTCAGAAGGGAGTCTCTGATCAAAAGGAGAGACTCACTGCACAGAATAGGCAATAGCCTGGACAACTGAAGAAGATGCACTTTCAAGTCTTTGCCATGCTTGCTTCAAGTGACTGGTGTGGCTGGGAGTATGTTCATCTAAGGTAAAGGCCTAATCATTCGACTTAGTGTCTTGCTTGAGTGGGTGTCTGCCAGTCCTTTCTCCTCTCTCTTCCTCACGTAATTTTATCTTGTCCTCATATGGAGTGCGAATACTTAAAAATGTGGAAATAGTCTGTGGGACTTAAATGAAAAAAAAATACAGAATATGCATGGTGTCTGCATATTACTTTTAATATTACTTTTAATATTACTTTTGGCACCTTAACATCGTCTTAACACCATCTCTTTTTTCTTTTGTTTGCTCTCCATGGTCATGTAGAATAGTAAAGTTTAAAGCACCTTAGCAGTATAAATCTCATAAATTTTCAGTAGAAGTTAATCACTACTGGAAAAATTATTGTTATGGTATAGAGAGTAAGTTTACATTTAGAAGATGATAATACTTGAGAATAGCATTACTCTGACAAGGTGGACATCTATAGAGCATTGACCCATTTTGGAGGTGTGCTTTAGGATCGAATGAGTCACTGCCTGTAAGTGTTATTTAGGAGAGAAGAGGAGAGAGGAGAGGAGAGGAGAGGAGAGGAGAGGAGAGGAGAGGAGAGGAGAGGAGAGGAGAGGAGAGGAGAGGAGAGGAGAGGAGAGGAGAGGAGAGGAGAGGAGAGGAGAGGAGAGGAGAGGAGAGGAGAGGAGAGGAGAGGAGAGGAGAGGAGAGGAGAGGAGAGGAGAGGAGAGGAGAGGAGAGGAGAGGAGAGAATTTCACTTGGAAGGGACCTACAATGATCATCTAGTCCAACTGCCTGACCAATTCAGGGCTGACCAAAAGGTAAAGCATGTTATTAAGGGCATTGTCCTTAATGAAGTGCCTCTTAAACACTGACAGGCTTCGAGCATTGACCGTGTCTCCAAGAAGCCTGTTCCAGTGTTTGACAACCCTCTTGGCAAAAAAATGCTTCCTGCTGTCCAGCCTAAACCTTCCCTCATGTAGCTTTGAACCATTCCACTGAGATCTGCACCTCCCTCTCCGCTTCCCCTCCTCAGGAAGCTGCAGAGAGCAATGGGTTCACCCCTCAGCCTCCTTTTCTCCAAACCAGACAAGCCCAGAGCCCTTAGCCAGTCTCCATAGGACAGGCCTTCCTGGCCTGTCCTCAGCTTTGTTACCCTCCTCTGGATACACTCAAGGACCTTCACATCCTTCTTAAGTTGTGGGGCCCAGAACTGCACACAGTACTCAAGGTGAGGCCTCACCAACGCTGAGTACAGCGGGATAATCACCTCTTTTGACCGACTGGTTATGCTGTGCTTGATGCACCCAGGAGGCGGTTTGCCCTCGTGGCTGCCAGGACACACTGCGGACTCACACCGAGCCTGCTGCCAACCAGCAGCCCCAGATCCCTTTCTGCGGGGCTGCTTTCCAGGCACTTCTCTCCCAATTTATACTTGTGCTTGGTGTTATTCTATCCCAGGTGCAGAATCCGGCATTTGGAACTTGTCAAATTTGATCCCATTAATGATTGTCCAATGCTCCAATCTGTCTAGATCTCTCTGCAAGGCCTCTTGTTCCTCAAGAGAGTCAACAGCACCTCCCAGTTTGGTATCATCAGCAAACTTGCTAACGGTGCATTCAACTCCTGTATCCAGATCATGGATAAATAGATTGAACAGAACTGGCCATAGAATTGAGCTCGAGGAATACCGCTGGTAACCAGTTGCTGGCCAGATGGAGCCCCATTCACTACAACCCCTGGAGCCCTGCTGTTCAGCCAGTTCTTCACCCAGCACACTGTGTACCTGCTCATCCCACTGCTGGACAGCTTGTCCAGAAGGATGCTGTGAGGGACAGTATCAAAAGCCTTACTAAAATCCCCCAAAACTACATCCACCGCCTTCCCTTCATCCTCTGGGTGGGTGACCTTATCAGAGAGGGATAGCAGATTAGTTAGGCAGGACTTTCCCTTTGTGAACCCATGCTGACTGTGCTTGATGATTGCATTATTGTTCAAATGCCTTTCAACAGTACCCAGTGTGATCTCCATAATTTTTCCAGTAACTGAGGTTAGACTAACAGGTCTGTAGTTTCCTGGGTCTTCCCTCATGTCCTCCTTGTAATTTGGAATAGCATTGGCTAGCTTCCAGTCAGCTGTGACTTCCCCAGACTCCCAAGGCAGATGGTAGAGAAGCATCCTGCCGTAACACCCGCTAGCTCCTTCAGAACTCTGGGATGAATCCCGTAAGGCCTCATGGACTTGTGAACATTCAGCTGATAGATCTGGTCCGTTAAAATTTCAGTGTCCACAAATGGAGTGTCACTGTTCCCACACTCGTGGTTCTCTGACTCAGGGGACCAGGCAGCCCAAGGTCTGTCAGTATTATTAAAGACTGAGGCAAAAAATGCGTTGAATGCCTTCACTTTTCCTTGATCCCTATTAATCAGATCTTCAACAATTCCATTGTTTTCTTTAGGTCTTCTTTTGCTATTAACATACTTTAAAAATGCCCTTTTTGTTATATGACAACAATACTGGCCAGTTTCAATGCTAATTGAGCTTTGGCCTTCCATGTCTTCTCCCTGCATTTGCAAACCACAGCTTTGTCATTTCTTTTCATTGACTATAAAGAGAACATGAGGTGACTAGATAAGATGTAGATACATTCACTTTATACATCTAAAATTAGATTACTTCAGTCACCATTACTGGGGACTTTACAGGTGCATATGTGAAGCAGGGATGCATGCAAAGAACACTCAGGAGCTTAACTCTGGAGGGGTGATCTCTGGAAATTCCCTCTGACTGATTAAAGCTCCAAGCTTTTAACTCTGCCATCAGCTCCTGTCCCCAGCTATGATGGTGACATTGTCTGATTCCCACTTTGGCAGTGTTGTTTTTTATAATCGTACTCTGGCGGTGCACACAGCATGGATCTAAGATGTAGGGGATGATGACGAGTCAGGGGTATTGAAACTTTCTTCTGTTGTAGCACAGGGATGATGCTGTGAGGGGACTGCATGATAAATTCTCAATAGGCATGGTCCATCCTGGGCAGAAGGCCCGCTCTGTCCTTAGACTCATTTATAATATTTGTGCAAACCTTAAAGGACTATGAATCTCCAGAACTTTTTCATGGCTTTTGCTGGGAAACTTGCAACACATAAGGAAACAGTAATTGAATATATGAATTCAGGGTTCATAATTTATCCTTCTGTGGAGTGGGTTCTACTGAAATTATGTATGTAAAGGGAATTCTGTATGTACAACTTTGCATCTAATCCACTGAATATAGATTAAACAAATACAGAGTCCAGGATCTACCAAACCTTAACAATGTCATAGAATCATAGAATGGTTTGGGTTGGAAAGGACCTTTAGAGGCCATCCAGTCCAGCCCCCCTGCAGTGAGCAGGGACATCTTCAACTAGATCAAGTTGCTCAGAGCCCCGTCCAGCCTGACCTTGAATGTTTCCTGGGATGGGGCATCGACCACCTCTCGGGGCAACCTGGGCCAGGGTTTCACCACCCTCATTGTAAAAAATTTTTTCCTTATGTCCAATAGCCATCTCTTTACCATTCATGAGTCTTGCCTCAAGCATGATGTGGCAGGTAATTCTCCATATCTATTCATACAAGGAATTGGCTGCCTTTTGTGCTAGTAGCCCAAAGATACATACACGTGTTGCTGGAGCACACACGAGGCACACAGCCTTTACTTAGACTGTACATGCGTATTGTGAGGATAGATTCCCCCCTGGAAAAAAATGAGAAAACAATTAATCTATTGCACTAGGGGCTATGGGCAGGAGCCAGCCAACTGTTGCATATCCATAGAATCACCCAGCCCTAAGAAAGTATGTCTTAATGATTTAATTACTTTTCTCATCTGAGTGGATATTGTAATTCTGATTACAGAAGCTGAGGATGAACACACTTAAAACTAATAAATACAAAGTGCATTCATCTGAAATGAGCATCATCAGCACTCACAACGAAATTTCATTTATGGGCATTGTTTCATTAAATGTAACCTCTAGCTTATTACAGACACATTATTTTTCATTTTTTATGCATGATGTCATTCCTTTATTTAAACAGACCCTGGTAAATATTTTATGAAACCATTAAAGGAACAAATAATAAATTTCTGCATTAAAAATGGATCTGTGAAAGTGTCTGGCAACTAAAATACAAACAAATAAACAAAAAGAGTGGAATTATGTTGCAATCTGTCAGAAATTCTCCTGGAGTTTTATCTGTGATTTGGCCGCTGTTACTCTATTTCTCACTCGGTTGGCCTATTAATATGAGATGTGTAAAATGTAGAAATATGTGAGATACCTTGGGGCAGAATATGATGATCTTGCTCTACCTCAGACTTTTAGAGGATGCTAATTGTATGCTGGGCTTTTTGTTTCCCCCAAAGCCCCGTTTCATGTATTTAATTAGAGAGATTTTTAACTTTTAAAGCATTTTCTGTGCACACTGGCAAGTATTTTTAAGAACCATGTCCTATGTACTGAGGCAATTGTGCAGATTAGCTAAAAGAGTCATTAAGCATATCTGCTTGCACAAGACTGTCATAATCCAGTCTCCTAGCATAATTTCATGACTGCTGCAAAAGGCAGGATACAGACAAGGTGTTGAACTTGCAGCTTAGCACCTCCTGTGAATCCCACTGATTTCAGCAAGAGCTGAGAGAATTCTTCAAGTTGCAAAATCTGGCCCCTCAAAAGATAGCAATTAATCTAATGGTAAACCCCGCAGCCTTTATGCAGAGGAAACTCACACTGAACTTACTGAGAGCTCGGTACTGTTCTCGTGAAATCGAGATTCCCATTGACTTCATAGAGAGCTGGATCAAGTAACTAATTACTGAAGATGTGATCCCGCAGGAAGCTGGGCCAATGCTTCTTCATCTCCCAAAGGGGATGGTTGTGGTGACGCTGGGAAAAATTCAGTGTACTCAGCATCTTCCAGCACTGCTCTGTACCTGAGAAGTTTGAATCTTAAATGAATGAAATTCAGGAGTAATTTTCTTCCCGCTCCAGAAAAAAAAGAAAAATAAAAAACAGTTACAGGAATCCGAATACACGGATTTGAGATTCAGTGCTTATGTGTCATTGCCAGTTATTACTTTTCAATTTTCATCTTGCAGGAGGGAGTAGCTTTGTCAAGGTCATGCCACAAAGAAATAATTTCTGTGTTTCAGCAAGGTCTTGGTAAAGCAATGGTAATCAGGACCTTCTGTAAATTAGGGTTTCTATCTAAGGAGTGGATTCTTATTTCACATGACCTCTTGACTCTTTTTCTTTTTCTTCTTCTGTTTTTAACATCTAAGTGATTTGCAAACTTCTCACATTTCAAGGACATAATTAAGAATGCTGATTACATTGACATCATTCTCAACACTGAAGAATGTGAACAGGAGTGCACTCAGTGCTTTTTAAATACTTTTGTCCCATCCTCTATAAATAAACATAATTAATAGATCTTGAGACATAAAACAGGGCATGTTCTCTCCTCAAAAGGCACCAGGTTGAGAGTGTAGATCTTTATGCATCAAGAAGAGGATGTAGCTGGTACTATGTTGTCTTCAGAGGAGAATGACCTGTGTTTATCACAAGGCTTTGGCTTGATGACAGTAAATGGATGCTGCTCTGATACCATTATTTCTTCAAAGTACACATTAATATCTTTTAAATGCAAGTCATGGCCTCATTAATGCCATTATTATGAATTACCAAGATCTCCATCCATTAGTTTGGTCACAATGTTCTTAATTAATAGGTGACCTGTCTTTAACCAAATATCATGTTTTAAATAGATTGTCTACTGATAACCCAAGACAAATACCAATGAGCAATTAATTTTATTTTTAATTAATTTTCAATATATGATGCTGTATGGGTTCAAAACCAGAAATGTATTAATTAGAATTTTTTTTTAATTAGCCTTGCATATGCTAAGTGTATTCTGCAGTGCTCGGTGCAACAGAATTGGTGATCAGGAGGATGGTTTAGAAGTCCTGATGGGGTTAGAAATATGGATCAATAGTAATGTAAGTGGTATCAGTGCTGCTCAAGAAGGAAAACTGCAAAGCCATTTTTCCATAGTCCTTTTTCTGGTTGTGCAGTGTACTATCTCCCAACTGCGATCCTAGAACAGTTTGGGGAGGAATGTACTGAAAACTATGAGACCTGAATGCTGGTAATGAAAGCTCTGTAAGTAGTGATCTTTCAAATGCCTTTTTTAAGTTATGAATGTTCAGCATATTAAGATACTGTGTAGGGGAACACCTGTTCATGCAACGTTATTCAAAAAATTTGGAGTATGGAAACAATGGCTAACTTTTAGAGAATAAGAACTTTCTCGGAGATTTTCAGTTTATTTAGACTTTTTTATTATCTTTTTTTCCTCCTGTAGAGCTTCTTCAAGGAGTAGAAGCCTTTGTAATTACTCCAGACAAGTGCTCCTACCATTGGGTTAAATGTCCTTAGCAGAAAACAAGAAAATGCCGTACTAGCAAAGTGACAATAGTGAAGAGCTGTGTGTCTGGAATTAAAGTAACATACTGTGGCATTCCAATTGAAGATTTTTGTTCAGTGCTAAAGTAAGCTTATATTATGGATGGGAAAAGCAATTTTTGTACAAGTACTCAAATGGCAGTATTCCTGTAAGCTTTGTTTTCTTTCAGAAAGAAAATACATACTTTTTAATTTTCTAAGGAAAAGTTTGGTAATTTCCAGCTGAGAGTTGGAAATATGAAATTTTGCTTTGGATGACAGTGTAAATTGTTCAAGCTAAAAATTTCAATTTTATCAGTTTAATGGCTATGCTTTTGAATGCATATTTAAGAAAAACCATGATTTTCCGATTTACTGTCAAGAAGATTCACCTGTTTTTCTGCTACGTGATGCCACAGATACCAAGGATAGCATAATCTGTCTTTCTGTGTACATTAAAATTGTATCAGATCAGAGTCAATGGAGGAAAGAAAGATTATGTTTATTGTAATGGCTTTTTGAAAGAAAAAAACAACCCTATGGTCAGATCCAATTTGTATGTATTAATTTTTAAAATAATCTTACAGTATCTGTTTGACCTTAAAACAATTTAGTATAATGATATACCACAGACCACAGCCATACTGAATACCCTATTTATTTGTAGATTGGAAGTATCATTGCTCATTGTCTGGCACCATTTTTGCTTGTGATGTACAGTAACAACTTCCAAGGAAAGCAGCATATTAGTTCTGATACAGAAGGGCATTCCTCTGCTCTCATTTATGTCACAGAACCCCCCATGAAATCAGTAGGCTTGAACTGCATTAGATGTTAGTTAAGTACATCTCTGCAATCATGATGCTGCTTCTTGTGAGGTATTTTCAATATCTAGTTCATCTATTATCTACAGGGACAATAAGACAGAAGATTGCCTCTTACCCTCTTTCTGATGTTCTACACTGAGCTCCAGCCTTTGGATCAGCAAAGCTTGTTTCTTCACTGTTGCCCATGGTGGCTGCAGTATAAAGCCCTAAAGATTTCCTCCACTTCTGGCTGAAAAACATGTAGATTTCCTCATCATGCATCTTCTTGCCAGCTCTTGAAGGGGCAGCCACCTCTCTGGGCAGGCCAGGACATTATTGATCAGTCCTTGACCTTGCAGGTTCTTTTGCTTCTCTCTATCATACTATGCATGTATATGTGTAGGAAGGGAGAAAAGGGAGTTCATAACCTGAATTTTGTCTCACCTGTGGGTTTTTAGGGGATAATGTATGGCAACATAACTCATAATTGCCATGCACAATCTAATGGCCAACTGATGTCAAAACCGTGTTGGGAAGTTAGATAGATGTTGGAAGCTAGATGAGACCAGATCTGATCTCAGTTGCATTGCTATGAGTGTAAGGAGAAGTAACTTTTCAGAGGTGTAGAGGAGACAAGCATCCAGCACCTTATAACTAATGTGCATTGTGCAGATTAGCAGTTTAACTTTTGAATTATTAGACTGAATTGTCCTAGATATAAAGATATAATGATGCAGTAGAGTCCAGACTATTTTTGTTGATTATGCCAATAAAAGCTTGTTTTTAACCCATCCATTATAGGAAAAAGTAATAGAAATAATTTACAATTATGAATGATTCACTACCAGGAAATAAAATTCAAAACTGAGGGTTAGTTTTGGCTATTTGTCAAATAGAAGAAACTGTCTTGGCGTATGAAATAGCTGTCCCGTTCAGGTGTCACAATAAATTTATCACCTCCAATAAAATGTAGAAAGTATTGTTTTTTCTAATATTAGTGAAAGATGATGTCCATTGAAATTAGATTTTTCATTCATTTCTAATTGGCTTAAAATCTGGTTTAGCTACAGCTCTTTCACTCATAACTTGTTTAAAGGATTCTAATTCTCATAGATAAATAGGCATCCTGACGTTTTTCGTTTTCATCCATCATTAGGTTTCTTATGGCTGAGGTTGCGGGTTGTGCATTGCCGTTCCAATATGCTATCAACTTCTGAAGTAACTGGGTTCAGATTGGATACATTTATTTCATTCAGTGCCTTATCTGCCTCTTTCTCCCACTTTTTTAAGCACTGCTGAGGGTCATATTGAAAAACGATCTCCAATTCCAACTGAAATCAACCAGGAAATGGCTTTATTTTACTTTTAACTGCGATTGAAATAAAACAGACTGCATCATTTTATAAAATGGTCATTTACAATACAGTAGCTTGTATGCTATGTTGAAAGCACCCTAAATTTCCTATATAGGCCTGTTTTTCATTTAATTCATTTACAATTGCCTCAGAAATAGAAAATGTTGTGAAGAGTAGGGTGTCATTAAAAAAATGCATATTTTTGGAATCAAGAGACATTTCTTATACAAGAAAAAAGGAACATTTGTAATGTAGATGGATAAGAGTAACGGGCTCTGAAGGGCAAAATAAATCAAAAGACCGTTCCTTTCCAGTAGCACCAAGAGACTGAAAGAGAATGTCAGGCTGCAGAGGCAGTTTGTGTGTTTTGTTACACTATTTTCAATAAAGGGGAAAACTGAATGGGAGATTCAGTATTAGAAATTCCTCATACTTCGCTTTTATTTACAAATGCACTTCCCCAAGGACTGCTTTCTGAGGCAATCTATAATATGTTTTCACGCTGCTTTAATCCTTACCCCTGTTTGCAGTGATCCAGGGTAGTCATCAGGGTGACTGTTAAAGTCTGGGACTGGGTTTTGAAGAAAAAGAGCTCGTTCTAGATTTGTAAATATATAACTGAATGATACCTTTTACAAGTGTGAACAGACTGGAATGATGACTACAGGGTAGATTTTCCTGAAGCTGTGGGACTACCGGAGGTTAGGGAGTTTGTTCTGTACTTCACTTAATTCTTGTCCTCTTTTTTTTTTTTTTTTTTACTTCCCATGGTTGTTATTGATAAGGACAGCCTATGAGATGTGTGTGGGGAAAATGTTATTCTTGAAATTTCAGGCTTATGAAAATGGGCTATCCTTTGGCAATGCATTTTTTTTCTTTCAAATGAGGCTGGAATTAGACATAGACATATTAAACACATTAGATCAGTCTATTAAAGAGACTATAAATCAATCAGTTATGTTTTATAGCAGTTTCTATATCTTCCTCTGTTCCCTCCATCTTTATCTTCACTTTTTAATGGAACTAATTTTGTTAAAAGGAGATATTAGGAAATTACCTCAATTATCTTGCATGAGACATTCAAGAACGGGGATGCTAAAGCAAAAAGTCTTATATGTAGAACTGATAAATTGATAGAAGTTTTAATATCTGTGGTACAGATCAGGCTCCTTTTATGAAATTTAGAGACTGAATAATAATTTTAGTTGTCTCAGGCTGTTTCCTTGTTCACAGTCCGCTAAGGAAAATGACATTTCCCATCTGCTCATGAAATAGGCACCAGGTCTACCTCTGAAATGTCAGCTGGCTCACTGTACTCTGTTAAACGTGTGTCCTGGATACAAACTGGCTCAGGACTCTCCAATATTTTCACTGCTGGCTTTTTAAAAGCATCCTATGCTTGCTTTGCTCCTTATACTCTCACAAAGTATCTGGGGCTGTAAGGACAGAAAGAATATTGACCTGAATCACTACTGCAGTTTATGGCACCCCTCCAGATTTTTGGGCACTTTCTGTGTATGCCAGCAGGGCACAGCCATTGTTTCACTGACAGTGTGTCTCTGGCAAGGGCTACTATCAGCATCCTTGTAGCCCCTTCTTTAGGGTCTCTAATGTGCAGAGCAAACATAGCCGAGAGCATGCAGTCAATGCCATCATATCAAATATCCTCAGGAACAGAATGGAGGGCCTCCAGGGCTGAATGCAGGAGGTCCAACAGCATGTGCTATATCTCAAATAATTACAAGATGCTTATATCGTCTCCCAGCTCTCTGTGTGGAACGTGTTTAACTGTGTGTCGGTGATGATAAAGGAGAGGAGGTTGGGGGAGGGTAATATATTTGTCTTTTGTGCATGATTTTCCTTCATTCATCCAATCCTGCCCTTCATAAGCCATGAATTTGCAGACATCTGGCATGAGCTCCTTGACGTCTGGCAAGAGGATAGCACAGGAAAAGGAACGATGAACAGAACAAAGCTTGATATTTCGTAAGCGGTTTACAGAAGATTAAGGGGAATATTTTGTTCCAGTAGATTTTAGAATTTCTTGCAAATAAAGCTGGAACACAGAAGTGGTGCATTTTAGGTTTTGGAGACTTCAGTCCCTTAACTCTTTTCTTCTGATTTATTTCAGTGAATTTCAGATTTTAAATTGCACCTCCTATAATGATTGAATGCACTTTCCGTATACCCAGTATTTATGGTGCAGCAGTTGGCAATGTTAATGTGAAAAGCACATCTCCTGAACATTGTCAAGCTCTTATTGTCACCTTTAGTTCCCTGGGAGATGGGGACAGAATTTTATTTCAGATTAAAAGGAAGAAAACTGTTACCTTTCAGGGAAAACATATATTTATGTTTCTGGATGTCTCTAAAGTGACTCAGACAAGGAGACACATATTTGAGTTATTGTTGCTAGATTTTATTATGCTTGGTGCCTGGGTGGCT